>NC_041406.2:101587000-102187000 GCF_900747795.2 Erpetoichthys calabaricus
TATATATATGACAGCAACACTCATAACAGTGACAACACAATTACATACATATATATATATGTAGATATGTATATATATATATCTGTCAATGTATTTTTGTATGTATGTCTAGATATATATGTAGATATGTATATATATGTGTATATATATGTAGATGTGTATATATATATATATGTAGATATGTGTATATATGTAGATATGTAAATATATATGTATATATATGTGTCTGTGTGTATATATATATATATATATATGTGTGTGTGTGTATCTATGTATGTATGTGTGTATGTATATATATGTATGTGTGTGTATCTGTATCTATGTATGTGTATATGTATATATGTATATGTATCTATGTATGTGTATATGTACATGTGTGTATGTATGTGTGTATATATATATATATATATATATATATATATATATATATATATGTTGATATATATATATAAATATATATATATAAATATATATATATAAATATATATATATATATATATATATATATATGTGGATGTCTATATGTATATATATATATATATGTAGATATGTGTATATGTAGATATGTATATATGTATATATATGTTTATGTGTGTGTGTGTGTATAGCAACACTTATAACAATGACAACACAATTACATTAACAATCATGTTACATTATTTTTAAAATGTTTCCTTTTCTTTTTCATAACCTCTTTAACACACTACTTCTCCACTGCGAAGCGCGGGTATTTTGCTAATATATATTTATATATATATATATATATATATACACACACACACAGACACATATATATACTTACTAGCAAAATACCCACGCTTCGCAGCGGAGAAGTAGTGTGTTAAAGAGGTTATGTAAACATATATATACATAAACATGTATATATATACATAAACATGTATATATATATATATATATATATATATATATATATATATATATATATATATATATATATATATATATATATATATATATATACATATACACATATATACACATATATATATATATATATATATATATATATATATATATATACACATATCAACATATATATACACATACATATACACACATATATATACACATATACACATACATACATAGTGCGTTGTAACACGGGCTGTGATTGTTACATGGGAGGGAGACAAATAACAGCTTCCCGCTTTGTAATCGGGCCTGTGATTGGTGCTTTGATGGATGCACAGATCCCACAGTAAGTCCCCTTAGGAGAGGCGTTAGGCAAGTGTAATTGAATAGCGGTGCTGCAAGTTTAGCTTTACACCTGTTTTTAAGGCTTATTGACTGAAAGGGGCTTTCATGAAAAAAGTTAGGGCTTTGCTACAGGATACACCCTCCACAAGTTAAGGAAGTAAAAATAAAGGTATATATTTCTGTTTTATTTAAACGTTTTAAGTTTGTATGCGGGCGGTATGGTGGCGCAGTGAAAGGTGCCAGTTAGGAGACCCGGGTTCGCTTCCCTGCGTGGAGTTTGAATGTTCTCCCCGTGTCTGTCTGGGTTTCCTCTGGGTACTCCGGTTTCCTCCCATAGTCCAAAGACATGCAGGTTAGGTGCATTGGCGATTCTAAATTGTCCGTGGTGTGTGGGTGTGTGCGCCCTGCGGTGGGCTGGCACCTTGCCCGGGGTTTGTTTCCTGCCTTGTGCCCTGTGTTGGCAGGGATTGGCTCCTGTATTTAGGATATAGCGGGTTGGATAATGGATGGATGGACATTTGTATGCATAGCCCCATTTGCCCGTTTTCGTTTTATTTCTTTCTTCAGTAATATTTCAGCAAACCCGGAGCTTGTCAGTTCAAATCCTGGTACTGACACCACTGTTTGACCCTGAGGAAGTCACTTCACCTGCCTGTGCTGCAAAAAACAAAAGTAATGTAACCAATTGTACCTCAGATGTTGCAAGTTGCTGGAATAAAGGCGTAAGTCAAATAGATAAATATATGTATTATACACATAGGAACTATTCATTTATTTTCAGTTAAGTCATCTGCAGCAAACCTTTATAAATGAGGGTTTCTCCTTTTTAGATAGTGCAAACTGTTTCTTCTTCATTGAGGTTTTCTTTTGGAGAGCTTTTTTCATTTCATTGAAAATTAAAGCAGCAGCTGCCAAAATATGTAGCTTTCTTATTAATTTTTCAACATTGCGTAAAATAACTTTATAAAGTAACATAAAATGTTTAAATACTGGTTATCCTTTTACACTAAAATATTACTAAAGAGATACAAAAAAAGTAAAATGCATATGTTGTTTTTCTTTAAGGAGATTAAATATTACTGAAGAAAGAAAAAAAAAAACTAAAACAGCCAAATGGGGCTATTCATACGAACTTAAAAGGTTTAAATAAAACAGAAATATATACCTTTATTTTTACTTCCTTAACTTGTGGAGGGTGTATCCTGTAGCAAAGCCCTAACTTTTTTCGTGAAAGCCCGTTTCAGTCAATAAGTCTTAAAAAGAGGTGTAAAGATATTGACAATAAGCTACGCAAACCCACCAAGACATGCAATCGTTTAAATCAAGGCGCGAGTCGAAAAACACCATCCCATACTATTAGTTAACGATTAACACATTTCTATATGTATTGTAAGCATACAATACAACTGATAATATGTTGCGCTTATTTATCTGGTGTACCGACATTTTTGCGCGTTTAACGGCTGAAATCCAACGTGGTTTGTGCCCTTCAGAATGAAAACAGTTTGCATTTATCTTTTTAATAAAAGGTGAGCTTTTAAGCCTGAGAAATCACCCCGTAAATGCACACGTTTAATTGCACATGTGTTAATATGTATGCTTCCACAGTATTAAAAGACACTCAACAATTAACGTCATTTACCTTCGTTCCCACATTTGATAAAAGAATATCTCTGTAAGTTATCTTTTTTCCATCTCAAGAACATCGCCAAACTCCACCCATTACTCACCCTGGCAGATGCAGAGAAGCTCGTCCATGCCTTTGTCTCTTCCAGGCTGGATTACTGTAATGCGCTCCTCATTGGGATTCTTGGCAAGAGTATCCAGAGACTCCAGTATATTCAGAATAGCGCTGCCAGGATCCTGATGAGGGTGCGAAAGCATGATCACATCACCCCAATCCTGAAAACCCTTCACTGGCTCCCTGTTTCATTCAGAATAGAGTACAAGGTCTCCCTTCTTACCCATCAGTGCATTTATGGACATGCCACTCTTTATCTACAGGAACTCCTTACCCCTTATAACTCCTTACGTTCCCTCCGCTCTGTACACACTAACACTCTTCAAGTCCCCAGAACTAAGCTCAGCAGCATGGGTGACAGGGCGTTTTCATCTGTGGCGCCGAGGCTGTGGAATGCCCTCCCTGATTACCTGAGAGCCCCACAGTCGACTGAGGCCTTTAAGCGAAACCTAAAAACTCATCTTTTTAGAAAGTCATTTTGTTAAAGTATTTTATAGATTCTTCTGTTTTTTTTTATTTTATTATTCTATTTTTACTCTGTAGCACTTTGGAATTGCTAAAATATAAAGTGCAATATAAATAAAATTTATTATTATTATTATTATAAAAGGCGAGCTTTAAAGCCTGAGAAATCACCCCGTAAATGCACACGTTTAATTGCACATGTGTTAATATGTATGCTTACACAGTATTAAAAGACACTCAACAATTAACGCCATTTACCTTTGTTCCCGTGTTTGAGTCGTGCTGTAAATCTCTTCCTTGTTTTCAGTTCACGTGATTACGTAGGAGGCGGCGTGATGACGCAATACGTGACTCCGCCTCTTCCATTACAGTATATGGACAAAAAAGAGGCTCCAGTTATGACCAGTACGCGTAGAATTTCGAAATGAAACCTGCCTAACTTTTGTAAGTAATCTGTAAGGAATGAGCCTGCCAAATTTCAGCCTTCCACCTACACGGGAAGTTGGACAATTAGTGATGAGTGAGTCAGTCAGTCAGTCAGTGAGTCAGTGAGGGCTTTGCCTTTTATTAGTATAGATATATCTATATCTATATATATATATATCTATATATATATATATCTATATCTATCTGCAGCTGGAGATCCACGAAGGGAGAAAAAAGAATCACGTATCATAAAATAGTTTTTTATTCCTGAGCTTTCAACCCCTATCAGGGGTCTTCATCAGAGGATAATGCTTAGACTTACAAGAATCAAAGGCAATATATAGCAACAAATTCAGTGGGGGGTGGGGTGGAGGTGACTAAGTCAGTATAATCAAGGGGGGGGGGGGTTGTATAGTTTATTTATTGTGTACATGTTCTTCTTAAGTTGGCATATGCTGGATTTATGTCCAAGTGTCTGTTGATGGCGTTTTCATCTGATATCCAAGACTCTGCCAACTCTCTGGCACTTTTAGTACTGGCCTTAAATTTTACTTTTACGTTGTCCCAGTTGAATGTGTGTCCTGTCGATATAGTATGTGCATAGATCAAAGATAGTGCGTCCTTTCTTCTGACGGCGTTGCGATGTTCCTGTACACGTGTTGAGATTCTTTTTGACGTTTGTCCTATGTATACCGCTGAGCAAGAATTGCATGGAATACTATAAACTGCGTCACGTCACTCATCAGTCCAGAGCACCTGCTGCCATTTTTCTGCACCCCAGTTCCTACGTTTTCGTGCATACTTGAGTCACTTGGCCTTGTTTCCACGTCGGAGGTATGGCTTTTTGGCTGCAACTCTTCCATGAAGACCACTTCTGGCCAGACGTCTCCGGACAGTAGATGGGTGTACCTGGGTTCCACTGGTTTCTGCCAGTTCTGAGCTGATGGCACTGCTGGACATCTTCCGATTTCGAAGGGTAATAAGCTTGATGTGTCTTTCATCTGTTGCACTAAGTTTCCTTGGCCGACCACTGTGTCTACGATCCTCAACGTTGCCCGTTTCTTTGTGCTTCTTCAAAAGAGCTTGAACAGCACATCTTGAAACCCCAGTCTGCTTTGAAATCTTTGTCTGGGAGAGACCTTGCTGATGCAGTATAACTACCTTGTGTCTTGTTGCTGTAAACCTCCTACACAGCTGTTTCTGTTTCAGTTAATGACTGTGTTTCAACCTACGTGTGACATTAATGATCATTAGCACCGGTTTGGTATAATTGGTTGATCATACACCTGACTATAGTCCTACAAAATCCCTGACTTTGTGCAAGTGTACCTATATGAATTGATGCTGGTTTGAAGGCAAAAGGTAGTAACACCAAATATTGATTTGATTTAGATTTTTCATTTGTTTGCTCAGTTTGCATTTTGTAAATTGATAACAATAAACAATCATTATTTATATTTCTAAAAGCATTCTCTGTTTACAGCATTTTTTCACACCTGCCTAAAACTTTTGCACAGTACTGTATATATCATATATATATATATATATATATGAATGATATATATATATATATATATATATATACACACACAGTAATCCCTCACTTATCGCTGGAGATAGGTTCCAAGGCCGACCGCGATAACTGAATTTCCGCGAAGTAGGGACACTATATTTAATTAATTATTTAACGTGTATTTGGACATTTTTAAACCCTCCCTGTATTGTTTACAACCCACCGTTTACTCTATTAAAAACAGGGACAACTGCTAAGCAATATGAAATCGGTAGATAAGTTTACATTTACTGTATAGCGAAGTACACGTGGCAGCTTGTAGGCGGTCATGACGTCGTCGACCTTGTTGCAAAGATTCCTAAAGCAGATTCCATCCAAACTACTGCCTTATCACGTCCACTTGAAACTCGTTTTGCACCCTGGTTAAAGGACACTGCGGCCGTATATCTTATATGCTTTTCCTCCTTTTTAAAAAAAAGAATCGATGTCCTGCAGCAGTGTAGCTGTTCCCTTCCTTCAACATATCCAAAACTTTTACCTTTTCTGCAATCATCTGCATCTTCTGTTGGTGCTTGGACACGGCCCCTGAAGCATTAGCACGTTAATGATGAATGAATGAGATGAGACTTCCTGGTTAATGCAACACTCCGTCGCTTAGCCAATCAGCAGCACACAGGAACTTAACTGCGTGCTCTGATTGGGTAGCTTCTCAGCCATCCGCCAATAGCATCTCTTGTATGAAATCAACTGGGCAAACCAACTGAGGAAGCAAGTTAAAAGACCCATTGTCCGCAGAAACCCGCGAAGCAGCGAAAAATCCGCGTTATGTATTTAGATATGCTTACATATAAAATCCGCGAAAACTGAACCGCGAAGTAGCGAGGGATTACTGTATATATATATATATATATATATATATATATATATATATATATATATATATACAGATATAGATATATAGATATATATATTTCTACACTTATCTCAAGAATAAATAAAGAAAACAGGATGCAATAGACCATAATTTGGAGTGTTGCAGCAAAAGGTCTAAATAGAGATATAAATGAAAGATTTCAGGTTTTGATTTTTATTAAATTTGGAAACCAGTCTTAACAAAATATTATTATGGGTTATTAAGTGTAGACTAATTGGCAAAAATGATAAATGTATTCAACTTAAATTAAATCTACAACACAATCAAGTACAGTGTGCAGTAAGCGAAGGGGTCTGAATGCACTGTGTGTGTATGAAACTAAATTGGATTTAACAGATTTGAAAATGTGTATATAAATGTATATATAAAATATATTTATTTACCAAAATCATTTGGCAGACCAATTACATCAAAGGATGGTCCTGAAGTTGAATCTGCTTGTGGCTTCTCCACTTCAGCATCTATAGTAAAAGTCAAACAGACAGGACTTCAGAAAAGTCAGGAAGAAAATTGTAATGCCCAAAACCAAAAGGTCTAAAACAAACACAAAGTTGAAAGTCCAGAAAAAGGAAATGTTTCTTTTAACTACACTAAGGATCCACTTATCCCTGGCTGATACCTGAGCTACTGCGAGCTGCCAATTTACAGAAGAAATCTGATGACAGTCACTGACAGTTAAAACAATACGGCAGCATTCCAGAACAATAATTGCACAAAATGACAACCAAAACATAACAATGTATAATTAATAAAATAAATCCATCAAAATGAATAAAAATAGAGCAAAATTAACTTAAGAGTCAATGAAGTATTCAAAACCAACCTGATTTACAGTGGTGTGAAAAACTATTTGCCCCCTTCCTGATTTCTTATTCTTTTGCATGTTTGTCACACAAAATGTTTCTGATCATCAAACACATTTAACCATTAGTCAAATATAACACAAGTAAACACAAAATGCAGTTTTTAAATGATGGTTTTTATTATTTAGGGAGAAAAAAAATCCAAACCTACATGGCCCTGTGTGAAGAAGTAATTGCCCCCTTGTTAAAAAATAACCTAACTGTGGTGTATCACACCTGAGTTCAATTTCCGTAGCCACCCCCAGGCCTGATTACTGCCACACCTGTTTCAATCAAGAAATCACTTAAATAGGAGCTGCCTGACACAGAGAAGTAGACCAAAAGCACCTCAAAAGCTAGACATCATGCCAAGATCCAAAGAAATTCAGGAACAAATGAGAACAGAAGTAATTGAGATCTATCAGTCTGGTAAAGGTTATAAAGCCATTTCTAAAGCTTTGGGACTCCAGCGAACCACAGTGAGAGCCATTATCCACAAATGGCAAAAACATGGAACAGTGGTGAACCTTCCCAGGAGTGGCCGGCCGACCAAAATTACCCCAAGAGCGCAGAGACGACTCATCCGAGAGGTCACAAAAGACCCCAGGACAACGTCTAAAGAACTGCAGGCCTCACTTGCCTCAATTAAGGTCAGTGTTCACGACTCCACCATAAGAAAGAGACTGGGCAAAAACGGCCTGCATGGCAGATTTCCAAGACGCAAACCACTGTTAAGCAAAAAGAACATTAGGGCTCGTCTCAATTTTGCTAAGAAACATCTCAATGATTGCCAAGACTTTTGGGAAAATACCTTGTGGACTGATGAGACAAAAGTTGAACTTTTTGGAAGGCAAATGTCCCGTTACATCTGGCGTAAAAGGAACACAGCATTTCAGAAAAAGAACATCATACCAACAGTAAAATATGGTGGTGGTAGTGTGATGGTCTGGGGTTGTTTTGCTGCTTCAGGACATGGAAGGCTTGCTGTGATAGATGGAACCATGAATTCTACTGTCTACCAAAAAATCCTGAAGGAGAATGTCCGGCCATCTGTTCGTCAACTCAAGCTGAAGCGATCTTGGGTGTTGCAACAGGACAATGACCCAAAACACACCAGCAAATCCACCTCTGAATGGCTGAAGAAAAACAAAATGAAGACTTTGGAGTGGCCTAGTCAAAGTCCTGACCTGAATCCAATTGAGATGCTATGGCATGACCTTAAAAAGGCGGTTCATGCTAGAAAACCCTCAAATAAAGCTGAATTACAACAATTTTGCAAAGATGAGTGGGCCAAAATTCCTCCAGAGTGCTGTAAAAGACTCATTGCAAGTTATCGCAAACGCTTGATTGCAGTTATTGCTGCTAAGGGTGGCCCAACCAGTTATTAGGTTCAGGGGGCAATTACTTTTTCACACAGGGCCATGTAGGTTTGGATTTTTTTTTCTCCCTAAATAATAAAAACCACCATTTACAAACTGCATTTTGTGTTTACTTGTGTTATATTTGACTAATGGTTAAATGTGTTTGATGATCAGAAACATTTTGTGTGACAAACATGCAAAAGAATGAGAAATCAGGAAGGGGGCAAATAGTTTTTCACACCACTGTACATGAGTGGGATGCCCATTTACCTTGTTTGGTAAGATACACTGTACAATTTTACTAATCTCAATTAAATCTTAAACTGCAACTTAAAAAAAGCAGTAATTAATATGACTATTAGTTTTCAAATATTACGCACTTACAATCAATACAAAAATCACATTTTAAATAAATGATACATTAACATATTGTAGTATATCTAGCATTATTTCTCTTTAGTTTGTTATCATATTCGGATAAAAGTTACTTTAGCTTGATGTACTGTGTCATTTCTATTTAGTTTACTTTGGTATCATTTTCTTATTCAAAACAAACCTGCAAAATCTGTAAGTTTAGGGAATGCAGAGTTATCTTCTTTAACACAGCTTTGTTTAATTTTGTTCTTTACCAAATCTTTACCTGTACCAGAAATGTCATAATTAATGCTTGAATTGTGGGATTACACAATTGAAACAATTTGAACAGTAGAATATTGGCATAAAATATCCATATTACTAACCGAGAATGGTAAACCGGATATGGACGCAGGAGACATAGTGCGCAGGCGCCACACAAAGCCCCCCTCCACAGAGTGAAACGGGAGAGACTACGAACTGTCTGACATGCAGCAAGCAGGATAAAGCGAGGTCAGAAATAAAAGACAGAGTAGGAAACAAAGTAAAACGTCATACAGAGGTTAAAGAACGGGGCCAAACACATGGAGAGCAGGTTACAGATGATGAAAACTGGAATGCAACAGCTTCAAAAAAACCTAGGCACGAAACACATGCACAGCGAGATACAGAATATAAAGGCAGAAAAAAACGACAGTTAAACGTCCACACCACACAGCGGAGGCAGACCCGGAAGGTGCAGGCACCTACATCGCGCGTCGGAAGGCGCGGGAAAGTACGAAAGGCAAAGGCGCCTACACAGCATGGTAAAACCCGACATAATACGGAAGGCGCAGGCGTTGCCGCCATATTGTGGGTGGCACTACTGCGGAGTGAAGTTAGGAATAATGTGCTGCTTGGGATCGTACAAAACGCCGAACGCTACCCACCGTCTGAAACTGCGGAGGCAAAGCAGGCACGGGTTCAAACCGAACAAGCTCGACTGACGGATATACGCCTACAACGCGCGTCTCAAACCGCAGAAGCAGGGCAAGCACGGGTTCAAAACAACGCAAGCTCCTACAACGCGCGTCTGAAACTTCGGCTGCCCAGCAGGCACGGGTTCAAAACGCCGGGGGTAGGCGAGCGAAGCGAGCAGGGGGCGAAGCCCCCTTGTTTGAATATGTTATTTAGTGCAGATAATCTTTATAAATACTTGCTAACAATTCTCTCTGTAATCAAGATATTAGATAAGATGAAAGCCAAATGTAACCCATATACAGTCATTATTTCTAATTTTAACTTACTAATATAATTACAAAAATCAAAGATATAAAAACAATGGCAATACAGATGACGGTAAATTAAATAATCAGTAATCCAAATATATAGGTATTTTGTTCTTTAAATGGTTTCACTCACACCCACATATTATTGATTATTTTTACATATTTATGTATTGATATTGCTTACATTTATATAAACTTGTAAAAATATTTAGCTTTCAAAAACATGTTAAATTTAATGCTAAATGAAAATGATTTTTAAAACAATTTATAAGCTTTATGAACAGTCCTTCAAAAGTTAAATGTCCAAAGAGACAAGAGACTGCAAAAAAAAAAAAAAAAAAAAAGCAAACTAATGAAAAAAGGAATTCACTAACATGTTGGTAAAATCAGCATTCAGAATAAATGCATTGTTTTCTGGACTCATTTTCTAAACAGTATCTGAATAAGACTGCAGGCTTTGTGCCACAACAGTTTAATAACTAACTGCTAATGAGCACTGCCACTCAGACCTTAAACATTTTACGTAAAACAGCTTATAAGAAGAAAGACAAAAAGTCAAGAACTCTGCAAGTGACAAAAAAAAGTGAATATATGTCAATGTCTTGTTTGTTAATAGCTATTTCTTTAAGAAAGTTAAATCAATGTCAAAAGTCAAGCTAATTGCAATTACTTTTTAATGGTTGAGTGTATTTTCTTCCACCACTTGTTTTTTTGTGTTTAATTACAGATTGATGGTAAGCAAATATACATTATATGTGCTAGTAAGACTTACAATATTTGTGTTATAATGTGTTATAATAGGAATACAGTGGAACCGAAGCGATTTCCCCCATAGGATTGTATGTAAATACAATTAATCCGTTCCAGACCATACGAACTGTATGTAAATATATATATTTTTTTTTTAAAAGATTTTTAAGCACAAATATAGTTAATTACACCATAGAATGCACAGTGTAATAGTAAACTAATGTAAAAACATTGAATAACACTGACACAAACACCCAGGCTCCCTGCTCAGCTGCACGTGCAGGCTCGCTCTCAGCTGCACGCTCTCTCTCTCTCTCTCTCTCTCTCTCATCAGCACGCGAGCCCGCTCTCTCTCTCTCTGTAACATTGCAGCAGTTTGCGCTATAGCCTTACAAGCCGATCGCTGTATAAACACTTTTTTTAATGAGTTTTAAGCACAGGGGGGAAAAAAAGGAACATTTGAACAAATCCGAACTTTATTTAAAAACCAACCACAAGCAACCAAGAAAATAACATTGTAAGAGTTTGCGCTATAGCCTTATGACCCGACCGCTGTATAAACACTAAGCACAGGGGAAAAAAAATGAACATTTGAAAAAAGAGAAAAGTAACACTGCAACAATTCACACTACAAACCGAAAAATGAACATTTGAAAAATCTGTAATACAAAAACTAACCATAAACCACCAAGAAAACTAACCTTGCATGAGTCGGGGTCTGGCATGAAGTGAGGCGGTTACAGTTTTGAGGGAGAGTCTGGCTCTGCAATGGAGGGATGTTTTCCTTCAGGTGTTCTCTCTTGTGATTTCTTGGGTTTGTGGTGTTTTTAGCTGTTTAGCTGGTGGGAGCGAAAGCCTCGTGCAGCCATTCCAAAAACAAAGTCCTTGTGACCCAACCCTTCATGTTTGCCCTCCACATCACTGGCAGTCTGGCTTTGTTTACATTGTGCTGCTTGAAAGCACGAGGGTTCTCAAATTGGTAAATGAGTAAACTGGTAAACAGTTTTTCCACCTCTTCCAGCACTTGAGGCCTCTGCCTGGTTAACGCTGTAACTCCTTTTGCAACATTAGCTGCTTTAATAGATTCTTTCTGCTTTAGAATAGTTGAAATGACTTCTTGTACTCGGCGGCAAGATCAGTAACACAAACGCTACGCTCATACTTTTCAATAATTTCTTTCTTTACTTCAATTTCAATTTTCTGCGAAACTTTCTTCTCACCACTCTTCACTTGCTTAGAAGCCATGGTTAACTGCAAAAGCACACGAAATACTGTAGAGCACAAAGTGTTAACAGGTAAAGCACGCACGTCTGACTGAGAACAATGAACAGGGAGAGGCTGAACACGTGCTTAAATACAGTAATCGGCGTGTACGAACCGGAAAGGAAATGAAATAGAGCACAAAGAGTTCACAGCAAAAGCACGCACGTCTGACCCAGAACAATGCAACACGTGCGGAAATAATCGGCGCGCACAAACCGAAAGGGAAACTGGCTTGTTCGTATACCGAGTGTGTGGTCGTGAACCGAGGCAAAAGTTTGGTGAACTTTTTGGTCGTAAACCGAGTTGTACGTGTACCGAGACGTTCGTGAACCGAGGTTCCACTGTATAGGGTTATTTAGATAAGATACAACATTTGAGTGATCAGAATGCAAATGTAGAGCTCATAGGAAAACGCTAAAAAATTCAACATGAATAATTGTTTTAGGGAATATGTGTCCCCTTAACAATATACAGAAGTATAGGTCACACTATAAAGAGACTTTTTAAGAATGTAGCTCTTTTTCTTTTTAATTGTTGAAGCAGAACCCTAATTAAACAGAAGTTTTTGCTTGCTATAACTGTTCAGGCGTGTTTTTAGTTAACATTTCACAACAAACAAAAACTCAGAGTAGATAAAACAGAACATTTGAAAGAAAACCATGCAGGGAATATGACGCACTTTCAGTCTGGCTTTTTACATTTGTTGGTGTCCCTGCAGTTTCACTCTTTTGCTGCACCAGTATTTCTGTTTCGTTTCCTATTGGAAAACAAAAACATACTCCTACTTAAGTATGGCATTTGAGCAAAACTAAATTCTCAAAACATGCAAAGAAAATTACAGAAGAATTACAACATGCACAATATACAGACAATAAAACATTTTATAGCAATACATTTTTGCAAGAATATGCAGAGTTGTAAACTGAATCTCTGTCTAGCCAATTAAGATTTGTCTAACACAAAGATTTGCATGTAGTACAACAATTAATTTGCATTACAACAATAGAAGTTCTCATCACTCAAAATATTAATGTAGAATATGAACAATAATGGTCAGAAAGTCTGAAATTTGTGTCTACTTGAATTAACAGAAAAATGTGTTATTTTAAAGAATTTAAACATTTGTTGAATGTCTCTAAAAGTTACTTTCATGATAACTGTAAACTTTTAAGCTATCATGTTAGGTTGATAGACCCATCTCCGATACTTTAAACATTCACACTGCTGTGTATAACTCTAATATTGTACCAGGTGACTTGGAGAAATACTAAGCAGAGTCATACAGCTAAATATGGGCAATAAAGCAGGCAAAACAACCACACAGGGATAGGGTGGAGAAGCAGATGGACAGGCATGGCTCCAGACGCTTGTGGCAAAGAGTTAGGATCATCACGCACTTTAGGAACAGAGCTCCTACACTGATGAATACAAACGCTACTCCAGCTGAGGGGCTGAAATTTTTCATGCCGGTTCAATGCAGACGGTAGCAACAGCAGCCTGCCAGACAACACTGATGTGGTTGAGGGAGCTACCACCCCCAAAGCTAGTGTGGACCAGCGAGTTTTGCCAAAACGTTATTCAAAGTGAATTTGCTGCATTTGCATTCACCCTTGTTCGTTGAAGTATTTACTGATAATTCGGACAGTTTAGGAGGACCTTTTTATTCCAGTGTCCCATAATGTTTTGTGAAGCCAGCATGACATTCCCTGGAGCTATAACAACCAACACTGGATGGAACTGCACTCTTATACTGATCATTTAATATTACAGACTGGTTATGAAGCTTGCATATTTCTCACTATGTTTTTTTTTCTTTGATCTCATGGAGAGTGAGCACATTATTGTCTACTGGCTGACACACTGCAGATTTGAAAACTGGGAGAAACTCGAGGCTAGCAGAGAAGCCACATGCAGATATAAACAAAACATGTAGATTTCATGGAAACCAAAAGGTGCTGAGGCAGCTGGGAAACTACTACAGCATCAGTATTCACAGCAGTTTTTTTTTATATTTTTCCATAAAAACAAATGCTATAAATTGTAAAGCCATAAAGGTACATTAATACCGTGTATTGTAGGTGAACTCAATTTAAGGAGCTTAACAGATAAGTAAATAAAGCAGGTTTCTCAAATTTTATTTTTATGAAACATATACAGCATAAATAACCAGTTATCTCTGCTTGTCAACAAATCTTCAGGTTGACCTTCGAGTTGAACATCAATATAAGAGAAGGAGGCACGTGCCCTATGCACGTGTAATTAGTCACTTGGAGAATGAAAATAAAACTTAAAAGACCCCCCCCCCCACACACACACACAGAAGACTCTATGAAATAATATTGAAAGAATTATTACTATTTACAAGATGTTTCTATGTTTTTGATTGTATAAAAAGTGAAAAGCATCAGCACAGACAGATTGGAGAGCCTTCAGCACAACTTCAAAAAAAACAGAATGAGTCAGTGGCTTCAATCATTACATGCCACTTTGAAAACAGGTCAGAAATTAAGTTATTTAACAAACTTAAACTATCCCTTTAAAAGTTATGAACGGTGATGAAAAACTTGTGAGCCTAACTTGAAGAGTATTCTATGGTGTTGATCTTCTAAGTTACACAATAGTTTAGATTATTATATGGGGTATTGTACAATGTACAGTGTCTATAAAAAGAATTCAGCCCCTTGGAAGTTATGTCTTATTATGCAACATTTAATCACAGTTGATTTAATTTCATTTTTTGACTCTTTTCAACAGAAAAAAAACCTCTTTAATGTCAATGTGAAAACATCTCTGCACAATGGTCTAAATTAATTACAAACATAACACACAAAAATAATTGATCGCATAAGTATTCTATTCACCCCCTTCAAGTCAGTATTTAGTAGGTGCACCTGTGGCAGTACTTTAAGCTTTGAGTTTGTGTGGACAGATATCTGTCAGCTCTGCATGCCTGGACACTGCAATTTTTCTCCATTCATCTTTGTAAAACTGCTCAAAGTCTGTCAGGTTGACAGGATCATAAGTGAATAGCATTTTTTAAGTTTAACACAATTTTCAGGGGCATCAACCCCAGAATTAGAAGTGTGAAACTGTTTTCAGGTCCTAGTGGACCTGGACATTCACTCTGTAATTTCTAAATTGGTAGACAAGAATGACCAGCCCCAAAGGGCCACCTCTAAAGCAGTTCCCATAGAAAGGCTGGGATAGTGGGGAACTCAATGTTTAGGGTGATTGTTAAAGTGTCAACATGGGCAAGAAGCCTTTCTCTATTTTGTAACAATCAGGAAAGAATTCAGGGTGTGGAGGTGATTGAATCACTAGGGTCAGGTGACCACAATACAATTCTCAATGTTTTTGGAATATGCAAAATCCGTTAATTTTAACTTTAGGAGGGCACATTTTGAAAAGCTTTGTCAAAGTCTAAAAGGGATACACTGTGACAAGCTTTTAAATGTAGAAACAGCCAAAGAGTAGTACAACAGGTATAATAATGTTTTACATATAATGCTAGGACAGGTACATCTCATAATCTGGAATTAGTAGGAAATTAAAGAAAAATCCACAGCGGGTTAATAAGCAGCTAAAAACTTATAAGACAGATAACTTTAATGTGAACCTTATGGTGTATGAAAGCAAGAGGGAAACTATTAGGGGGGATATTAGGGAAGCTAAACATCATTTAGAGAAGACTACTGAAGATAATACAAAAGATGAACCAAAGAGATTGTGTTTTAGTAGTAAATACTACTTATGGAGAAAAATGCATCAGGAAATGTAAAGAGGAATTCAAATGTAAAGACAGAAATACCAAATACTCTTCACATGTGAGGAAATTAATAACCTCTCAGCAGTAACAGGGACTATTAAGGAGGTACAGAGGGAAATGGAAATTGAAAAGGGAGACAAGTTACTTAAATTAAATAAACTGAAATAAAACAAATCACCAGGACCAGATATTGTTAGTTGAATGGTATAAGAGACTAGTGAATACAGTCATGCACCTATTTACAGCCGACCGAATCAAGGTGATTCGTATTTGTGGCCAAAGGCCATAGGAAAACAACAGGGTAGGTAACATTGATCTAGAATATGCCAAAACCAGCTGCAGTAATAAATCCTTCTGTATTGTTATTTCTTCACAGGGCCGAGTATTTTCTGACTATTGGAGGGCTCCTTTAAAGTTTGTTTTGATCGGCGCCACTCCATATAGCTAATCTATTCCGACTGCACCGCCATAACTTACACCAATATTTCTTAACCTTTATGATCCTGTGACCTAGTTTTGTCTTTTTAAGTCCACTGATAACCCACTAGCAGCAACTGTAAGTTGCCTCTTTGGTGAAAACAAGCAAGAGCAGGGGTTCCACTTGGTGAAAAGAGATCAGTTAGAATTGGGGAAATATAGTGCAGTGCTGGCAACATAAGGAACATAGCAAAAGTTAGACCTCTTATATCATCGAAAGATGCAGAGAAATTAGTTCATGCGTTTGTCTTTAGTCGGCTAGATTACTGTAATGCACTCCTCTCAGGACTACCCAAAAAAGACATCAATCGTTTGCAGTTAGTGCAGAATGCAGCTGCTAGAATCCTTACCAGGAAAAGAAAATCCGAACACATTTCTCCAGTTTTGATGTCACTACACTGGTTACCTGTGTCATTCAGAATTGACTTTAAAATTCTGCTTATGGTTTATAAAGCTTTAAATAATCTCGCCCCGTCTTATATATCGGAATGTCTGACACCTTATATTCCAAATCGCAACCTCAGATCCTCAACTGAGTGTCTCCTTAGAATTCCAAGAGCAAAACTTAAAAGAAGTGGTGAGGCGGCTTTCTGCTGTTATGCACCTAAAATCTGGAATAGCCTGCCAGTAGGAATTCGCCAGGCTAATACAGTGGAGCACTTTAAAAAACTACTGAAAACACATTACTTTAACATGGCCTTCTCATAACTTCACTGTAATTTAATCCTGACACTCTGTATATCCAATTCATTATAATAACTATTCATTCAAAATTTGTACTAACCCCTACTCTCTCTTCTGTTTCCTTTTCCGGTGTCCTATTGGTGGTGGCTTGTGCCACCACCATCTACCCAAAGCACCATGATGTTCCAACAATGATGGATGGATTAAAAGCCAGAAGTCTGTATAACCATCAGCATCAAGTGACTCCGTGAGAACCCTAACTACAAAGAGGACTATTTCATTTATGTTAGGTAGAATGCCCAAAGGGGACTGGGCGGTCTCGTGGCCTGGAACCCCTACAGATTTTATTTTTTTCTCCAGCCTTCTGGAGTTTTTTTTTGTTTTTTCTGTCCACCCTGGCCATCGGACCTTACTCCTTTTTATGTTAACTAAGGTTGTCTTATTTTAATTTCTTACTTGTCTTTTATTCTTCTTTTCTTCATTATGTAAAGCACTTTGAGCTACTTTTTGTATGAAAATGTGCTATATAAATAAATGTTGTTGTTGTTGTTGTTGTTAAGCGACCACTCGTGAACCAACAATGGAAACCAATGACCATCAGTGGCAATCTGGGTTGCAGTACAGTAGTTGAGAAACACTGGCTTAGGTGAACTAGATCCAAGCAACTATATGCCAATAAGTTCAATGTGTATCACAAGTAAATTAATGGAAATAATTATTTAGGATAAAACTGAGCAACATATGGCAAGAATGACAGTTTTACTGAAAAGTAAGCATAGGTTCTGATGAAGAAGGCCATGTTTTTATGAGGAACAGGTCCAGAGTGGTGCATATTATATTACTTATCTTGACTCCAGAAAGCATTTTAAAAAGGTACCACATGAGAGGTTGGGCATCAAACTAAAAAGAGTGGGAGTTCAGGGGATAAGTAGTAGTATATGGGTGCAGAATTGGCTAAAAACAGGAAAAGCAGAGGATTAACGTGCAAGGAACCTTATCAGAATTGGGTGATGTTAAGAGAGGTGTCCCTCACAGGTCAGTGCTAGAGCTGCTGCTATCTTTAATATATAATTTGAATAGGAATATAAATAAGCTGGTAGGTTTGTAGATGATACCAAACTATGTGGATTTGGGAAAATTTGTGGCAAATGAAATTTAATGTAAGTAAATATAAAGTATTACACATAGAATGTAAAAATGTGAGATTTGAATACACAATAGTAGCTATGAAAATTGAAAGTACACCTTAAAAGAAAGATTTAAGAGTTGCTGTTGACTCTTCACTACCAATACAAGACTGTTCAGAAGTCATTAAGGTGGCTAACAAAATATTTGGTTATATAATACAATGGGTAGAGTACAAGTCAAAGGAGGTTATGCTTAAACTTTGTAACACACTGGTGAGGCATCATTTGGAGTACAGTGTACACCTTTGGTCTCCAGGCTACAAAAAAGACCAAGAAGTGCCAGAAAAAGTCCAGAGAAAAGTGACTAGGCTGATTCAAGGGCTGCAGAGGATGTGTTATGGGGAAAGATAGAAAGAGAAGAGTCTTTCCAGTTTAAGTAAAAGTAGATGAACTCTTTCAGGGCGGATGTCGACTTTTGTTAAAATGAGGGATTGACGGCGGTAATCAACTGTAAACAGTGACAAAACCCACTGTTATGTTTTAGTTGGATTCACTTTGCTAGAAGGAAAGTTAGCTTCAATGGTTTGGCTGAGGTTCCCTGTGCTTGTGTGAATAGCGAGGAGAAAACAATGGCAAAAACGGTATCGAAATCTGGTGAGAGATCGAAACAAATGTGTAAAGCAAAATATTCTGTGAACAAAGTTTTGTATATTATCGTTGAATTGATCTCTGACTTGTCAGACCCAGATTTTGATACAAGTGAACGAAAAAAAATTTGAGGTACCTAGCTGATCATGTACTGAACAGGTTCATGTAGCTAACCTGCCTATAGCAGCATTCGCCTTGGAGGACCGCCAGTTACAATGACAAGAGGTACAAACCAGTTTGCGATGCACTGCGAACGCGACCCCTGCCCCGTGAAGACAGCCTGTTGGCCAGCCTGCTGCACATTCCTGATGAACTGGCGGTCACAGCATGCAGCAACAGACTTGTGTTGCTTTCTGTGTGAAACCATTGCTTTGTGTCCTTTTCAGAAAATTGTCATTTTTGCAAAAAATATTCAGCCCTTAAAGAGTTAAATGGTGATATGACTGAAGTGTTTAAAATTAAGGGGATTAGTACAGTGGATTGAAACTGTTAATTTAAAGCGATTTCAACAAGAGCACTGGGACACAGATGGAAACTTGTTAAAGGTAAATTTCGCACAAATATTAGGAACTATTTATTCACACAGAGAATCACAGACACATGGAATAAGTTATCAAGTAGTGTGGTACACAGTAGGACTATAGGGACTTTCAAAACTAGACTCAGTTACTTTAGAAAATTTAAGTGGGATTGTACTGGGTAGCTTCATTGGGCTGAAAGGCCTGCTCTCTTCAAAATTTAAAGTTCTAACACCATTCACATATAAGACGTGTGCTTTTACTTATCTTGTTATATTAATGAACATTACTTTGCCTCCAAAAGCCAAATGAATGACACAAATTTAGAGTTTGTAGATTCGTATTTAGCAAATGAAGTATGTGGTATTGTCCATCCTACTAACTGTGTTTAGGTGAGTACATGTCTCTGTTAACACAGTACATGTTGTACTAATAGGGAGATGTGTCTTGTCCTTTGAAGCACTGAAATGCTTCAAGTGAAATTGGCCTTTCGTTTGAATCTTGCCTCGACACACAAAGAAAAACGACATTTTTATTAAATCTCATCTTTCTACTGTAAAATGTGCAAAACACTAAAAGTACAATGTCAGAAGTATAGAAAGTATAATAATGATACAAATAATAATAAGCATGAATAATATGAACAGCACCCTGCACATGTGCGAGTGATATGAGCATCAGTTTTGGATTTATTGGAATCACTTTTGGTTTCACTGACCATTTCAATTTCACCTCGTCATCACTGCTGAGGAGATGTATTTCTTACAAGATGCCATTAGGAGGCTCGGAGAATATGTGTCTAAACCGTAGCCAGGGTAGTGCTCGGGCCTGACACTTATGCAAGATACGCTTATACTGTTGTCTGAGTAACACTCTAATGCTATTGCCACTTTTACAGCATGAGTAATCTTTAGGTCTAACACTTATGCGAAACACGTCTATACCGTTGCTCGAGTGACACTCAGGACTAACACTTTTAGCACTGTTTTTACAGCCTGTGTGACACTCTGGTCTAACGCTAAGGAGTTAATGTGAACCTGTGTGGAAGTGTTTTTTGCTTTATTTATTTACTTTTAATAGTAAAGAACTATTCCTGCACTTGCTTGCTGAAATTCTCCTGCACAAACACAAAAGTATTTCCAGATGTTATCTCTGCTGTTTTTCCTTTCAACATGTATTGATGCAGTGCTGTTGGGTCAGCACTGAGACATTTTACGTGCAGTTTCTCTTCACATTTTTATCATGTATTATTGCGCAGTACGGAGTAATAAATCTACTTGCAGTCACGCAAGAGTGAAGTATGGACTTTCTTGGTCCTACCAATACTGTAAAAAAGCTGGTACAATTATATTTTCTGAACTTCGAATTAGTGCCAAAACATTGGTTCTTGTGACATCCCTTTTTACAACAAACATGACGTTTAGTTTGATGGCCAAAAAGCTCATATTAATTTTCCATGTAATTTCAGAGTCTCCCATATACCTGCTAGAAAACTCTGTATTTTTTTTTTTTTTTAATATATATATATATATATATATATATATATATATATAAATAAACTGTGGCTTTCTCATCGCCACTTCTTCTTAAAGCTGTAGTTTGTACCTCTTCCAGAGATCTTATAGGTTTCTTGGTGGCCTCCTGCACTAGGATTCTTCTTGCACAATCACTCAGTATTTGTGGATGACCTGTTCGACTCATATTTACATCTGTGTTAGGGGTGGGTGGTACGACCAAAAATTTATATCATGATATAATTAAAAATAATCAGTTACAATATACACTGCTCAAAAAAATTAAGGGAACACTTAATCACAGTCTAACACCAAGTCAATTAAGCTTCAGGGATAAAAATCTGCCCAGTTAGGAAACATAAGCAGTTGTGAAACAACTTCACCTGCTTTGGTGCACAAGAAAGTCACAACAGGGACACTGGAGATACAACAGAAAGACAACTCCAAAAAGGGTTTTGCTGGCTACAGTCACAAAAAATTGCTCTCTCCTTATCTTTCCTTAATGATTCTTTTCTAGTTTTGTATATTGCTAGTGCCCTTGTCACTACTAGTAACATGAGGTGGTACCTGCAGCTGATTCAGGTTGCACAGGCAGTTCAACTCCTCCAGGATGGCATAACTACACCTGCCATCGCAAGAAGGTTTGCCAAGTCTCCCAGCACAGTCTCAGCAGCAAGGAGGAGATACCAGGAGACAGACCATTACACAAGGAAAGCTGGACAGTGCCACAGAAGGGCATCAATTAAGCAGCAGGTATCTACTCCTTTGTGCGAGGAGAACAGGAGGAGAACTGCCAGAGCCCTACAAAATGACCTCCAGATGGCTATTGGTGTATATGTTTTTAACCAAAATGTCAGAAACGGACATCATGAGGGTGGCATGAAAGGCAGAAGTCTTCTAGTGGAACCTATGCTCAAAGCCCATCACTGTGCAGCTGAATTGGCTGCTCTGCCACTGGCTCCCCAAACTCTTCAGATGACAGGAGGTTCACACTAATCACATGTGATAGACATGACAGTCTGGAGACACCATGGTGAATGTTATGAAGCCTGCAACATCACCAGAATGATTGGTTTGGGAGTGAGTCAGTGATGGTCTGAGGAGGCATATCCTTGGAAGGTCGCACAGACCTCCACATGCTAGGGAACTGTACCGACTGCTGTGAGGTACCGAGATGAAATCCTCAGAGCCACTGTCAAACCTTATGCTGGTGCATTGGGCCTTAGATTCCTCCTGGTACAGGACAATGCTCAGCCTTATGTCGCCGGAGTGTGTAGTCAACTTCTGAATGATGAAGGCATTGATGTCATGGACTAGCCCGCAAGTTCCCCAGACCTGAATCCAATTGTGAACCTTTGGGACATTATGTATCTGTGCATCCAACGCTGCTAAGAAGTGCCACAGATTGTCCAGGAGCTCACTGACTACAGACACCATGTACTGTCTCATCAGCAGCATGCCCAGACATTGTCAGGAGTGCACAAAGGCATGTGGGGGCCATACACACTACTGAGTCACATTATGAGTGGCTGCGATGAAATTCACACAAGCTGGATTAGCCTGCGACTTTGATTTTTGACTATGATTTTCAGTGTGATGCTGAATCCAGCCCTCAATGTGTAGTGATGCTACATGGTTAACGTTGTCATAAGTGTATTTTGTGCTGAGTCACGACTTTCATAACGTTGTTCCGTGTATGTAGTCTATACTGCGTCTGTGTAAATGTTGTATCCTGAAAACAAAGGGGGAAGGAGAACACTGCAGGACCGTGACCCCTCAAGGTAATTTTCCTGTCCACCCATCAAGTCCCCTGGGTTATCTATATATATAAAATTCTTTTCGTGTTTGAAACGGAAATTATGTATGACCACGCGATATGGAAATTACGCATGAAACGTAAATTACGCATGACCACGCGTATGGAAATTAGTTTACCAGAAACCAATGTTAATGTTTTACTGTTTAATAACTTACAGACTACATTTTATTTTTTCCCTTGCACTCAGTGAGCGATGCCACTGGGTAATCAGCTAGTTTCCTATAAAAACAAGAGGAGAGAAGGAAAAAAAAAACAGAATACAAACACAGAAACACATCAAGAGAGAGAGAAACGCTGATATGGGTCGTCACACACCTTTCCACAGCTTGATGCTCTCAATGCCGGACCTGTAATGATCTCGCCATTTTCACAAAACCCAGGGTTCAGTAGTAACTGGACATGCCAAGGACCATACGGCGAGACTGTTTTTTTTTTTTTTTTTTTTAATATATCAGGCAAGGAGCAAACAATCAAGTGTTTTCATATTGCAGTTAGCGCTGGACGGTTTCTAACTGGTTCAAGTTCAGTTTCATTAATCACTCTCCGGACACTTTCCTGGACTTTATGTGTGTTATGTGTTTCGTGTGCATCATATCTGTTTATTCTTCAGTGTAGGGTCAAGGTAAGGTTTACTCTGTATATTTATTGCTTCACCATTTATTATAATGGAGTTGTATGTGTTAAGGAAGGGGGAAGGTGATATGTTTATACTATCTGGCATTTTGTTTCACTTCTTTTCATCTATATATCTATATATATCTACATAGATAGATAGATATATCTATCTATCTATCTATATATATATCTATATATATATATATTTTAGTAACTTACCTACTCTTTGCCTTTTTTACCTATTTGATCGCTGATTGGGGAAGTAATTGGAAGAAGTATGGCTTACCTAAGTCTAACGCCCCTCATGTTGCCAGGCCATAGGTTTTGGCAGTGTAGTTGCCAGTTCGGATGATTGGGCCGTCCGTTAGAAATGTGTTGGTGATTTTGGGTTTCACTGACCATTGTTACATCATATTGTTCTCAATGAATTACACTGTATTACTCAGTAAAGATTTCCCACTTGTATATTTCATTCATTGAGATTATGTACGACTTAAGTGTTCCCTTAATTTATTTGAGCAGTGTATATTATCATGTAATCTATATGCATATATAGTACTTTTCAGACTGAACTTAGTTTAAGTGCTTCTGTTGGTTTTAAAATTGAGTATTTCTACTTTGTTGTTTCTTTTCTAAGGACCATTTTAACTAATGTAATAATAATAAAAACAATGCATTTTATTTATATAGTACCTCTCAAATGCTCAAAGTGTGTCACTGAATTTCAAAATGTACAACAGGGAAAAAGAAGAAAGAAAAGGTAAAATACCCTGGATACAAAATAATGTCAGCATAAAACACTAAATGACGATATATACAAGAAAAACAAAGATCTGACTTAGAATAACAGATACAAAATGGAATAAAATACAAAACAAAAAATACTATAAGAAAATCTTGAACAACTAACATAATTTGAGAAAAAAAAATGCAAGTCAGCCTGAGTTTTAAGCTTTTTTTTTTTTTTAAATGAATTGACTCACCTGTTCCAATTAACTTTTACCTAAAACATCTTTATTGTGCAAAATAAAATAAGAACTGAACAAGAAAAAAAATAATAAACTGCACATGCCATTTAAAAGACAGAACCTTTGAAAATGTATACTGTATAGTAATATATATATATATATATATATATATATATATATATATATATATATATATATATATATATATATATAGACTATACAGTAAAAAATGAAACAAGATTGACAAAAATATATTTAAAGACCTACTTCCCATTGAACAAAAATGTGCATAACTACACTTTAATATTACCTTTCAAGACATCTTTATGAAGAAAAATTATATAAAGACAAATGAACATTTCCATTGACTGAGGTTACGAAAATGTTACTAATCCAAGTTCTACATAAACAGTCTTACTAAGAAAAACTCTTACTTATCAAACTACTGATTTTCCAATTTCAAAACTGTTGGACAGTTTCTTAAAATGATATTCTAATGAATAAAGATTTGTATGAAACAAAACAACCTCCCTTTCAAGGCTTATTAACCTTAAAGATATACAGCATTTCAGCATGGATAAAAGACATGAAAAATGATGCTTATTGTTGGTCATTTATTTATACTTAGATTTTTTTTTTTTTTTACCTTTTTAACTCTTTTAGGGCTAATTTTTTTTTTGTTTCTTTTCTCCCAGGGCTGAATATTTTTCCAAAAACTAACACTTTTTAAAAAAAGAACACAAAGCAATTGTTTAACATATCAAATCAACAAAAAATATTTACTTTTGACAAATGTTACTGTCTTGCATGTTGTATGAGCCTGCATACTCTAGGATTTCACATACATATCACATACATTTTACACAGCAAAGTCTGATCTCGCTCAAAGCAGCCAATTTCAGTCATTGCCACATTGCATTCCTTACAATATGTGTTGCTTTGGTGCCTATTTTTCAATTGTCTGTTGCTGCACTTTCTCACATATATTGTTAGTGTGTACTGTAGAGAGACAAGTCACTCATTTGCCATCGTGCCATGCCACTGCCACCAAGTTTTCTGCCTGCATGAAAACCGTATTGTCACCTCTTTTCATCTTCTGAAACTTTATGAACTTTATGTATGGCATTATAGCCTGGCTCACCCCATGGGATTTGCTTCTGTTTATTACAGAAGTGAATAAAACTTTGCAGCAGCACGTACCTAAGCCACCAGGGGACAAAACACGTTTGGACCAATGCTCCCTGAAGTTATATCACCAGTTCTGTCCCATCTCTATTTGTAATGCCACAGCGCACTTCATCTTGTCTTTCGTTGTGGGTTTCCACTTTGAAAAACGAGAATGCGATACAAACGCAGCCCGCGATTCAAAAAAAAATCTCTGCCTACCTGTTTGTCTCGTCTGACAGTAGCTGAAAAGCAGCATCAGGAGAGAGCAGCCTGAAGTACAGCAGCTGGTGATCTGTCGTGTCCAACAGCAAGCCATGCCGTCTTGTAAACTCCGGTAGCCAGATCGGCTCTCAAAGGATCAATGTCTGTGTATTTATCCCATGCGAACCTTGCCGTAGATGCATCGGCTGCGCGAAGGCACTCAACTGGCAGCAGATCCGCTGGCGCGGCATCGGCTGGTGTCTGATCAGCTGATGCCTGCTTCTCACTCTCTTGCTCGATCTCCTGATCACTGCCAATAAAGTCCGATTCTGAAAAATCAAGAGTCCGACTCCGCGATAATGCGCAAAACATCGTCTGCCGAGTGTTTTCTTTTCTGCACTTGCTTCGCTGCCTTTTCACATGTTGGTGCCATCTTGCCATTGTTTACATTTCGCAACTCACGCACACGCAATGTTTATTTGCCGAGTCAACGAGTCTAGCATTCCTCCAAGCACAGAGGGAATGCCTGTGACGTGACAGTGAGATTTGTCGCCATTAACAGCTGATTGTCGCCCTCTATCCCTGGATGTAGACTTTTGTCGACATTAGCCTTCAACCCCTCCTGTCGACAAAAGTCGACATCCGCCCTAAAAGAGTTAAAAACTCTGGTGGCCTCAGTGTGCGCTTCCTTTTCTTAATGGTTAATCCATTAATGGTTAATGGTTATCATTATCATCAGTGTTTGAAGTGGAGCAAATAACTAGAAGCACTCTGCTTAACCATATATTAAAAAAAAAGTTTCGGAGACTGGGGGTTGTGTGTTAGAAATGGCATTATGCATGGACTTACTGCTGTTGCTTTTAAGTCAAAAACCCACCTCAAGCATTAATCATAGACCATGGAATGTTCTGTATAACCCAGTCACAGGGGATGCACAAACCAGTGTGTTTCTTTGTGCCGGTCCCAAGCCCGGAGAAATGGGGAGGGTTACGTCAGGAAGGGCATCCGGTGTAAAATTTTTCCAACTCAATATGCGGACAACAATACAAATTTCCATACCGGATTGGTTGAGCCCCGAGATTAAAAAACGACCGCCACCAATACTGTTAGCCAACAGGGTGCTGGCGGAAATTGGGCTACTGTTGGCCGAACAAGAAGAAGGAGAAGAAGATGGGGGAGATGTGTCCGGAGGCAGGAGGACAGGAGGAAAGTAAAGAGAGTGGAACTAAGGGTAGGAACGTTGAATGTTGTGTGAGATCTGGCCGGCCAATCATCCCAGCCAATACCCCCAGGCCGCCAGATGGAGCCCCCCTTGTAGCATGAATGTGCTCCGAATTATATACTTCTGGGCTGAAGAAAAAGAGAAGTTTTTACCTGACCTGGAAGTGCTGGATAATCACATAGACTGAGGGCTCAGAAGCACTTCCGGGTCATGGACTATAAAAGACTGTGAGAAATCCCAGACAGATGAGCTGAGTTGGGAGGCAGGGTAACTAAGCGTCTGGAAGTGGAGGATTGTGGGAAATCCCAGACAGATGAGCCGAGTTGGGAGGCAGGGTGACTAAGCGTCTGGGAGTGGAGGATTGTGTATTGATTTATTGGAGTATTGTGGAGTGGTGGTGCTTTGTGCACAGTATTATTGAAATAAATAATTATTGGGACTTTTTTATCTGGTGTCTGGCGTTTGATCTGAGGGTTCAAGGGAGTGAGAGCGCCCCCTATCTGTCACAGTGGCGTAGCCGGCAGGATTCTCTGGTTTTGGCAGAGGACCTGAATATAAAATTTCTGTGGACAGAGAACCCCAAGAAGACAGCGTGAGGACACACAGAAAAAATGCCACAAACCCCATTGTCCAAATACGTCATGGGGAAGAAAAAAAGGCAAGCAGAGTGCCAGCAACAGTGGAGGTCTAGGGCTCAACATGGCCTACGCTCAAGACGAGCCATGGAGTGGATACGCGTTTCGGGAGAAACTTCCGGATGAGGATGACTACAATGAGGTATGTGCCGGGGATGGGTTTGAAAACCTTTTAAAAAATAACACATTTTGTCCCGTGCACAAACCTCTCAGAAGTCCATCTGGAGGTTCTGCGGGAGGCAGGAAAGAATCCCGAAGACGGTGGTGCGCTTTCATAGGGGCAGACAAACAAAACAAAGGACTTCCGCATGTCGGGTGCCGACGAAGGACACGTCACCACACCTGAAGGACTGCGGGAAGGAGGAGGTCCGCGTCCTACTGCTTACAGCTGTACCCTGGAAAAAACGGACTCGGACTTTCCGAAGGGGAAGGAGGAGACGAGCGAAGCACCGCTCACCCCACGAAAAGGTAAGGAGGGCCGGGAAATGAATGACTGATCCGCCGACAAATTAAAACTGGCGGATTGCAGTCAGCCAAAGATGGCGACCCGGTCCTCTGAAAAGAACTCCATTTCCCATAAGCCTGTGCACAGCCCAACAGAGCACGTGCCAGGAGCGGGCGTGCTCATTGGCTCCCGGCTGGGAGGTAGGGCTAATGATGGCTCGGGGCTACCTCCGGCTGAATTGAATAATACTATGGACATGCGGCAGCTGGAAAAGCTACTCCAGCCCGTACGTGCTTTCTTGCAGGTAGTGACGACAATTGAGAAGATCGTCGGGGAGCTGGGAGCAGCGGCCGAAGCGCTTTTAAGAAAGGTGGAGGAATACCTGCGGCGGTTTGGTCAGGAGCCTCCCGTATTACTTGATTTGGCGGTACAGGTAAATAATACCGGTACCGTACATAATAGAGGGATGCAGAGTGACACGGGCCCGCGGTTAATTAGTAGCGGGTGCCAAGTCACCGCGAGCCCTACAAGAGAGGCGGAAACGATGACCGTTGGCTTGGTGGAAGGGTTGATCGAGCTGGAGCAGCTGGATGGTGCTGTCTCCCAGAACGATCTGATCCTGAAGACACAGAAGCCGGTCATATATAAATCAAAGGAGATTCAGACAGTAAAGGGGCTTTCTCATACACATAGAGAGACCCAAATTGTGGATAAGCTCCAGATTAAACAGGAGGTCCTAAAAACGAAGCGTGGGTCTCCTATCAAAATAGAAAAGAGAACTGGGACATCAGAGGCAGCCGTAGAAACCTCCTCAGCGGAAAAAGGGGCGGAGCCAGAGTTACCTAGGTGTTTCCAGTCTCGCAGAGGGATAAAAACGGGAGGACGGTGGCTATGCTACGACTGCCGCCGGCCGGGCCACATATGGCGAAGCTGTCCTCGGAGGACAGGGGATCAGAGGGGTTTCCTATACAACATTTCCCCTAGATTCTCCAGGGAGTCTGTACGATGTAGCCAAGGCCCGACCAATGGAGTAAAGAGAGTGGAACTAAGGGTAGGAACTTTAAATGTTGTGTGAGATATGGCCGGCCATTCATCCCGGCCAATACCCCCAGGCCGCCAGATAGAGCCCTTCTTGCAGCATGGAGGTGCCCTGAATGCCAGCAGGGAATCATGGACCTTGGAGTTTTTCTTCACAGCCCTGCTGGATACCGTGGGGGCCTCCAGGGGATGTTGCAAGGGGGCCCAAGAATTTATACTTTCCGTACAGCCCGGAAGTATTTCCAAATCACGGGAATGGAAGAAATTATATACTTCCGGGCTGAAGAAAAAGAGAAGTTTTTACCTGACCCGGAAGTGCTGGATAATCACATGGACTGAGGGCTCAGAAGCACTTCCGGGTAATGGACTATAAAAGACTGTGAGAAATCCCAGACAGATGAGCTGAGTTGGGAGGCAGGGTGACTAAGCGTCTGGAAGTGGAGGATTGTGTATTGATTTATTGGAGTATTGTGGAGTGGTGGTGATTTGTGCACAGTATTATTGAAATAAATAATTATTGGACTTTTTATCTGGTGTCTGGCGTTTGATCTGAGGGTTCAAGGGAGCAATAGTGCCCCCTATCTGTCACAGTTGGCAGTATGACTGGTAAGTGGAAAGAGTTAGCAGATATGAAGGAGAGAAGGAAGGTTGATATATTGTGCGTGCAAGAGATTAAATGGAAGGAGAGTAAGGCCAGGTGGACTGGAGGTGGATTCAAATTGTTCTATCATGGTGTGGATGGGAGGAGAAATGGAGTAGGAGTTATTCTGAAGTAACAGTATGTCAAAAGTGTTTTGGATGTGAAAAGAGTGTCAGGCAGAGTAATGATTATGAAGCTGGAAATTGGAGGTGTGATGATGAATGTTGTTAGTGCATATGCACCGCAAGTTGGTTGTGCAATGGGTGAGAATAAAGATTTTTGGAGCGAGTTGGTTGAAGTGATGAACAGTGTACCCAAGGGACAGAAAGTGGTGATTGGAGTGGATTTCAGTGGGCATGTTGGTGAAGGGAACAGTGGAGACGAGGAGGCGATAGGTAGGTACGGTGTCAAGGAGAGGAATGAAGAAGGTCAGAGGATAGTGGATTTTGCCAAAAGGATGGACATGGCTGTGGTGAATACGTTTTTTACGAAGAGGTAGGAACATAGGGTTACGTAGAAGAGTGGAGGAAGATGCACACAAGTAGATTACATCCTATGCAGAAGAGTTGATCTGAAGGAGATTGAAGACTGCAAAGTGGTGGCAGGGGAAAGTGTAGTTAAGCAGCATAGGATGGTGTTCTGTAGGATGACGTTGGAAATCAAGAAGAGGAAGAGAGTGAGGGCAGAGCCAAGGATCAAATGGTGGACGTTGAAAAAGGAAGTCTGCAAGATTGAGTTTAGGGAGGAGATGAGACAGGCACTGGGTGGCAGTGAAGAGTTACCAGACAGCTGGGAAACTACAGCAGATGTAGTAAGGGTGACAGCAAGAAGGGTGCTTGACATGACATCTGGAAGGAGGAAAAGGAAACCTGGTGGTGGAATGTGGAAATACAGGAGAGTATACAGAGGAAGAGGATGGCAAAGAAGAAGTGGTATAGTCAGAGAGATGCAGAAAGTAGACAAGAGTACAAGGAGTTAAGGCACAAGGTGAAGACAGAGGTGGTGAAGGCAAAAAAAAAAAAACAAAAAAAAAAAAGGCGCATGATGAGTTTATGAGAGGCTGGACACTAAGGAGGGAGAAAAGAACCTGTACAGATTGGCTAGACAGAGGGACCGAGCTGGGAAAGATGTGAAGCAGGTTAGGGTGATAAAGGATAAAGATGGAAACGTACTCACAAGCGAGGAGAGTGTGTTGAGCAGATGGAAAGAGTACTTTGAGAGGCTGATGAATGAAGAGAACGAGAGAGAGAAAAGAGGTTGGATGATGTGGAGATAGTGAATCAGGAAGTGCAACGGATTAGCAAGGAGGAAGTAAGGACAGCTATGAAGACGATGAAAAATGTAAAGGCCGTTGGTCCAGATGACATACCTATGGAAGCATAGAGGTGATTAGGAGTTTTTAACCAGACTGTTTAAAGGAATCTTGGAAAGTGAGAGGATGTCTGAGGAGTAGAGAAGTATACTGGTGCCGATATTTAAGAATAAGGGGGATGTGTAGGACTGCAGTAACTACAGGGGAATAAAATTGATGAGCCACAGCATGAAGTTATGGGAAAGAGTAGTGGAAGCCAGGTTAAGAAGTGAGGTGATGATTAGTGAGCAGCAGTATGATTTTATGCCAAGAAAGAGCACCACAGATGCAATGCTTGCTCTGAGGATGTTGATAGAAAAGTTTAGAGAAGGCCAGAAGGAGTTGCATTGCGTCTTTGTGGACCTGGAGAAAGCATATGACAGGGTGCCTCGTGAGGAGCTGTGGTATTGTATGAGGAAGTCGGGAGTGGCAGAGAAGTACATAAGAGTTGTACAGGATATGTATGAGGGAAATGTGACAATGGTGAGATCTGCGGTAGGAGCGACGGATGCATTCAATGTGGAGATGGGATTACATCAAGGATCAGCTCTGAGCCCTTTCTTAGTTGCAATGGTGATGGACAGGTTGAAAGATGAGATTAGACAGGAGCAGGAGTCCCCGTAGACTATTATGTTTGCTGATGACATTGTGATCTGTAGCGATAGTAGGGAGCAGGTTGAGGAGACCATGGAGAGGTGGAGATATGCTCTAGAGAAGTACGGAATGAAGGTCAGTAGGAACAGGACAGAATACATGTGTGTAAATGAGAGGGAGGTCAGTGCAAGGGTGAGGATTTCAGGGAGTAGAGTTGGCGAAGGTGGATGAGTTTAAGTACTTGGGATCAACAGTACAGAGTAATGGGGATTATGGAAGAGATGTGAAAAAGAGTGCAGGCAGGGTGGAATGGGTGAAGAAGTGCGTCAGGAGTAATTTGTGACAGACGGGTATCAGCATGAGTGAAAGGGAAGGTCTACAGGACGGTAGTGAGAACAGCTATATTATATGGGTTGGAGACGGTGGCACTGACCAGAAAGCAGGAGACAGAGCTGGAGATAGCAGAGTTAAAGATGCTAAGATTTGCACTGGGTGTGACGAGGATGGATAGGATTAGAAATGAAAAAGTGCATTAAGTTGACAAAAGATATCAGCCAGGTAAGCCAATTTTGCAAGCCATACATTATCTGAAACAAACTTCACCAGCTCTGAGTTTTTATCCATCAAAAATGATGCCAGTTCACTGCGAAGCTCGAAGACGCGTTGAAGTACCTTTCCACGTGACAACCAGCGAACCTCTGTGTGTAGCAGCAGATGTCGATGATCTGAGCCGCTTTCTTCGCACAGTCCAGCAAACAGTCGTCCATACAACGGTCTGCACTTTATCCAATTAACTAGTTTAATGCATGTATTTAGCACTTCACCGAAGGATTCGTTTAAATTCTTACTAGCAAGAGCTTCGCGATGAATCATGCAATGTGTGGAAATAATATTAGGAGAAACAGTTCGTACGCGTGCAACAACCCCACTTTTATGACCTGTCATTGCTGCAGCTCCGTCCGTACAAATTCCAATACAGCTGGACCACTCAAGCTTGTTAGCAATGAAGAAATCATTTAGCATTGCAAATATATCTTCACCTGTCGTTCTAAGTGGCACAGGTTTACAGAACAGAAAGTCCTCGACCACATCATTGTCAAAGCAATATCTAACGTAGAACAGTAACTGCGCTTGGCATGCAATATCGGTACTTTCGTCCAACTGTATGGCAAATGTACTGCTTTGTAGGTGCTCAACCAATTGTAACTGGATGTCATTGGACATGTCGCAAATTCGCCTTCTGATGGTATCGTTTGATACTGGTATAGACAGAAATTTTCGGCTGCTTTCTTTTCCTAACATTATCTCGCATATTTCTAAAGCCGCTGGCATAATCAAACTCTCCGCAACCGTGTGTGCTTTTTTGCTCTTAGCTATTCGCATTGCCATAATATACGAAGCCTTAAGAGCTTTTTCATTCACTGTTGTCGCAGTGCTAATAATTTTCTGCTGATTTGCATACACTTCTGCTCGACGTTTGAAGAAACCAACGGGTTTGTCTTTTAGTTCATTATGCTTTGTTACAAGATGGCGCTTCAGTTTAGCAGGTTTCAAACTTTCTTTCGACAACACGTTTAAACAAATGACACATTGTGGCTGATCACTGTTGTCTTAGTACGGTATAAATGCGAATTGTAAATATTCAGGATCATATTTACGTAATTTTGCCTTACGTGGTGCGGACTCTCTTTCGGCATCATGTCTCAGTTCATCGCCACTATTTCCATTACGCCCATGCTCTTCTTCAGATATCCGTTTACGCTTCAAATATTTATCCATACGTTAGTTGGGCGTGCGAAAAACAATTTAACAAGCAAGAATTACCACTGTATAACTTAATAATCTATACTAATAAAAGGCAAAGCCCTCACTGACTCACTGACTGACTGACTGACTCACTCATCACTAATTCTCCAACTTCCCGTGTAGGCAGAAGTCTGAAATTTGGCAGGCTCATTCCTTACAGCTTACTTACAAAAGTAAGGCAGGTTTTATTTCGAAATTCTATGCGTAATGGTAATAACTGGAACCTGTTTGACTGACTCACTCATCACTAATTCTCCAACTTCCCGTGTAGGTAGAAGTCTGAAATTTGGCAGGCTCATTCCTTACAGCTTACTTACAAAAGTTAGGCAGGTTTTATTTCGAAATTCTACGCGTAATGGTCATAACTGGAACCTGTTTGACTGACTCATTCATCACTAATTCTCCAACTTCCCGTGTAGGTAGAAGGCTGAAATTTGGCAGGCTCATTCCTTACAGCTTACTTACAAAAGTTAGGCAGGTTTCATTTCGAAATTCTACGTGTAATGGTCATAACTGGAACCTGTTTTTTGTCCATATACTCTAATGGAGGAGGCGGAGTCACGTATCGCGTCATCACGTATTACGCCTCCTACGTAATCACATGAACTGAAAACGAGGAAGAGATTTACAGCACAAGTCAAATGCGGGAACGAAGGTAAATGACGTTAATTGTTGACTGTCTTTTAATACTGTGTACTTGTTGAGTGTCTTTTAATACTGTGTAAGCATACATATTAACACATGTGCAATTAAACGTGTGCATTTACGGGGTGATTTCTCAGGCTTAAAAGCTCGCCTTTTATTAAAAAGGTAAATGCAAACTCTTTTCATTCTGAAGGGCACAAACCACGTTAGATTTCAGCCGTTAAACGTGCAAAAATGTCAGTACACCAGATAAATAAGTGCAACATATTATCAGTTGTATTGTATGCTTACAATACATATAGAAATGTGTTAATCGTTAACTAATATTATGGGATGGTGTTTTTCGACTCGCGCTTTGATTTAAACGATTGCATGTCTTGGTGGGTTTGCGTAGCTTATTGTCAATATCTTTACAGCTCTTTTTAAGACTTAATTTAAAAAGGTTTTCTTTTCTTCTTAATAAAAATTTAAAAGCAGTACTTTAAAACCAGCGCTCACTTCACTCCCTTACGGGAATCAAACCTCGGACGTCAGCGCTAGAGGCTAAGCCCTTAAAATTGCGCCACGGCGTGTGGTTCGTTTATTTGACAGCATGTAGATCGGGGTAATTACATTCACGGCATTCGTAGTCTGATTCACAATCTGATTGTATGGGTGGTTACCTACCAGGTAACGCTTATGGTTAGCCAGCAAGTCATCTCGAAGTGATCACTCGAGTGAACGCAGCTTCACAAAAAAACAGATCCTTAACAAACTGTTATTGGTATATTTTCCCTCAATTTTAAAAGGTTTTCTTTTCTTCTTAATAAAAATTTAAAAGCAGTACTTCGCCGGTGCGAAGCGCGGGGATTTGAGCGACTGACGCATACAGACATATTCATGAGTGCAGGTACTTCGGAAAGAAAGCACCGTATAAACCTAAACTTTAAATTAACTTCATAGACCTACAAAAGTTTGCCATTGATTTGAGGCAAGATTGCTTTTCTCATGTACAAATATACGTTGCATTCTTAACAGTAAGCTTGCACTGCTTGGTCATATTACAACCTGAGTGCTGAACTGACAACGTCGTATACAAACAGAACTATAACAATCGTAATAAACAAACAAAAAAAAAAGCGAAGAACCCTTGGCGAAGCAAGGAAAAAGGAAGACCTTATTTGGCGTTCGTTTATAAAACAGCGGAAAAGCTGTGTTAAGGCTGCTTCACAAAAAAACAGATCCTTAACAAATTGCTATTGGGATATTTTCCCTCAATTTAAAAAGCTTTTCTTCTTCATAAAAATTTAAAAGCAGTACTTCGCGGGGATTTAAATATATATATATATATATATATATATATATATATATATATATATATATATATATATATATATATATATATAGACAGAGAGAGAGAGAGAGAGATAGATATACATATATATATATAGATATACATATATAGATATAGATATATATAGATATAGATATATATATATATGTATGTATGTCTATATATATATACAGTGGTGTGAAAAACTATTTGCCCCCATCCTGATTTCTTATTCTTTTGCATGTTTGTCACACAAAATGTTTCTGATCATCAAACACATTTAACCAGTAGTCAAATATAACACAAGTAAACACAAAATGCAGTTTTTAAATGATAGTGTTTATTATTTAGGGAGAAATAAAATCCAAACCTACATGGCCCTGTGTGAAAAAGTAATTGCCCCCTTGTTAAAAAATAACCTAACTGTGGTGTATCACACCTGAGTTCAATTTCCGTAGCCACCCCCAGGCCTGATTACTGCCACACCTGTTTCAATCAAGAAATCACTTAAATAGGAGCTGCCTGACACAGAGAAGTAGACCAAAAGCACCTCAAAAGCTAGACATCATGCCAAGATCCAAAGAAATTCAGGAACAAATGAGAACAGAAGTAATTGAGATCTATCAGTCTGGTAAAGGTTATAAAGCCATTTCTAAAGCTTTGGGACTCCAGCGAACCACAGTGAGAGCCATTATCCACAAATGGCAAAAACATGGAACAGTGGTGAACCTTCCCAGGAGTGGCCGGCCGACCAAAATTACCCCAAGAGTGCAGAGACGACTCATCCGAGAGGTCACAAAAGACCCCAGGACAACGTCTAAAGAACTGCAGGCCTCACTTGCCTCAATTAAGGTCAGTGTTCACGACTCCACCATAAGAAAGAGACTGGGCAAAAACGGCCTGCATGGCAGATTTCCAAGACACAAACCACTGTTAAGCAAAAAGAACATTAGGGCTCGTCTCAATTTTGCTAAGAAACATCTCAATGATTGCCAAGACTTTTGGGAAAATACCTTGTGGACTGATGAGTCAAAAGTTGAACTTTTTGGAAGGCAAATGTCCCGTTACATCTGGCGTAAAAGGAACACAGCATTTCAGAAAAAGAACATCATACCAACAGTAAAATATGGTGGTGGTAGTGTGATGGTCTGGGGTTGTTTTGCTGCTTAGGACCTGGAAGGCTTGCTGTGATAGATGGAACCATGAATTCTACTGTCTACCAAAAAATCCTGAAGGAGAATGTCCGGCCATCTGTTCGTCAACTCAAGCTGAAGCGATCTTGGGTGCTGCAACAGGACAATGACCCAAAACACACCAGCAAATCCACCTCTGAATGGCTGAAGAAAAACAAAATGAAGACTTTGGAGTGGCCTAGTCAAAGTCCTGACCTGAATCCAATTGAGATGCTATGGCATGACCTTAAAAAGGCGGTTCATGCTAGAAAACCCTCAAATAAAGCTGAATTACAACAATTTTGCAAAGATGAGTGGGCCAAAATTCCTCCAGAGTGCTGTAAAAGACTCATTGCAAGTTATCGCAAACGCTTGATTGCAGTTATTGCTGCTAAGGGTGGCCCAACCAGTTATTAGGTTCAGGGGCCAATTACTTTTTCACACAGGGCCATGTAGGTTTGGATTTTTTTTTCTCCCTAAATAATAAAAACCACCATTTACAAACTGCATTTTGTGTTTACTTGTGTTATATTTGACTAATGGTTAAATGTGTTTGATGATCAGAAACATTTTGTGTGACAAACATGCAAAAGAATAAGAAATCAGGAAGGGGGCAAATAGTTTTTCACACCACTGTATATATATGTAAGCTTATAAGTACTGCCTTACTTCTCTTTAAGAAAGGAAGATGTAATGATACTTGATTTAAACGATTCCATGTCTTGGTGGGTTTGCGTAGCTTATTGTCAATATCTTTACACCTGTTTTTAAGACTTATTGACTGAAACGGGCTTTCACGAAAAAAGTTAGAGCTTTGCTACAGGATACACCCTCCACAAGTTAAGCAAGTAAAAATAAAAGTGTATATTTCTGTTTTATTTAAACCTTTTAAGTTTGTATGCATAGCCCCATTTGGCTGTTTTAGTTTTTTTTTTCTTTCTTCAGTAATATTTAATCTCCTTAAAGAAAAAGAACATATGCATTTTACTTTTTTTGTATCTCTTTAGTAATATTTTAGTGTAAAAGGATAACCAGTATTTAAACATTTTATGTTACTTTATAAAGTTATTTTACACAATGTTGAAAAATTAATAAGAAAGCTACATAATTTGGCAGCTGCTGCTTTAATTTTCAATGAAATGAAAAAAGCTCTCCAAGAGAAAACCTCAATGAAGAAGAAACAGTTTGCACTATCTAAAAAGGAGAAACCCTCATTTATAAAGGTTTGCTGCAGATGGCTTAACTGAAAATAAATGAATAGTTCCTATGTGCATAATACATATATTTATCTATTTTACTTATGCCTTTATTCCAGCAACTTGCAACATCTGAGGTACAATTTGTTACATTACTTTTGTTTTTTGCGGCACAGGCAGGTGAAGTGACTTCCTCAGGGTCACACAGTGGTGTCAGTACCAGGATTTGAACTGACAAGCTCTGGGTTTGCTGAAATATTACTGAAGAAAGAAAAAAAAACGAAAACAGGCAAATAGGGCTATGCATACAAATGTCCATCAATCCATTATCCAACCCGCTATATCCTAAATACAGGAGCCAATCCCTGCCAACACAGGGCACAAGGCAGGAAACAAACCCCGGGCAAGGTGCCAGCCCACCGCAGGGCGCACACACCCACACACCACGGACAATTTAGAATCGCCAATGCACCTAACCTGCATGTCTTTGGACTGTGGGAGGAAACCGGAGTACCCGGAGGAAACCCAGACAGACACGGGGAGAACATTCAAACTCCACGCAGGGAAGCGAACCTGGGTCTCCTAACTGGCACCTTTCACTGCGCCACCATGCCGCCCGCATACAACTTAAAAGGTTTAAATAAAACAGAAATATATACCTTTATTTTTACTTCCTTAACTTGTGGAGGGTGTATCCTGTAGCAAAGCCCTAACTTTTTTCATGAAAGCCCCTTTCAGTCAATAAGCCTTAAAAACAGGTGTAAAGCTAAACATCCAGCACCGCTATTCAATTACACTTGCCTAACACCACTCCTAAGGGGAGATACTGTGGGATCTGGTCATCCGTTAAAGTACCAATCACAGGCCCGATTAGAAAGCGGGAAGCTGTGATTTGTCATCTCCCTCCCATGTAACAATCACAGCCCGTGTTACAACGCACTATGTATGTATGTATATATGTATATATGAAGAGGATGGATGGATGGAGGGATGTATATGTGTGTGTTTATGTATGTTGTATATGTATGTGTAGATATATGTTGATGTGTGTATATATATATATGTATATATATGTGGATGTGTATATGTATATACTATATATATATATATATATATATATATATATATATATATATATATATGTATATACTGTATATATATATATATATATATATATATATATATATATATATATATATATATATATGTATATATATGTATATGTAGATATGTGTATATATGTATATGTATATATATGTTTACATAACCTCTGTAACACACTACTTCTCCGCTGCGAAGCACGGGTATTTTGCTATACAGTGATCCCTCGCTATATCGCGCTTCGCCTTTCGCGGCTTCACTCTATCGCGGATTTTATATGTAAGCATATTTAAATATATATCGCGGATTTTTTGCTGGTTCGCGGATTTCTGCGGACAATGGGTCTTTTAATTTCTGGTACATGCTTCCTCAGTTGGTTTGCCCAGTTGATTTCATACAAGGGACGCTATTGGCAGATGGCTGAGAAGCTACCCAGCTTACTTTTCTCTCTCTCTTGCGCTGACTTTTTCTGATCCTGACGTAGGGGAATTGAGCAGAGGGGCTGTTCGCAAACCTAGACGATACGGACGCTTGTCTAAAAATGCTGAAAGATTATCTTCACGTTGGCTACCTTCTGTGCAGCTGCTTCGTGAAGTGACATGCTGCACGGTGCTTCGCATACTTAAAAGTACGAAGGGCACGTATTGATTTTTTTTATCTGTATCTCTCTCTCTCTGCTCCTGACAGAGGGGGTGTGAGCTGCCGCCTTCTACAGCTTTGTGCCGCGGTGCTTTGCATACTTAAAAGCCAAACAGCCCTATTGATTTGTTTGCTCCTTTGAAGAGGAAGATATGTTTGCATTCTTTTAATTGTGAGACTGAACTGTCATCTCTGTCTTGTCATGGAGCACAGTTTAAACTTTTGAAAAAGAGACAAATGTTTGTTTGCAGTGTTTGAATAACGTTCCTGTCTCTCTACAACCTCCTGTGTTTCTGCGCAAATCTGTGACCCAAGCATGACAATATAAAAATAACCATATAAACATATGCTTTCTACTTCGCGGATTTTCTTATTTCGCGGGTGGCTCTGGAACGCAACCCCGGCGATGGAGGAGGGATTACTGTATATATATATGTCAATGTATGTATGCATATATGTATGTCTATGTTTATATATATATATATATATATATATATATATATGTGCATATGTATATATATGTGTATACAGTGATCCCTCGCTATATCGCGCTTCGCCTTTCGCGGCTTCACTCTATCGCGGATTTTATATGTAAGCATATTTAAATATATATCGCGGATTTTTTGCTGGTTCACGGATTTCTGCGGACAATGGGTCTTTTAATTTCTGGTACATGCTTCCTCAGTTGGTTTGCCCAGTTGATTTCATACAAGGGACGCTATTGGCAGATGGCTGAGAAGCTACCCAACGTACTTTTCTCTATCTCTTGCGCTGACTTTCTCTGATCCTGACGTAGGGGGTGTGAGCAGGGGGGCTGTTCGCACACCTAGACGATACGGACGCTCGTCTAAAAATGCTGAAAGATTATCTTCACGTTGCTATCTTTTGTGCAGTTGCTTCCTGAAGCGACATGCTGCACGGTGCTTCGCATACTTAAAAGCTCGAAGGGCACGTATTGATTTTTGACTGTTTGTTTTTCTCTGGCTCTCTCTCTCTCTGCTCCTGACGGAGGGGGTGTGAGCTGCCGCCTTCAACAGCTTTGTACCGGCAGTGCTTCGCATACTTAAAAGCCAAACAGCCCTATTGATTTGTTTGCTTTCCTCTGTCTTTCCGACAGACTCTGCTCCTGACGCGCACTCCTTTGAAGAGGAAGATATATTTGCATTCTTTTAATTGTGAGACAGAACTGTCATCTCTGTCTTGTCATGGAGCACAGTTTAAACTTTTGAAAAAGAGGCAAATGTTTGTTTGCAGTGTTTGAATAACGTTCCTGTCTCTCTACAACCTCCTGTAATTCTGCGCAAATCTGTGACCCGAGCATGACAATATAAAAATAACCATATAAAGATATGGTTTCTACTTTGCGGATTTTCATATTTCGCGGGTGGCTCTGGAACGCAACCCCCGCGATGGAGGAGGGATTACTGTATATATGTACATATGTATATATATATATGTAGATGTGTAAATTTGTATTTGTATATATATGTATATGTGGATGTGTATATGTATGTAGATATGTGTATATGTAGATATGTACTGTATATATATGTATATATATGTTTACATAACCTCTTTAACACACTACTTCTCCGCTGCGAAGCGCGGGTGTTTTGCTAGTATATATATATATATATTCACGGCATTCGTAGTCTGTGTCACAATCTGATTGTATGGGTGGTTACCTACCAGGTAACGCTTGTGGTTGGCCAGCAATCTGCTAACATCCGCCACGGTGCCCTCAGTTTGTGAGGAGCAGATCATAGAATGGTTGAAATAGTTTACTGTCAAATAAATGCATAGAGTACGCGACACGTGTTTCGCCCTCATTCTGGGCTCATCAGGCGTACACACTCCACTGCACTCCCTCTCGGGAATCGAACCTCGGACGTCAGCGCCAGAGGCGATGCCCCTAACGTTGAACCACGGCGTGTGGTTCGTTTATTTGACAGCATGTAGATCGGGGTAATTACATTCACGGCATTCGTAGTCTGTGTCACAATCTGATTGTATGGGTGGTTACCTACCAGGTAACGCTTGTGGTTGGCCAGCAATCTGCTAACATCCGCCACGGTGCCCTCAGTTTGTGAGGAGCAGATCATAGAATGGTTGAAATACAATCAGATTGCGCCTCTGGCGCTGACGTCTGAGGTTCGATTCACGAGAGGGAGTGCAGTGGAGTGTGTACGCCTGATGAGCCCAGAATGAGGGCGAAACACGTGTCGCGTACTCTTTGCATTTATTTGACAGTAAACTATTTCAACCAAAATATATATATATATATATATGCTAGCAAGATACCCGCGCTTCGCAGAGGAGAAGTAGTGTGTTAAAGAGGTTATGTAAACATATATATACATATACATATATATACAGTACATATCTACATATACATATATATATATATATATATATATATATATATATATATATATACATATACATATATATTACACATATACACATACACATACATATACACATCCACATATACATATATATACAAATACAGACTCAGGCAGAGGCACGTACTTAAACAAATGCTTTTTTATTTTATCTCCAGCCGTGGGGCATGCCTTCCCCGTGTCCCACAGGCCCAACACAGTCCCACAAGCACTTAAATACAGAACACTCACAAATACTCTATCCACCTCAGCACCACCACTCCTCCTCAGGCTTCGTCCTCCTTCCTCCCAACTCTGGCTCTCTGAGTGGTGGTGGCTGGCCCTTTTTATATCCCACCCGGAAGCGGTCCATGTGCTTGGACACCTGGTCCTAATTGCCCTTCCGGGTGGGGCTGAAGGTATGACCAGCCAGGCTGCTGACTCCACGCAGCTCCCCCTGGCGGCCATCCGAGCCCCCAACCAGGCTGTGGAGGACTGCATCTCCCATGGAGCCATGCGCTGGGCTGGGGAATCATTGGCTGCCAGGGAGGCTGCCACCAAGCATCCCGGGGGAGGTACTGAACAGTCCATGGCTGCTCCCCCGGAACAGATGTAGGAGAGGCGTCCCTGCCGGGCATGGGACCCGGCTGTCCTTTACAATATATAAACATAGACATACATATATACATACATACATTGACATATATATATAGCAAAATACCCGCGCTTCGCAGCGGAGAAGTAGTGTGTTAAAGAGGTTATGTAAACATATATCTACATATACATATATATATACATATATATCTACATATACATATACATATATATCTACATATACATATATATATACATATATATATACATATTATATATATATATATATATATATACAGTATATACATATACACATCTATCTATCTATCTATCTATCTATCTATCTATCTATCTATCTATCTATCCATCCACATATATATACATATATATATACACATATCAACATATATATACACATACATATACACACATACATAAACACACACATATACATCCATCCATCCTCTCCATCCGAGGTTCGATTCCCGTAAGGGAGTGAAGTGAGCGCTTCGCACCGGCAAAGTACTGCTTTTAAATTTTTATTAAGAAGAAAAGAAAACCTTTATAAATTAAGTCTTAAAAAGAGCTGTAAAGATATTGACAATAAGCTACGCAAACTCACCAAGACATGCAATCGTTTAAATCAAGGCACGAGTCGAAAAACACCATCCCATAATATTAGTTAACGATTAACACATTTCTATATGTATTGTTAGCATACAATACAACTGATAATATGTTGCGCTTATTTATCTGGTGTATCGACATTTTTGCTTGTTTAACGGCTGAAATCCAACGTGGTTTGTGCCGTTCAAAATGAAAACAGTTTGCATTTATCTTTTTAATAAAAGGCGAGCTTTTAAGCCTGAGAAATCACCCCGTAAATGCACACGTTTAATTGCACATGTGTTAATATGTATGCTTACACGAACTTAAAAGGTTTAAATAAAACAGAAATATATACCTTTTATTTTTACTTCCTTAACTTGTGGAGGGTGTATCCTGTAGCAAAGCCCTAACTTTTTTCGTGAAAGCCCGTTTCAGTCAATAAGTTTTAAAAACAGGTGTAAAGATATTGACAATAAGCTACGCAAACCCACCAAGACATGCAATCGCTTAAATCAAGGCACGAGTCGAAAAACACCATCCCATACTATTAGTTAACGATTAACACATTTCTATATGTATTGTAAGCATACAATACAACTGATAATATGTTGCGCTTATTTATCTGGTGTACCGACATTTTTGCGCGTTTAACGGCTGAAATCTAACGTGGTTTGTGCCCTTCAGAATGAAAACAGTTAGCATTTACGTTTTTAATACAAGGCGAGCTTTTAAGCCTGAGAAATCACCCCGTAAATGCACACGTTTAATTGCACATATGTTAATATGTATGCTTACACAGTATTAAAAGACACTCAAAAATTAACGTCATTTACCTTCGTTCCCGCGTTTAACTCGTGCTGTAAATCTCTTCCTTGTTTTTAGTTCACGTGATTACGTAGGAGGTGTGATGACGCGATACGTGACTCCGCCTCCTCCATTAGAGTATATGGACAAAAAACAGGTTCCAGTTATGACCATTACGCGTAGAATTTCAAAATGAAACCTGCCTAACTTTTGTAAGTAAGCTGTATGGAATGAGCCTGCCAAATTTCAGCCTTCTACCTACACGGGAAGTTGGAGAATTAGTGATGAGTGAGTCAGTCAGTGAGGGCTTTGCCTTTTATTAGTATAGATATATATATATATACATATCTCCATATATATAGATATATATATTTCAAAATCCCCGCGCTTTGCAGCGGCGAAGTACTGCTTTTAAATTTTTATTAAGAAGAAAAGAAAACCTTTTTAAACTGACGGAAAATATACCAATAACAATTTGTTAAGGATCTGTTTTTTTCTGAAGCTGTCTTTACACAGCTTCTCCGCCGTTTTATAAACGAACGCCATATAAGTCCATCCTTTCTGCTTGCTTCGCTGTTCTGTAGTGGTTTATTGTTCTTCTATTACGATTGTTTTTATAAACGAACGCCATATAAGGCCATCCTTTTTTCTTGCTTTGCCAAGGAAGCAGCCTTTTTATTTAATGCACGGGTTCTCCGTTCTTTCATTGTTCGTTTATTACGATGGTTATAGTTGTCTTTGTATACCACGTTGTCAGTTGAGCACTCCGGTTGGAATATGACCAAGCCGTGGAAGCTTACTGTTGAGAATGCAACGTATAGTTGTACAGGAGAAAAATGGTAATCTTTTGTAGGTCTATGAACTTAATTTATGCCTGTATGCGTCAGTCGCTTCATATTCTTTTCGTACCTTATCAATTGTGTAATGTGTTTTTTGAACAGGTTTGATTCATCGAAGTGATCACTTGTGCTGTGTTCAGTCAGTTCACGTGAGCCGCTCTCGTGTGATGTTGCAATGTCCACGGCTTAATTTAATGTTAGCTAAGACCCGGCACTTAAAAGTTTCTCGCTACAGCAATTTTAACTCTGTTTCAAAGTGATCCAAAGTCTCGTTTATACCTTGTGTCTTCTCATTAAACTTGTATCTCACGAATATGGTATTGCAAACGGCAGGGGGAGCGTTTCTATAAACTTAATTTAAACTTACGGTTTACATATGCGTCACTCGCTCGCTTCTTATTGTTTCACTGCCTTCTCAATTGTGTAATGAATGTTTTCTTCAGCGCTCTTTGTGGCTGTTCCTTGTTTTCAGTTCACATGATTACGTAGGAGGCGTGATGACGCGATACGCGACTCCGCCTCCCACGGCCATCGCGCTGCACTCCATTACAGTATATGGACAAAAAAGAGGTTCCAGTTATGACCATTACGTGTACAATTTCGAAATGAAACCTGCCTAACTTTTGTAAGTAAGCTGTAAGGAATGAGCCTGCCAAATTTCAGTCTTCCACCTACATGGGAAGTTGGAGAATTAGTGATGAGTGAGTGAGTGAGTCAGTGAGGGCTTTGCCTTTTATTAGTATAGATAGAATATAAACAGTAGTGAGGGGTGAGTTGATTATTATTCGCATTATCCGATTGGATAAAATGGCATTTAGCGAAGAAGTTATTAATTGTAAGCAATTTTCACCCTTTCTGCGGACCCCCTACGGTCGTCTCGCGGACCGGACCACAGTTTGAGAACCACTACATTAGAGGGTCAGCTCAAGTTGGACGGTTGGGAGACAAAGTCAGAGAGGCGAGATTGCGTTGGTTTGGACATGTGCAGAGGAGAGATGCTGGGTATATTGGGAGAAGGATGCCAAGGATAGAGCTGTCCGTGAAGAGGAAAAGAGGGAGGCCTAAGCGAAGGTTTATGGATGTAGTGAGAGAGGACATGCAGGTGATGGGTGTAACAGAAAAAGATGCAGAGGACAGAAAGATATGGAAGAAGATGATCCGCTGTGGCAACCCCTAACGGGAGCAGCCGAAAATCACATTACAAATTTATTTTGATATCTCTGCGTTATATGTAATTGCTCAGTTGTTTAACATTTGTAAATTGCACACATCAGCATTCTGTTGAAAGCATGTAGAAAATAAAATAACTACACAAGAGTTGGAACAGACCTTTTCAAAAATTGATTGTGAAGTTTTGATAAACAAAAAAAAAATGTATGCTACTAAATTACATGTAAAAATTCAAACTACAGAAAGTTTAAGCCTGTTTGGTCTGAGCATTCACATCAGCTCTCTGATGTGCTATACTAAGTGGATCACTAAGTACTGTCCCATACTTCTTCCATTTCTTGATGACTGAAATAACCATACACCAAGAGATTTCTAGTGATTTTTTTTATATCCATCATCTGACTTGTGCTTTTCAATCACTCTTTCACAGAGATGCTTGGAGTGTTCTTTTGTCTTCACTGTGTGGGTTATGGCCACAACACTGACTCATTACAAGTTCAACCTTCTAGATGAAGGTGTATTTATACTAAAATCAATTGAAATTCTTAACTAATTAACTGATTTCTAAAACAAAATGGTAGCACCAGTGAAGACTTAGGTTCATCACATTAAAGGGAGAAATAACTTATAAAGCAAAACATAAATGATCACATATTTACAATTAATTTATAAAAAAAAGTGTTTTTCTGTTGATCAGTATCAAAAAGCCTGATTAAATTCTCTGTGATTCAATGATATATTACAATAAACAGCAAAAACTTCCAAGGGTGTAAATACTTTTTACAGTCACTGTTCTCTACTAATAAGTATTTACACTGAACATATTTCTTTAGTGACTGAACAAAGAAAATTATAAAAGAAATGACGCAGCTATGCAACTGTTTATACTGTATGTTTCATAATATGAAAAAGACACAGTAACGAGAAAGAGAAAAATTAAAAATCAAAATTATTATGACATTTAGCTTTACAAAGTTTTTAAAGCATTTACCTCAATTGCAGGCATATATGTAGTGCATATGAAGTAAATTTTCTCAAATTGGTTTTCTAACATTTGTTCACTACACGTTATACTCCTAACTAGTTACCAGTAACATGCAATGCAGAAAGTATTAACCTAACATTGAAAATACGGAAGCAAATAATCAAAGGCGCTGAAGTTTACTCTTACAGCACTTTAATTATTGCATATCTAAAACACAACAATTGGAAGTTTTCTTACGTCTACAATACTTTAACTTCTGTTTAACCTTTGCAGAACAATATGTTAAGTTGTAATACTATACTATATACAGTGTAATTAAACAAAAAAAAATCCATTTTGCAGAAACACTTCTAGAAATAAATGTTTTAAGAGGATAACTGCATTAATTCTATTCAGCATTCACTCTTTCCAGACTTCCAAATTCAAATTAATGTATTTTTTTTAACCAAAGCATTCATTTACTTCACAACCACAAAACATTTTATTCTAAAGTGTTATGGACAATATGTTAATGCTTACACTGGCATAAAATCCTAACCTGATTTTCTCACTTCTGGGCCTGCTAGTCACCCATTCATATTTCTAAAGTAATCTTTCATGAACTGAACAACAGCTAACACTTATTTTATTATATGTGTCTTTTGTCCAGTCTGGCATATATGGTGACAAATGGTGAAAACATAAAGCAACAAACCTGTACAACTTGTGAGATCAGATGGTGCAGAGCTGTCACTCACTTTAAGGCAGCCTTCAGTTTTTGCATTTATAACTAATTGTTTTGCTACAAGAGAAAAATAGTCTGGATGAAATATTTGAAATTTTTTTCAATTATACATATCTTGAAATGCAAACCCCATTTCCAGAAAAGTTGACATATTTTCCAGAATTCAATAAAAACCTTTGATATGTTAGTTCACGTGTACCTTTATTTAACTGACAAAAGAAAGGGTGCTGCGCTCATAGCAACCAGCAACAGGATTGTCTCGCTCAGTGTTTTTAGCTTTGATTTGTTAAATATTTTGTTACATTTTCATATTTTTTACACATACACACACACACACACACACACACACACACACACACACACACACACACACACACACACACGATGACTCAAGAAGGGCAGGTGGGATGTAATTTTAGCTGTTCTTCTCAAGATTGAGGAAACGTTGACCTCAGTTGGGGACATTATTGAGAGATGGATGGTGAAATCCCTGGAGGTGGAACAGTCAGAAGCTTTATTTGGTGTGGGTTTCATCTCTGTGACTGCACAAGGTGGATGACAACCACTCAGGAAAACTGAAGGGATTCCAAACTGTGGGGGTGTTTTGGCTAACACCAGTACGCAGGACATCAAGACATTGGCAAAGAGTGCAGGATATAATAAGCCAGATACATTCTTAGTCTGTCAGACCAGGTGCAGCCTAAAGCCTAATATGAAGGATACCATTAAGGTTGATGAAGGGAATAAACAGACAACTTTTCTGTCACCTTTAATATGCAAAGATAATGAGGGATGAAAACAGGTGAGAACACAAAAATTCAGTAAGAGTATAAGCAAGTCTGGAAAGGGATGTACTATTTGCTATTTTGAACCCATTTATTTGTACTGTAAGGAGGCAGTCACACTATGCCACCACAGCAATACCCTTCCCTCCACTACTCTTTCCAAACTGTGACTTCTCAACCTCTTCCTTGCTGAGCACGTGTCTCTTTTCTTATGACTTAAAAAGCCTCTGCCAAGAAAGCAGTTTTAAACCAATACCTGGACCACTTTCAGGTTTGGAACAACCTTCCATTTGCTCCAGGAACACAAGCCTAGAACTCTGTCTAACAGCTCCTGGTGTACCTGCACCCCTCAGTCTTAGGCTTAAAGGGCTAGTTGTCCATGACAGCACACGTGCTGCTTGCAGGCTGTGATGTTCCCATTTATGCTCTCCACTGACCAAGATGAGTTATTACTTCAGGGGTTATTTCCTTGCCCTTACTTTAAAGATAGCAGAAGAAAAGACACTTGGCTGCTTAAACCCTTAGCAACTTTGGGAGCCATTACATGATCTCCCTGTAGGATACTTCTGTGTCCCCCTCTCTCTTATATACTAGTGCTCCTGAAAGCTGCTTGTCCTAGCAACACACATACTGGGGTTAACAGTCCCTAGTGACTCCTGTATTTCCTCATTAGTACCTCTCCTGCAGCCAGTGTCTCGTTCTCATTTTCTCTTGCCTGGATGCTGTCAATGGGACTTTAGCCTTGTCAAAAGCAAGAAGGCACTTTACTACTGTTTCATGATCTCCCATTAAATTGATACAAAGAAAATTATTGGGTTACATATCTGATGTTTCAAAATTTTCTGTGCTTTTTCCATTTATATAAAATTAGCATTATGCAATTACAAGAACACAATGACTCATTGTTGAAAAATTGAAGTCTTTGTTTAACAGAGTTTATCAGAAACACAAAATATTAAAAATAAAGGGTTTTTCCTTTATATTTGTGGTTGAAATATATATACTGCTTTTATTCTATTCCTCAACCCTATTTTAATATTCCAAAAATGAACTTAAAATACAAAAGAAATTACGGTAATTAATTTTCTGCTGTTGACCAAATTAGAAAATATGAAACCTGTTAACACTTACCCCGAACAGCAGCATTCTTTCTACCTAATTTCCAACATTCAGATTCTGTAACAGTTATATCCTGCAAAAAAACAAAAAACAAAACAAAAAAACAGTGTATCTGGAAAAGTTGCTTAAAAAGTTTTAATAATGTAAAACAGACATTTAACTAAATAATTTTAATGTAAACTACCACAGAAAAACAAAATTATGTTTTTTTTCTTTGTTAGCTGGAAGCAAATCAAATTCATTTATGTACAACTTATTTAATTACAATCTGATTCTCTCTTAGAATGAGATCACAGGATTGTTTAATAGATATGCTCCAGGATTTCTTTAAGTGCCAATTGGCAAAATGTTTATTACTATGCTTTAATTATGCTGTGACATAATAGGTGTACATGTGAAGATGGCAATTTTTGCAATGAACTAATAAAGTCATTTGAGGAAAAACCAATACCTTCAAAATTCTGAAAATGTTAACAATACTAGCTTTTTACTGTATCGGTAGTACAGAGTGAAAATAAGTACACCAAAACACGCATGCACACAGGATTTTGTTATTGTCATTTTTATCCAATTATGGAGTTAGTTCAAAAATACGTGTGAGCCTTTATCATGAAAAGATGTGACTGATCAGATGCAAGTTGCACTAATTTGACTTTTACTGTCATGAATATGTAAGAGATTAATCACTTTTTAAATACAGTGTCATACACAGTCCCAATAAGAGAAATGAGGTGTTGCATTAATTCACTCTCCTATTGTATTGTACAAGTCTATCGATCGTTGTCCATCCATTTTGTAACCGGTTTATATGTTTATATAGTTCAACATCATGGGGGAGACCTTGTACACACTCATAGTTACTTCATGTGGGAAGAAACTGCACACTAGCAATTGTAAATAAAAATCAAGGTAAATTTTAAACCAAGTGGCTATTTGACTTTTCTACACCAGCAATTTATTTAATGCTTTGAATCAAAAAGCACCTCAATTATGTCAGTCAACAGGACAGGCAAAACTGCATATTTCATTGCTGAATACAAACATGTAAACACTAAATTTGTGTCATTCTTTTGGCTTTTAATGATAATAGAATGTTCATTAGATAATCTCTAAGATGTGATGAATGTAGTGAATTACAAGTTATATATTTAATGGCAATGCTGGGGAATGTTAGGATATTAAATGGATTTTCAGTGTAACTCTCAGACTACCTAATTCTCCATTTTTAAATAAGCTAAGCAATAACAAAGTGTGATCACTCATGTACGATGCTTTGAATACAGCAAAATATAAGGTTGTTTTACATGAGTTACGAAACAGTGGATTAATGTAAAACTGATATCTTTGATTTCACATAGGAAGCAATGAAGTATGGACATATGTTATAAAAAAAAAAAAAGTACAAATTGAAGTACAAGGATTTTGACACATTTAAAAGTTGGACTTTGACTCATCCATTAAATAGTAAGGCTCTCTCTTGCACTACCTGCTTGTAAGATGCAATTTTAATGCTGCTGGTTGGATGAAAGCTTTATAGTGCAAGCAGAAGTGAGCCAAAAATCAGTTCTATGCAACCTAACCCTCTAGACTTAAAAAAATAAATACATAAATAAATAAATAAAAAACCCAACACAGGATCATTGTTTTATAGAGGAATTTAAAATATTGAATAGTTTTCATTATCATATTGTCAACTTTTTAAAAGAATGATAATCTTTTTCAAGACCAATTCATGCACACATTTGTTTTCAAATTTGACAGAAAGATTAATAATTTAAAAAAAAAAAAAATCACCTGCATTTCACCAGGTCCTTCAATATGCTCAACCTCCTTTGCCTTCCGTTTAAGATACCTATTCATTTTCAAAGGCGTCACTTCATTTGCTTCAAATGGATATCGATTTTTCTGAAAGAAAATAGACTCTACAGCCACATATTCACAGAAAAACTGGAGAACTTTTAAATTGGTACTAGACATACAACAAACATTTAGCAGGCAAAAAATTTAAACACAAGTGCACATACAGTACCAGTCAAAAGTTTAAGAACCCCTTCGTTTTTCCATTTTGTCTTTACATATAATCAGTTGAAATGCAATGAATGACCTAAAATGGTGAAAAGTTAAGCAGTAAACTGCCCGAGATTTAAAGCTTAGGTTAACAAAAACTGAAGAAAAAAAAACACACAGAAATTTCAAAATATTACAAATGGACCTTCTTCAGGAAACACCTAATAGGTTACAACCTACAGATGCTCTAGAGCAATTAAATTAATAATAATAATAATAATTCTTTACATTTATATAGCACTTTTCTCACTACTCAAAGCGCTCTCCACACAGGAAGACCCGGGAAGTGAACCCACAATCTCCTTACTGCAAAGCAGCAGCACTACCACTGCGCCACCTGTGAGGATAGCAAATAAGAAGTTACTTTTTCTGGCACAGGGAATTAAACCTTACAAATTGAAGCAAATGATTTACACAGGTGTCCCATCTTCTCTGATTACTTAAAACCCTCTGTCTGCCTTAAAGAAGAGTTGGAACAGATTGTGTTACTACTCCCTCTATACCCTAGAAAGTTGTAAATTCCAGTGATAATGGCAAGAAAACAGCAATTAACAAATGAAATGAGACGGAGCATTATTACCCTTAGAAGTGTAGGCCTTTCATTAAGAAAAATTGCAAAAGCAGAAAAAAAAATAATCAAAGTGTCAGTAAGTATGGTGTTCTACACAATTCAAATGCAGTTGGAAACAGGAAGAAACCCTGATAGAAAGAGATCTGGCAGACACAAAGTCACAACCCAAATCAGAAGAAATGTTTGAGGGTCACCAGCTTGCAAGATAGGTGCCTTATAGCACAACAACTTCAAGCACAGCTTAACAGTGATCGAAAAAAGCAAGTCTCAGTTTCAGCTGTGAACAAGAGACTTTATGCTCCATGTTTGACAGGGGGAGTCGCAGTATGAAAGCCATTCCTTAAAAGGACAAAATAGGGCCTTGAAATACCAGCTGTGGACTACTGCAGACTAGAAGAAAGACTTATGGACTGATGAATCAAAATTTGAAATCTTTAGTTCACCACGCAGGGTGTTTGTAAGCCATTGAGTTGGTGAAAGAATAGTTATCAGTATGTGACACCAGCTGTCAAACATGGAGGAAGTATTATTGTCTGGGGTTCTTTTGCTAGAGGCAGAGTTGGTGACTTGCACAGTGTCTGGCACTCTGAATTAGAGTTACCATAGTTTGGCTGTCACATCAGCAAAAGGTGGTTACTTTGATGAATCAAAAACTTGAATACAATTTTGTATACTTCATGATTCCCCAACTTATTTTTTTTGTGTCATTGTTTATCTGTTCTATGCCAGTTGTCCAAGTAGTATACAGGGTGTAGTAACACAGCCTGTTCCAGGTCTGCGTTAAGACAGACAGAGGGTTTATAAGCATTCAACAGATGTTGGGACACCTGTGCAAATCATTTACTTCAACTTGCAAGGCTTAATTTACCTTAATTGCTGCAGAATGTCTGTAGGCTGTAACCTGTTAGTTGTTCTCTGAAGAAGGCTCATTTACAATATTCTGAAATTCAGTTTTTAAACCTTAAATTTAAACCTCTGATAGTTTACTGCTTACATTTTCACCATTTAGGTTATTCATTGCATTTCAACTGATTAAATTTGAAGAGCAACTGGAAAAACTGAGGTGTTCTAAAGCTTACATAACAAATGTAAAATTATTGATCAGCTTTTGTGCACAATCAGCACTGTTATACTGTAACTCAGGTTGTGCTTAACTATGTCATACATACAAGTCAACTTCGCAGCTGTTCTCTGGAGAGGAGTAGTCATTAATTAGATTGAAAAGTTTTACAAATTAGGCTTTTAAATAGAAAAAGATAAGACTTAAAATTTTAAATATGTATCTGATAGGGCTATTTATTTAGATGTTTTAAATTGTACATTGTCACAGAATGCATCATTTAGGAATCTGTATAACACCCACAAAAATCAGACCTTATCATAATGATAAGGCTGTATGTGGGAACCTCTGAATTCTGGTAGTTATCTTTCATTTGCAACTTTTAACATGTCCTACCATGCTGCTTCTGGAGTTTTTGCTCCTTTGCTATCATTGCTCATCTGCACCACCCCAATCTGCCGGTCTCACCTCCTCCTCTGTGCTGTGCCACTTGTCTGCTACTATCAGTTAAGTATTGCTCTACACTATGTTAAAATACTCGTTATAAAAACTCCATCATATTAAACAGTTTGTTCAGTGCAAGTGGTCAGATTGGAATGTCCTAAAAGACACTGACATTGTGTGGTACCCAAAATTTTTTCATTATGGGTCAGATCGCCACCACTGCCAGGCTGAGAATGAAAAGTTCACTGGCAGCATTTGTTCAGGACTATGCTGTCCTACTCATGGTTTTGGAAATGAGAATGTCAGTGTGACAAATTTCCAATATGCTAAAATAATCTCTGGCTATGGATCTGTACACAAAGAACCCTCATCAGCTAATATTGCACTGTTTAATTCAAGATAGATGGCAAAGCATTGGTGCTATCAGAACTCATGAGACTCCAACCTTGATGCAACATGCTTAACAGAAACCTGGCAAAAACCAAACAAATTCATGTCTCTTATAGAGGTGACATCACCCAGATATTTTTTTTATTTATTAATTTTATTGTAATCATTCCATACAAATAGATTAATTTATACAAAAAAGAATTGAAGACAAATCAAACCCCACCCTTGAGAAGGAGAGCATGGCCAAAGGAGAATTGCTTAGGGCTTTATAATAGGGCAAAAATAAACAAAAGAAAGGAAAAAATATATATAGGTAAATAAAAAATGGAGAAGGGAAAGAAATGCGGAAATAATTATTTCTTCTTATTCTAAAATATTATTGATTAGATCCTGCCAGGTTTTGAAAAAATTCTGTACAGATCCTCTAACTGAGAATTTGATTTTTTCCAATTTCAAATAATATAAAACATCGGTTTCCCACTGACTTAAATAAGGAGAGTTAGGATTCTTCCAATTTAACAAAATAAGTCTGCGTGCCAAAAGTGTAGTGAATGCAATCACTGTTTGCTTGTCCTTCTCCACTTCAAGTCCGTCTGGATGAACACCGAACACAGCTGTTAATGGGTTAGGAGGGATTGTGACACCAAGGCTGTTTAAAAGGCACTTAAAAATTTTGGTCCAAAATGATGTTAATTTGGTGCAGGCCCAAAACATGTGACCCAGTGTGGCAGGAGCTTGGTTGCAGCGTTCACAGGTTGGATCTTGCCCTGGAAACATTTTGGACAGTTTTAAGCGAGACAGATGATCTCGATATATAATTTTTAGTTGAACAATTCTATACTTTGTGCATATGGAGCTCGAGTGAATTCTCTGCAATGCTACCTTCCACTCCTTTTCTGACATACTAGGGGGCTCCGCCCCCTGCTCGCTTCGCTCGCCAACCCCTGGTGTTGGGAATGAGAAAGAGCGTGATGTATGAATGAGATATAGAATAGTGTGAAGGTGTAGATGATGCAAATAGAAAGCAACAATAAAGTGTGTGGCACAGTGTAAAGGTTTATTGGAAAATTTCTTTGTAAACACCGTTTAAGTGTAAAAGGTAATTCCAGGTCAGAACTTGTAAGGTCAATGAAGATGGTCATTGTCGTGATCAGAGTCAACTGTGTCAGAGCTTAGAAAGAGTTGTGTCTCTCCAGGAAGTAATGCAATGACTTGGGTATTTATGTTTTCCACATTAATATTTTTTGGACATAATATAGTGCGTTGTGTTAAAAGGGGCATTTGGTCTAATGAGATTGCTTTTCCAAATCTGTCTGTAACTAAGTCGCCGCAGACAAAGGCTTGAGGAATTGTAATAATATCTGGGAGAAGTCTATCTGTATTGGTGAGTGTACCATCTCCCAGTTGTAATAATCAATTGTTATGATCTGGATGTGGACATCGCATGTTTTGTACTAACTGTATCTTTTGAAAGCAATGCCAATTGTCTGCGTATTTTAAGGTGCACTGAACAATAACTGAGCGCATGGAATGTGGAACAATAGCTAAGCACTGTCTAAAATCTCCTCGTAATAAAAGTACCTTTCCTCCAAAGGGAAGATTATTATTCATAAATGTTTGTAGAAGTTTATGAATGGTGTTGAGTAAGTGAGTGGATGCCATTGTACATTCATCAATAATTAACAGTTTTGCAAGACGGATGTCATGTGCAGTGCCACTGTTAATGTTCATAGTGGATATCGATTTGTAGGATCTAATGCAGTTCATAAAGATTTCACTTTCAGGTACATCGTTAGTTAGAAGCTTCTGTAGATATTCAGGATATGAATGTAAAGGAGGCAGTCTAATTTGACCGTTTTGATAACAACGTGTAAATTCATTACTTGTATTGCCAGTTGTTTCTTCAGGGAAGTTAAGCGGTGTAGACGTCTGCGTTTATTTATTTTGTCCCTTCGCTGCCATTTCTGTATGTCTGAGGCGGGAGGTGTTTCGTTTTGAATCCGTGCCTGTTTCGATGCAGCATTTTGAGACGCGCGCTGTATGCGTTTACATTCAGTGTGTCTGTCCATATGCGCTCGTTTCTGATAATGTGTTAGTTGAGCTTTGCGTTTTTGGAGCCGAGACATTTTTTCTTCCGGAGGTTCAGAAGCGCGTTGTAAGCGCCGCCGTGTATTTTGTTTTTTCATGCGGGTTTGTGTGTTTGGTCCCGTTATCCGAGCCGTATCGTTTTGTACCTGTGATCGTGTATTTATGACTTGTTTGTTCTTCAGCGTGAGAAATATGGATAAGTAATAAGGAGGATCGCACTCACTGTTAATATGGAGCCTTTTCTGCAGTTGAACGGTTAATAGTGCTTCAGTGTAAGGAGATCCACCTATGCTGCATAGTGTGAAGGTGTTGAGATGACGTATGTTTAATACGGACGGGCACTCACTGTTAATATGGAGCCTTTTCTGTGGTTGAACGGTTAATAGTGCCTCATTGTAATGAGATCCACCTATGCTGCATAGTGTGAATTGTGTTTGGTCCCGTTATCCGAGCCGTATCGTTTTGTACCCGTGATCGTGAATTTATGACTTGTTTGTTCTTGAGCGTGATAAATATGGATAAGTAATAAGGAGGATCGCACTCACTGTTAATATGGAGCCTTTTCTGCGGTTGAACGGTTAATAGTGCCTTATTGTAATGAGATCCACCTATGCTGCATAGTGTGAACGTGTTGAGAAGACGTATGTTTAATACGGACGGTTCATTTAGAAATGGGGCTTTGTGTGTAGATTTGTGCATATTTGCGTTGTTGATTTGTTTCAGGGAGCACTGTTCCAATGCGATGCAATATTTGTCCACATATGCGAAAGCAGTATGGGCCATTGCCTTTTGGTGGCCTGATATTTACTGCGGTAGATGCAAAAGCAAATGAACTATTGTAGGATCTAATGCAGTTCATAAAGTTTTTACTTTCAGGTACATCGTTAGTTAGAAACTTCTGTAGATATTCAGGATATGAATGTAAAGGAGGCAGTCTAATCTAACCCTTTTGACAACATCGTGTAAATTCATTACTTGTATTGCCAGTTGTTTCTTCAGGGAAGTTAAGTGAATGACAATGATTGCAAATGACATTCATTAATCCCAATGAATTTTCCTCAATAGTGGACTCATTATTGAACGCGTTGTCAGCTAAGTGGCGCAATCGTTTAGCAGGTGTCTGCGGACGGTTCCTTTAGAAATGGGGTTTTGGGTGTCACTTCTTATTGATGTTAGTGTGTTTGTGGGTCTGAATCGTCGTTGTTGTGAACGTTTCGTGTGCCATGTCCGTAGTCTGTCCCGTTTCGTCTCTAATGGGCTTGGTGTGGCGGTAACGGCTTCTTTTTTTTGGTGTGGTCGGAGCTTGTTGAATCCTCCTCTTTGTGTGCGTCCCGTTTCATGTGCAATGGGATTCGTGCGGCGCTGTGTGCTTTGCCGGCGTCTGGGGGGGATGTTGCTTGGAGGGGGTGGTGGGATTGGTGGGGCGCGAGCGTCTTCTTTCTTTTTGTGTGCCAGGGGCTTGTTGAATCCTCCGCTTTGTGTGTGTCCCGTCCGTTGCTTGTGGGGGGTGGGTGGGTTGCGGGTTCTTTTTTTTTGTGTGCCAGGGGCTTGTTGAATCGTCCTCTTTGTGTGTGTCCCGTCCACTGCTTGTAGGGGGGGGGTGCATGGAGATGGGTGTGGGATTTGTGGGGCGCAAGCGGCTTCTTTTTTTTTGTGTGCTAGTTTCGTGTGCAATGGCTTTCGTGCGGCGCTGTGTGCGTCGCCTGCGTTTGACTCCTTTTTTCTGTGCTGACTCCTTTTTTCTGTGGTCGCGGCGCCTCATTTCTTTGACTCCTTTTTTCTGTGCTCACTCCTTTTTTCTGTGGTCGCGGCGCCTCATTTCTTGGGGCGCCTGCGCAGTACGTCTTTTTGCGGCTACGGCCCATGGCCGGATGTCCCTGCGTCCATCCGGTTTAGCATTCTCGGTTAGTAATGTGGATTGATTAAGAGATCTTTTTCCCCATGTCCTCTTGAGTCTTTGAAAGGAAGGGACTCTAATAAGATTTTATATAATGTGGAAATGGTGTCTAATTCCTCGAAATTGAGCAGTATTTTTTCCAGCATGGTGGAGGGTACGAGGTGAGAAAAATCGGGCAGTTTCTGTTTAACAAAGTTTCTAATTTGAAGATAGTGAAAGAAATGTGTAGCTGGGAGGTTAAATTTGGAATGTAATTGTTCAAAGGATGCAAAGATATTGTCTATATAAAGATCTCTGAGCAATTTAAACCCAAATCTTTTCCAGGTATTAAAAACTGGATATGTTTGCGAGGGTTGAATGAGGTGGTTCTCTTGCAGAGGTGCCACAGATAAAAGATCACCCAGATATTTTTAACGCAAAGGTTTAAGACAAGGCGGAGGGGTCGCAGTAATTGTTAGATCATAGTTAAACATCAGAATCCCAGTTTGACCATCCATTGTCTTTCAAGTGTCTGGCTCTTAAACTTATAAATGAAATCCGGTCCTGTCTTACTTATTATGGTCATACCCAAAAATACAATGCATCTTTCTTATCTGATCTGACTGAACTATTAACCCACCAGAGAGTCATTCTTCTTGGCAATTTCAACATCCATATTGATGCTCCTACATGTAAACAGAGGAATGAATTCCTGTCCTTACTGTACTGTTTCGATTTGATGCAACAAGTTGATGTTCCTACCCACTCTATTGCTCATATATTGGACCTGATCTGCACACCTGGCTTATCTGTCAGCAACACTTACAGCAGTGATTTGGGACTCTCTAATCATAAAGCAGTACTTTTCACTGTCTCATTACCTCTCCCTCCTCTTACCTGCAAGAACATCAAATTTCTTTCAGAAACCTTAAAAATATCAGTCCCTCTATCCTTGATGGGTCAATTTATGATCTTTTTCCCTCTTCCCCTATTCCATCAACATTAGATATTCTTGTTGACTACTACAGTATGTGCTATATAAATAAAATGTTTTATTATTATTACTATAACTCAGCCCTTCATTATGCACTAGATAAAACAGCTTTAAAAACACCTTTAAAACATAAGGTTTCCTTTAAGGGTTCAGCTCCATGGTACAATTCAGATTTACGGTCTATGAAATGCAGCTAGAAGATGCCTTAAGAGAATGTCACACAAAACTGGCCTCACTGTGCACTTTCTCAGACCATCAAAGGGCTTACAGTGATGCACTTATTACAGCCAAGAACACACATTATGGCAGAATAATAGAAAGTGGCCATGATAACTTGGGGTTTTGTCCTCTGTAGTTAATAAACTACTCCAACTTGCATTTGGCCCAATTACCTCCTCTACTGAAGTCTGTGAAAAAATTCCTCCACTTTATCTGTAATAGAATTAATGATCTAAATAATTCAACTAACATAAATTCATTATATAGTTATATCTTTCCCTGTCTTCCCACTCCATCCAGCTCCTTTTCTAAATTTTCAACAGTCATATCTGCATTTGTTAATGACCTGCTTTGTAAGATGAGACAGACTACTTGTGTACTGGACACATCCCCACCACACTTCTTAAATTTTGCCTTCATGCAATAATCCAGATTGTTACAACAATAAATCAAAAATACATCCTTTGACACTGGCTTTGTGCCAGCCCTTTTTAAAATTGCTTCTGTAACCCCAGTGTTAAAAAAAGCCTGGCCTTGATGCTGACAATCTTAACAATTTCTGGCCTCTCTCTCGCTTACCTTTTCTGTCAAAAGTTCTTCAGTGTGTTGTAGCCTCCCAACTCAAACTAATTACTTAACTTCAAATAATTTGATGGAACTCTTTCAGTCTGGTTTCAGAGTACAGCACAGCTGTGAAACTGCTCTGCTTCGGGTAACTAACAGTTGGCAGCAGACTCTGGACAAACCAGAATATTTATTCTGTTAGACCTCAGTGCAGCATTTGACACAGTCAAACATGACATTCTACTGTCCAGAATGGAGAACATTCTGGGTATTTCTCCCACTGCCCTCCAATGGTTTAAGTCCTATCTAACTGATAGGCAAGAGTTTGTTAGTTTCGGCAAGAGCAGATCCAGCTCAGTGCCAGTCACAGAAAATTAAAATTAAACTGCAACAAAACTGAACTCCTGCAAATGGAACTAAAGTGCATCTTAAGAAAATAAGCTCCTTTTCAGACACTCTTGATGGTGATCTCATCAGACCTTTTTCTAATGCAAGGAATCTTGGTGTCATTTTTGTTTCCCCCCTTTCTTAATCCACCCACATAAAACCCATTAAGAAAGTTTCTTACTGTAAGATCCGTAACATATCCCGTGTTCACTCATTTCTCTCCTTTTCTAATGCTGAGAAACATGCCCATGCTTTTATCACATCCCGCCTCGATTATTTTAATTCCCTGCTGATAGGTGCTGCTTCTAATCTTGTATCAAAGCTCATATTGATTCAAAAGTTTGCTGCAAGGGTCCTTACATGGACCAGCAACAGTAAGCACATAACACACATCCTTCTTCGCCTTCACTGGCTTCCTGTGTCTTACTGGACTGAATATAAAATTCTATCAATAACCTACTAAGCTTTAAATGGCCTTGCACTGGACTAAATCAGTGAACTTCTCAAATCGCTATGCTCCTGTTCACCTACTAAGCTCCTCTGATTCTGACAATTTTGTTTTTGGGTTATGGGTAACACGGCCTTCAGCTGTACAGCACCCAGACTTTGGAAAGACCTCCTGTAATTAATTAGATCATCTGACTCAATTCATTGGTTTATTAAAGAACTTAAATTAAAAGCCTTCCTGAACAGATGAGTTTTAACATTCCGACACTTCTTTCATCTCTTTTCAGATGCTCAGGATAATTTGTGTGTGTGTTGTATCAAAAATTCTGTTATTTGTTCAGGCATTTCTTTTAGTAATGAATTTAGTATTTTACTCTTTTTTTCCTTTTATTCTATGTAATGCTTTGTGTATCCGGTATTTAGCTATTCAGTGTTCTATGCAGAAAATATTTGTATCCAATGTTACATATACCCTACTGTTTAATAAGCACCTTGGGAATGGGAAAGGGGACACAGAAATTAAATGTATTATTATTATTAGTATGCACCACAACTTCCAATCCATAGTTTTTATATTGTCACATCTGGATTGCTGCAACTCACTACTAACAGCGCCGGTGACCTGCTTTTATCCTGTCCTATAGTGAAGTTTCTGCACAAATGGAATAAAACTTCATCTCCTACCTTGATGGTTTAGCCAAAGAATTTTTTTTTCTTTTCTTTTTTTAAATAAAAAAAAAATACAATCGACCACTCTGCTGATACTCTGAAGAATGTATGCAAATGACAAAGAATTATCATATTTTGTTAAGTGTTATTTTATTAGATATGATGTTACAGGCGATTTGGATCCCATGGTTCTTTTTTCTTTTTGCTGTCTTTAACATAACTTTTGTGATTTCTTAAATTTTATTAGTAATATAATTGATTGTCATTTTATTTTCAAGATTTTTTTAACCTTGAATGAAATATAATTGTCATTTCTGTGGAATTGTATTTTTTGTGGTTTTATATACAATTTCTGTTTATGAATCTATTACTTTGGTGATACTGTATTCAACTAATACTTCCTGTGTCAATAATACAGATAACATGGATGAATGTGTATTATATTCACAATATCATAAGAAAATGCATTATCTTTTAATTCAGAATTAAACTTTTTAGCGTTCTACTGTGTGAAAGTGCATTCATAGATTCAGCATATTGAGGATATTGAAGTGCCCAGGATAGTGTTATGTTTCCTTATTCTTTTTACTCGTCCACAAATGTCTTAATTCTAATTCTAAGGAAGGTATCTCTGCTCACTGCAGATGGTTTTACTCTCTTAGTCATATCTCAATAGAATTTTGGGCACACCAGAGCAGTTTCCCCTAATGGTATGTCAGGCAGATTGAATTTGAATTTGTACCTCCAAATTCAAGGTTATGATTCTCTTGTTCAAAAAAGATGCATGTTTTCTGCAACAGAAGGGTTAGGGTTACCCCAGAAGGATAGTGTAAGTACATCAGAGTGTGGACCATAAATAAGATTTACAATAAATGTGAGGCAGACCAACAAACTGGTCATTAACAAATGTACTACAGGCATTGAACAGGACAATGTTGGTTACATCTAAGCAAAGACATGAAGCACTTGATTTACCCATGAATCTATATCTGAATATTACCTATGGTCATGCCCCTTGTATAGTGTGCTTCAAGGATTACAGCAACAAAACCTAATTCCTTCAACCTATTAATATATTGATAGAAGCTATTTGAGATTCTGCATATAATAGAAAATTAGAAATTCAAATATTTACTTACCAAATATTTATTCCGATGATCCACGCCAGTGATATGCAAAATTATTTTATTTTTTGACAGAACATTACACAATGTGCAGAAATACGCGGGACGCACATTGTCTGAAGTCGAACGAAACCGTACAATATGATTTAGACCTGTTGATTAGAATAATACAATTTTGTTTCAAAAGATTATCTGTGCAGATCAGTGAACACATTTAATCCTATTGTTTTAGGCATAAGGTTATCAAAGTGGACACACAATGTTTTTAATACAAAGCAAGCTGGTGACCGTATATACTCACGTTTAAGATCTCCTGTGGATAAGTCGGGGCTTGATTTTACCGTATAATTTCCAGTATTTTATAATGTCTGTCGTATAAGTCGATTGCTGAAAACTCACGCTATTGGTCCAAGAGGTTATGATATGCTAATGCCCACCTGAGAGAGTAACCATGGAGCACACTGCCTTTTTTCTATGTATTGTGCCTACGTGACCACACGGTAATACCCAAACTATTCCGAAGCGACGTTTGCACCGTTTTGTGTTTTTTGTATCTCACACCCTCATACACCTTTATCGTAAGAGCATCCCTTATCTACTATGGAGCGTTCGATCAAAAGAAAATATGAAGCTGGTTTTAAATTAAAAGTCGTTGAAGTGGCGAAAAAAATTGGTAACTGCGTTGCAGCAACAAAATTCGATGTGTCTGAGAAACTGGTGTGAGACTGGAGGGTGCAAGAAGATGTATAAAAAAAAAAAAAAAATTTTAAGGTCGCATTTTTGAGCGGATGTATAGGTTGGGGTCTGAGTTTATGATCGATTTTTTGGGTTTCAAGACCAGACTTATACGTAAGTATATACGGTAATTTGCATACAATACACAATTAATACCGCAGTTCATACATTTTTTTTCCCCAAGGTTTTTATCCAAGTTCAAATGAGTTACCAGAAATTTAACAAATATATATGATGTTTTATTTATCTTAACTTTTACTTGCCTGTGAATGCTTGAAACAGAACAGAACTAATCATGCTTTTGTAAAATATAGCTATTAAAATTATGCAAATCTAATTAACTATTAAGCAATTCAAGGCAAAAGAAATGTGATCAAGAGCAGGAGACAATTCCTAGAAGGAAACCAAGACCAGGAAAGATATTAGCTGTAGGATCTGGTGAATCTAACATTGTCTTAATAAAATGGTCCTAAATTGCCACCTCATAGATTGTTTTCATAAGTGGAGTGACCAGGTTATAGAATGATTGGAAGTGGTGCACTCCTACATCAAGGTGATTTGGGATAATGATGAATAAGCAGCTGACAGCAATGATACAGTGAACTCCATCATTTAAAAGGCAGTGTGGCACAGTGGTTAAGGATTTGGACTTCAGCCTGGACGTTGTGGGTTAAAATTCCACTATTGATACTGTGTGACCATACGCAAGTCACTTCACCTGTGTGTTTTCCAGTTGGAAAAACAAAAGAAACTTAACCAATTGTATATTAAATTTTGTAAGTCACCTTGGATAAAAGCGTCAGTGAAATAAGTAATTAAAAACTGTACCTGACCACTGAATAGTCTGCAGCATAACTTCTATTAACTGGGAACTTTGTGCACTCTGAATTGATACTCAGTTCTTTAGCAATTCCTTTCGTATATGAGGACACAATTATTGTGACTGTTCATTCTAATTACTCTGATACTCTTGAAGGAATACCACATTTTATGTGGCATGCAAACGTTAGGGCACCCTTGCTTAAAATACTGTGAATAGTTAAGTGAGCAGAAGATGAACTGATTTCTTCAATAATTTAAGTAAAATTACATTTTCATTTCCATCAATCACAGGTACAAAAAAACAACACTGAAAAGGACATGAGGCGAAGGTTTGGGCACCAGACATGGTCAGTACTTACTAGCATCCCCTATAGCAAGTATAAAAGCTTGTAAATGCTTTTTTGTAGCCACTTAAGGGTCTTTCATTTCTTACTTGGGATAATTTCACCCATTTATCCTTGCAAAAGGCTTCTAATTTTGCAAGGTTCTTGGGCTGGTGTGCATGCACTGATCTTTTGAGATCTACTCACAGATTTTAAATGATGTTTAGATCGGAGGTTGCGAGGGCCATAGCAAATCCGTTAGCTTGTGCCTTTTGAGGTATCCCATTGTACATTCTGAAGTGTGTTTCAGATCATTATCGTATTGTAGGACCTACATTCTAACTTCAACTTATTTACCGATGGTGTGATGTTTGCGTCCAGAATTTGCTGGTATTTATTTGAATCCATTCTTCCATCTACCAATGACGTTTCCTGGGTCACTGGCTGCCATACAAGTCCAAAGCACGATCGATCCACCTCAATGCTCAATAGTGGAGACGTGTTTTTTCCCTGGAATACGGCACCCTTTTTTCTCCAGACATACCTTTGAACATTGTACCTTTGAACATTGTAGCCAAAAAGTTATATTTTGACTTCATCAGTCCACAGGAGTGTCTTCCAAAATGCTTCAGGCTTGTTTAGATGTTCATTTGCAAACTGCAGGTGCCGAATTTTGCAGCTAGGATGCGGGAAAGTTTTTCTTCTGCTGGCTCTACCGTGAAGGCCGTATTTGTTCAAGTGTTGCCATACAGTAGAACAGTGCAGTACCACTCCAGAGCCTGCTAAATCTTCCTAAAGGCCTCTTGCAGTGAAATGGGGGTTTTTATTTGCTTTTCTAGCAATCCAACATCTTCCAGACCTCAGCTTGACCTCCACCTTTCCAGTTTACTTTCATTTCTTAATAACATTATGAACTGGGGCGGAGTGGTGGCTCTGAGGCTAAGGATCTGTGCTGGTATCCCGAAGGTTGCCGGTTCAAATCCCTGTCACTGCCAAAAGAGATCCTACTCCACTGGGCCCTTGAGCAAGGCCCTTAACCTGTAATTGCTCCAGGGGCGCTGTACAATGGCTGACCCTGCGCTCTGACCCCAAGGGGTATGCGAAAACGAACAAATTCCTAATACAAGAAATTGTATAAGGCGAAATAAAGAACAAAAACAAAACAAAAAAAAAAAAAAAAACAAAACTAAGGAAACAACTACCTGAAAACGCTTGGCTATCTTCTTGTAGACTACTCCTGTTTTGTGAGCATCAATTATTTTATTTTTCAGAGTGCTAAGCAGCTGCTTAGAGGAGTCCATGGCTGTTGATTGTTTAGACAAGGTTTGAGAGAGTCAGAAATTTACACAGCATTGCATTTTTAATCACCTGGGGTTTCCTAAAGATGACTGAAGAAGCCATAGCCCTAACAGGCTAATTAAAGTTAGAGACTTTTGTAAACGTTATCCGAGACCTCAAATATATTGGGGTATCCAAACTTTTGCATGGTGCTCCATTTTCCTTTTTTCACTATACAATTGTATAGAACAAAAAATATGCAACTCTTGCATGAAATGCTGAAAAGAAATGCGTCATCTTTAACTTTATGCCTTTTGGTGATTAGTTCATCTTCTGTTCAGTTAACTATTCACAGTAACAGACATTTTAAGCAAGGGTGCACAAACTTTTGCATGCCACTGTGTATATATATTTTCATACACATATACTGTACATACAGTTGCTGATGGCTGGGACAATGAGCCATAAAGCTTACATAATAAGCTCACTGTGATCAGTGTATTCTTTAAATGTTACATTTAAAATGTAAAATGTTGCAGTCCCATAATCTAATTAGAAATTATTTTTTCATATATCCTTCCTTACTATTATCATTATGTTACATTGCTTTCTTCTGCTTCTATTATACGGTGTAATAATGAAACAAAGCAAAAATGTATCAGTCTCTGAGAAAATAATTTTTTGGGCTCTGCCAATAGAAATGCTGATAAGGTAATTTGTTCCCGATATATTTTCTAGCAGGGGAAACCAGGGGTTGTGTGTGAAGCTCATACTTGAACACTGATTGGTTTATTGTACCAAAGCAGCATTGTCTTAAAGTTAACTAAAGTGTTACCACACACTGCCATTTGAGTCCTCACAACAACTGAACCCCAGAGACCAAGGAGCACCACAGCTACTTTCCTGCTCAATTTTTGGACTTGAGAATTTCAACCCTTTGTCACTTGCCACTCTCAAACATCTGTAGGCTCCAATAGCATATGGAGAAGACAACAGCCAGAACACCTTAATGAACTGCTGCATTCATCTTTGTCAGCTTTTACCAGGGTTCTCTTTACAAGTCCTATATGCAAAGACTGTTTAATTAAAGATACAAATAAAACCATTATTTGTGTCATGCTTATTTTGTGTTATTGTTGTAGTTATTTTGTCCCCATTGTGGCTTTGAGGCGGCACTGTAAAAGGAAACACTTGTCATTAGTTCATTGAACCTTGTCAATCTGTGGCGCTACCACTCCCTGCTATAAACACTTACACTGTTCTCACGATGAAAATAATCTTTAAGCCTTTAGGACTCATCAATACATATAAGATCCATTATACTATTCTCATTACTTCAAGTGTGGACATTTTATTAAGTAAATCATGCTATGCAAGTGAGGCACAATAAGAATTGGAGTGCTATATAACGTGCATCACACCATAAAAATAAAAATTGTAATGGACAGCCAGTAAGTCATACAAATAAAAAAAAATAAAATAAGAGAATAAGTTTAATAATATACCAATGTACTTGCACTGGACATAACTTGTAATTGGAAGAACTCGTTAAACTTGCACAATGTTTAATTATTATTCAAAGCAGAGTAGAGCACCTTTTTTTTTTTTTCTTAACACTGCCTTTGAATAGATTTTACATTTTGGTTCACTTCGGCGCAGAAAATGAAGCATGAATTAAAGTGAATACTGCTTAGAAATTACATTGATGTTGCTTTATGCAACAGAATTAACAATTGAAAAATAATGTACAAACAAGATTATATACTTTTAGCATACTGAAGCAGCTCAGGAAACAGACCCGTCTCCCTTCCAGTTTACTTTCTACACAACAGGCTTTCAGCACAATACCAGTGCTTGCAATCTACAGAAATTTTCATATGATTTGTCTATCATAGGCTGCATTAATAATGGAGACAAGCCAGAGTATAGGAAGGTTGTGGTAAACTTGGTCTTGTAGTGAAGGGACAACAACCTGCAACTCAACATCGGCAAGACAAAAGAGCTGGTGGTGGACTTCCAGCATGCCAAGAAGTCAAGCTCACTTACCGATAATTGGTTCGCTACGCTGTGAGTTTTTTAAATATTCATATACTATATTGTGAAACTTCTTGTCTGATTTTTTCGTTACACCTGAAAGAAAAAAAAAGGCACAACGTATTATATTTGTGCTATAATATATTTAGCAAAATTTAATTTACAAATGTGGTGTTCTACACTGCAGTCTCCAGGGGAAGCAACCTAAGCTCAGAAGAGCACAATATCTGAATTTATCAAGAAAGCCTGCTTTATTACACAACGAACCCTGGACATACTGGAACCTGTTGGATGGTGATGGCAAAATTGGATGCCATCATGAAAAATCCCCTCTATGAGGCACTACCTAGGAGCACTTTTAGCCACAGGCTTGTTCCGCCACAGTGTGCAAAGAAGTGCCTCTGGGGGTCTTTTCTGCCCACTGCTATCAGGCAATTCAAAGCTTCCTCTGATGTATTTTACATTTATTTTTATTTATTTATTGATTGCCAATATTATTTGTCCTATGAGTCCGTATCCTTGCTTTTTTTATGTTTCTAGTGCTGTATGTATCTAAATTTCCCTATGGGTTTAATAAAATTTTTCTACTCTAATATAATCCTGCCACATTTAGCAGTGCAACCGTATGAAAAGCTGTCCCAAGAACGGACTAGCATATAACCAATGAAAAGTGGGCCAGCTCATTTGCTGAGCACTGAGCCAAGTATTGTATGAATATCAAGTGAAGAAATAGAAAATGTGACATAACAGAGATGGGGAGAAAACATATAAATAGTCAAGTTTACTTAACAACAACATGTTCATTATGCTGCAAAATGTTTTACAAATCCATATACTGTATTTTGAACCTGCTTGTCTGATGTTTTCATTACACCTAAGAAAAATGGCACAATGTACTATATTTGTGCTAATATATTTAGCAAAAAATTACTATCATTTACAAAAATAGTTTCAGTGTAGATACTTAAGAAATATAATAAACACTAAACTAAATTTGATTTTTATTTGTTTTTAGCTGTATAAAATGCAAGAAATAAATAATCAAGCTCACTTACCAATGACTGGTTTGGAACCCTCTAGATCGGTCACAGATTTACTTAGTGGATTCTGAACTTGCTTATCTGTTTCTTCTATCAGTTCTGAAAAAAGCATGATGTACTATGATTTATTAAGTGCAAGTTTTTTTTTCAGTCATTTACCCAAAAAAAAATAAAATAAATAAAATTCAAAAATAAAAAATACCTACATAAAATTTGACTGGTGAGTATATTGAAAAAAATTAAAATAGAACCAGAATTATTATCAGAGTTTAGAGATTACCGTGTACTTGTATTAAGGACAATTAATTTAGTCCATGAATTAGATGTCAAAAAACAAACCTCTGAATATGTATTACCCGCAGAGAGAGTGAGATAGTTACAATTTTAAATTACACAAAACTTAATCATCATAGAAAAAAAATTAATTCAAAATAATTGTTTACATGTATTACTAATTTTGACTAGTAAAACATGCAACACAGAATATTAATAAAACTCCATACTAGATGTCTGCTTATCTGTTCATCCCTTTTTTTACAATTACATATTTACATATGAACTAACACCACCCCTCCCATCTTACTCAATATCACTTTTAAATTGTGGTGCTCAATCACTAGTGCTGAAGCAGGTTAACATCTCAGGCATGAAAGAGAGAAAAAATAAAAAAGTACCAATGTAATTAAGATTCCTGTTCCTTCTTATTATTCATCTATTCCCTTTCTATCCTACTCATCTAGTTCAAAGTTAGAGAAAAAGGCTATCTATTCATCAAAAGTGGGTACAAAGTGGGAATGTACCCTGGACAGAATACCAGACCACTGCATGTCAAAGACAAACACACACACACATTCTCATTCATACTGGGATGAATTATAGTAGCCAATCAACCTAATATGTGGGAAGAAAACATATTCAACTATAAATATTATTAAAGGTGAGATATTTCTCTAAATCTAATGTATCAATAAATATACAATTGTTTAATTTATTAAACATCCTTCAAAAAAATTAAATTAATTAAAAAAAAATTAAATTAAAAAATTTTTTATGACTGAACATTTTCTGAAAAACAAATGATGTGCCTGTGATTGCACTATATTATACCATAAAAAAAGAAAGAAAACTTCACTTTATAATCAATGCATTTTTAAATTGATTTGCACTGCAGCTTTTCCTAAACAGATACATCTGCTAATGGCAAAATCTAAAAAAAAAAAATAAAAATTATTTCTGGTATAGTTATTGTATTTATTGCCAATGAACACGGATTGCTATTTTTTGCTGATATGGTACTCCCATTCATTACCAAGTAAATAATACCTACTACAGCAATCACAAATTTAGGTATCAAGATGTATTAAAATTTTAAAGGAATTACCCAACTAAAAATTGTATTCTTTTTAACATGTTACTGAACCAATGCAGCTTGTAGTGATGACCAAAAAAAATTTTTAATGTAATTTTTCATGACAGCAGAGATAAAAGTTTCTGATATAACTCATATGCATGGTTACCAATACTGGACAACAGCAAACAATACCAAAAATGCACATGAAAAAAACTTGCATCTCTCATGTTGCATAATATACACATCATGCCACCCATCTGTATGCTTTCAAAGTTTGAAACGCATGTATTTTTACTAAAATATTGTTACATAAACCACCTTTGTAAAATGCTCTAATGAGCGAAAAGGGAAAGTACTCAGGTGCAACCAAGCTACTGAATTGTAGATCCGCTTTTCATTGTTAAATTTATATTCATATCTACAACTGAGGTACCTGTGGTGGGTTGGCACCCTGCCTGGGATTGGTTCCTGCCTTGTGCCCTGTGTTGGCTGGGATTGGCTCCAGCAGACCCCGTGACCCTGTATTCGGATTCAGCGGGTTGGAAGATGGATGGACAACTGGGGTACCTTGGGATTACCGTATATAGCAGCAATCTGTGAAACTGCATGGAAAAACTGGCCTTCTGCTTGTTGAAGCATCTGATATACAGAAGTACAAGGCATATTCACATTCTGATAATGCTTTCACTCATTTTTCTTTTACTTTTTACGTGTAGTTTTAACAGTCTCTCAGTGCACACTTTTTTGATATTATGTGTAGTGCAATGTTAGCTAAAAGAATAAGCTGCCACTCAGCAAGACTCCTGACCAATGGGGGGGGGTTTGGGAATTGGTCAGTTTTTCGCGTCTTCAATTCAAATTCCTGGGCATATATGAGCAGGTTCTGTTTTTGTTAACAACGGGGTTTACTGGAAGTGGTTTACTTAACTATATTTTAGTAAAACTGTGTGTGTTTAGGACGTTGTGAACATTCAACTGGATGACTTAACACAGATTATGCTAAAAAAATTATGCAAGATTTTTTTCCATTGACTTTTTGATATTGTTTGCTGTTGTACAGTGTTGGTCACCACAGAAACTTATTATATTAAACATTTTATTTGTGGAGTATATGATCCATCCCAAAGCAAACTTTTACCTAATCGGGTAAAAGGATGGCCTACTGGTATGCTTAAACAAGTACTACAAAATCAAGAAAGAATAGCGCAATATTAACAAGTTGTCTGTTCTTTGTTCACCCTAACACCCTCTTCAGCAGACTGAAGGACTTCCGAAAGTTGTAAGCAGTTTGGAAAACGCTTAACCTGTACAAAACTAGAAATTTTTCATATACTTACTCTCAGCATTAATTTTTCTCATTCGCTGCTCCACAGGATGATGGAAAAATCAACCCAAAAAAATTTGTAGAACAATGGTACAGTATTAGATACAAAATTGAGGCACATTATTTAACAAGATTTTATTACAAATAAAAAGACAAAACCAATCAATCTATGAGGAACAAGTATAATATGCTTAAAAAACAACTTTCAAGAATTTTAAAGGTCTATTATTAAGCCAGCTTTTAAACTGCCATATGGATTTTTAGGCCATTAAATAATGAGGTTCTGATAGGTTGAAACATATTATACAATCATTATAACATTTGGGCTTGGTTAAAGTAATTTTTACTTTTATGATCTAATAAATAAAATATATGAGGAAAGATATTTAACAGGACTTTCAGTCCACTCATCTTATCTTTTTTTATTTAGTAACAAAAAAAAAAAAACAAACAAAAAAAAAACAATTTTAAATGTCTTTGTTCTTGATGTGTTCAAAGATACATTAAGACGTCAAAGTACCGAAGATGCTAATTTGAACAACCCTGCAACATTATGAACATATATGACAGCACTGCAAAAAATGCATTTACAAAAACTTTAAATGCGAGTTGTTTTGCTTTTATTCAGCAAAAATATCTGCCAATGAGATAAGCAAAATTCCCTTACTCAATAATTCTTACAATAAGGAAAACAAGGATTTACTATGATGATATGAATAATTTTCACTTTCTTAGATTTCATTTTTTGTACTGTATATGGGTAGTGACGAGAATAAGGAAGGAACCAGCTACAAGGCAAACCTACACACTGATTTCTAACTAATTCCAAGCCAACTGAAACTTAACAATGAACCCAAGATGGGATAAGAAACAGAAGTTCCCTCAGAAAATTGATATAAAAACAAGGAAAACAAGCTACCTATGCACATAGGGAAATCCAGTTTTGATTTGAAGTTAAGCATAAGGACCATAAATTCAGAAATTGGGAAAAAATAAAACAGTAACAATAATAATCAATTCTTAAATGGCTTCAGTATGATATTGAAGTCCTGGGTCTAACAATGCATATGTGCATCCCCCAACAGCTATGTAATTGCAAAAGTGAAAGGAAAAAAACTGCAATTCAGATTTAGTTTGATGTTAAAAATGGGTGATAAATAGAATCCACCTGGATCGTAACTTGCCTTGCATAAATATATGTTGGATGGATGACAAGTTATTGACCCAAACTACATCAAAACTGTTGAACTTTTTAAGTAGCTCAATAAATATATATTTCTTTCATTCTAGGCAATATTTACATTGTCAACTTCTCTTAAGAATTTGGCCATCTTTTTTTTTTATCTCTACACACATTAAATAAAGAAGGAAACTTTCTATCACTTCTGCAACATCTCTAACGTCTGTTTGTTCCTAGCCTTTACAGGCACAGACAAGATTGTTCATAGTTTCATTAGACTCTACATGATGTCAAATCTAATTAAGTGCAGGTTATTTTAAACACCAACAATACTTTCACTGTAGAATTGTAGGCCACATTCTATTCTTTATTTCCCATGATCTACATTTTCACATTTCCAGGACTACAGTTCTTTAAACTTAGAGGTACTATTTATGAAATTTAGAAATAATATGCAACTTCTCATTAATTTACAATTTTCAACAAACAAAGATCTTTCATTACAATAATGAAATAGTTCTGAACATAAAGGTATATTTGCATGGGACATACAGCAGAGTCTTTGTTTAAGGATGAAAGAGATTTCTCCAAGAATGACACAAAATTTACTTTTAGGTACCAGGAAAAATAAAAATAAATAAATAAAAAATACCTTTCTATGCTTGAATCCTAGTAAATGATTCATCAAATCCATTTCAGAACTGCACTTCACATTGCAGTCCTAGAAGAAAAGACAAAAAAATGCACGGCTAAAAATGTTTTCTGAAAGTGTGCCAAAGGAGGAAAGAGTGAAAAAGAACAAAAGAATCCACTCAGAAAAAACATCAGTCAATAGTTTACTGCCATAGGCAAAAATCAACATTACTGGGGAGGACAAATTGTAAACATATATGGTAGTCTGCTGGGCTACTAGCTTTGCGAACCTGGTAGTCCAGGTACTCTTTCTGGTAGCCTAGCTTTATATACAGGGTGGAGGGTTACCTACAACTCTTAACAGCAATGTTTATTCATAAAGGTTTGTTTTACACAAGTACATAGCACTCTTCTACCACAAAATAAACACAATCTGCATCCTGGATGAGACTATTTTAGCAAATAGATGATTTTTAAATGATGTCATGTGTAGGCATTTTCCAAAGTATGCAAAAATATTTTAGCAAAAATTAACTGAAATACTGCATTAATGCTGTATACTTAAGTTTTGTTTTCAGATCTAATTTACAACCCACCAATTAGTTTCTATGTCAAAAACATCATCAATTTGACCTTCACGGTTATTCTTGGGAGCAATATGTCCTTTACAGTGTCAAACTTTTAGCTGGCCACAGTCAATGGTTTAACTGTGTTAATGTTCAATGCAGCTGTATATATAGATCACTAAGAGGGTTCTCATGTTAGTAAAGAATAGGTTGTCAAGCCAGAGAATGTCTGTTCCCACTCTGCAGTTTAATGGCTAACAGTAAGGGACATTTTCACAACCTCCAGTATACCTGTTAGCAGCCCAAAGCAAAAATCAGTTAAAGATGAGCATCTTATTTTTATGAGATTCCTCTCTATGACTGAATAAGGCAAGATATGTTTGTAATGGTGCAAATCCAATCAGATTTCTAAAGGTTAATGTCTATTTCCTAAGGCTGAACACTTGAAAATTTGTGACAGAAGCATTGTTGGAATATTCAAGCCATTACATGTGATCACCAAGCTGCTGAATATCTTAGGTCACTTTCTCAATGGTAGGAGGCCCTCACAGTTGTTTAAAAACATAGTGTACTGAACCAAACAGTGACTCAGAGGAGATCCTCCCCACCTTATCTTAAAATTAATAAATAAACAGACTTTTTCGAATGTTTGTCCCTGTGATTTGTTAATTGTCATAGCAAATGCTATTCTAATGGGAAACTGTAAACTTTTTAATACAAATGACATATCAAGATCTCCTTTGGTGTCTAATGTTATCCATAGAAGATGTCCTACATTACCTTTTTCGTCGCCTGTTAAAATTTTACATGTCAGAAATGTTTGACCAATTTTGAATACAACTAATCTTGTCCTATTGCATAGCCCATCACTCATTCATAAATTATGCAATAACATTACGATACATCCTTCTTTCAACAGTAATTCAGCCAGTGGAAGACCGGACTGTGTTAATGGTTGTAGATATTCTACGGGATATTGTAAGTTGATATTTTTTTCATCTTCTGCACCATCAAAACCCAACTGTTTCAGCATGGTCCATTGATACGCATTTAACGATTTTGTCGTGTAACTGATCGACAAATTTCAGCGTTAATTTGTTTGACTTCATCGTTTCTCAGTGCTAGGATTGCCCGTGTACTCATTCCTTCGGTTGATAATCCTTCGGGATGAAATTCTTCAAGAAGATTTGGACATAGTAAGTCTTCTTTTATTGGGAACTGAAAGCGAGGAAAATGTAAAAATTTATAAGAGCTGAGAGCACAGGAACTGTGTCTGACAAATGCATTCACACGAATAAGACGTGAGAGGACCGTGGGCATGGGCCGTTAAACAGAAATGGTTGAGGGGAGGGCGGGACTTGAAAAATCTCTTGACAATAGTCTTGGCTTGTCTCAAGATTTTCTTTTATAATAGAGAGATATGTTCTATACTATCTAAACTGCTGTAGATTATGCAATCGTCATGACCTGGCTGAACGTCAGTCATACAGGAGAATCACAGCAGTCATCTGATGGGCCCCACTCTCTCAAACAGTGTTTTGCTAAATTTAAAGGTCAGCGACTGAGAAGGATTCAACAGTGCATAGAACATCTTTCAAGCACAACCCCTTCTTTCTTGGTGATATAAGCTCAGCCAATTGTAAACATCCCGTTAGTATTACTGAAACCAATAATAATATAAAACAAATACACTATTTTCCCTTATTCTGCCAGCTTTAGAGGTAAACTCCAATCAGAGTCACACAAAAAAGACTCGTACTGCGAGCTTAACTCAGCAACCACTGAGATAAAAACAAAAATCTACACTGGTGTAGCAGGTAACTCCAATCTGAGTTTATCTTGTATATTTCATGAAATGACTCTGCACTGTTTCAGCATTTGTTACATATTGCAGAATGACTAGTAAAAAGCTGAATGTTATTATGGTTTCTTACCATTCTAATCCTAAAATTAGTCTTCTCTGAAAACAAAGGACAGCTTTTATAAGTGATTTCTGGAGGCTCTCTTCATACAGCACTTTGAATTCCCTGACTCCGTCCTATAGTTATTGCTACTTTCCTAATAATAAAGTCCTTCCATTATTTGAAGTTATTTTCCATTTACAGTATTTCTGTCATAATACTGCTTGTACTTAAGATTACTTTCATACTTGTCATTGGTACTAAAACAGTAATAGAACAGTCTTCCTAGTCCTTTCCTATTTTTTTTTTTAAAATCCATAACAAAGTAGGCCTTTATTACCATATTTATATCACACTAAACAAGTGGATATGATTCATTTTTGCCCTCAATGCCCCAGTTGCTTTACAGCTAATGCTTATTTCTGATATACAATTTCTTTACATTGCTCACTAGTGTGTGTGTGTGTATATGAGTGCATGCAGACCTATTAAGCAAAAGCATCAAAAACAGGTCGAGTATAATATTCTTGAGAGTGAGTGACAAGCATGTCTTTCTTGCACTTTCACAACCTATTGCTTTATATATCAGTCCTTCGTTTATCATTCTGACACACATGTAATAAGCATCTCCTTGAAATAAACCATTTAGGGTACACGGTGCTGTGCCTGCATTGTTGCATATTTAAAAAAAAATTCAGAATGCTGCGTGCAACTAAAACCCAGTGTATATCGGCAGGTCTGACATCAATTTTTCTTAGATGCTGCCCTCACAAACCACCAAGGGCACATTAAGTGCAAACCGGGCTTTAGACAGGTGGTTACGGCAGTCTGACGCACAATAAGCAGCAGTCATTAAAAGTAACACCCAAGTCATGATTGCACAAGAATCAGGTCTTTCGTTTTTATTAAATTGTGTTTGATCAGGAAAATATTGCACGGACCAAAGATCCAAAACATCTGATAGTCTGCCAGTCTTTGCAAGTCTGTAGTTTGGTTGTCGGGAATTAAACACTGGTAGTCTTGGTCATCCAGACTACTGATTTGTCCACTCCTGCATTATAAATCCCACTCATCATCTTTTTATTTCTAGTGTAGGCCAATAAATGACAGAATTTACAGAAAGCAGTATGTAATTACAACACTTCATCTCAAAGCTTTAATGTTTCCTTAATATTTAAAAATAATAATTCCTTAATTCAGCTAAAATATTTTTAAAAACCAATATAAAAAAATATTGTTTAATAGCATAAGCCTTCACAAACTTTACTACAGACAAATCTATTTAGCTCAGGTGACATAACTGGCCTGTACATTAGGGTTGCCAAATTAAATAAACATTATGGTTTGAATATATTACAAATAAATAATATGTCCTTGTATGCTTTGTTTCCATCATCATTAATATTTTTTCTTTTTTGTGTTCACAGTGCATCTGCATAGCATGAAAGATGCAGCTTTACTTGGAAAACAGCCTTTTTACAAAAATAGGATAGTGACATGATAGCAAAGAAAGTGACATGATCAAAGAGAAAAGTGGAATCAGGATGATTCACATACCTGGGATACATATAGCAAACCTATACAAAATCACGAATGATTATTTTACTCTTCATCCCACTGATCTGCTATACTCCTTTCTGGAGCTTGGATGCAAAAGCCATGAAGTAAGTGTCCATTACATAAGTTTCATGTAAGCTGAAGCACAGAGAGTCTACTCATGTTTCACAAGAGAAGTTAATGACTGACCCAAATGATTCATTGCTAATGTTCTTTAATTATGTCCTCCTTATATTTTTGTTTGGCAAAAAACTTCAATTAGCATCAGCTTAAAAAAAAACAGCTTGTAGAAGATCAAGTACGTGGAGCAGCATTATTTTATAAGTTTGTTTTCTGATCATAAATAAAAAAATTTTAAAACATTTTAACTATAAATTGTTCCACAGGTCTGTGTCATTTTTTTTTTGTTTTGCAGAAAAACAAACGTATGTTACTGAAATGAGGCTGATTAATAACCAACAGTAGTAAACTGCAATAAGACATACCTTGCAAACCCAAACACCAGTTCTATTTGCAACTGTGATTTTCTTTGTTTTCCCTTTACACATCTTGGGTTGAGTCAGTGTCATCAGGTTTCCCTCCTGTTTTTCAGGAAAAATAAATCCGGAGTTTTGACTAACATCATCAGATGTAAAATCAAAACTCATCTTTTCAGTTTATACGTGGTCGAGCTATATATATAAAAAAAAAAAAAAAAAGGGGAAAAGGATAATATTAAACAAAGTAACAGAAAATAGAATTTTTTCAATTGTGAGAGAATGGGGTTCTTGATGAAAACTTGTAAATTCTACAAAGAAAGAACACTAGGCAAGTCATACTCAATTATCTACATACTATAAAATAACCACTTATTTAAAAACAATACTCTAAATATTTTTAACATTCTGGTAAATGTGCTCAAAGGTGGGTTAAGCTGGTGCACGGAATACATTAGCCTGCAATACACAAAGGAAAACATGTAGCTATAAAACACAAGAAGAAAATGATGCATTTTATACATTAAAGAAAGCACATCCTCTGTACAGTTGAATAAACAACTATTCTTACATTCTTGAGCATTTTACATGCAAGCTTACATCAAAGGTAAATTAACACTAAGAACAGCAGATGCTATGCACTGAAAAAATCTATACTGCAACAAAATATTTACCTGTGCTATCTTTTTGATAAGCTAACAGTTGTTGTTTAAGTCATGAAGTGTCAAAATGGAAACACATACTACAAATGTCATGTTGCAATCAGGACAGTAGAAGCAGGTTTCTTTGCACACTTTTTCAGTTGCTTATGCAGGAGAGGGCAGAATGTCAGTGCCTGACCCATTGTGTTATTTTGGGCTACCACAGCACAAGGCTTAGTGACTTTCACATTTTTCCTGTGACAAACATTGACAATTGCTGCATTGGACTATTCCTGGTGATCACAATCATTTTGCCTTTCTGATGCATAAATATTGTTCCCCCGCTGCAGCTTTACACAACTGAAGTCACCACGTACATCATGGCGGTTCAGTCATACAGTGCCATATGTGTCTGTTTCATTATCCCTGTCAACATCCGATTACCAATTCACATCGTCATCACTATTGCTTGATTTGTCTAGTGCAGGGGTAGGCAACGTTGGTCCTGGTGAGCCGCAGTATGTGCAGGTTTTTGTTCCAACCCAGTTCCTTAACGAGAACTCAATTATTGCTGATGAAGCACATATTGCTTAAGTGACATTTTGATGCTTCATTTTAGTGGTCTCGCTTGTTAAGGTTCTCCAACCTTAATTGCTTATTTCAATCTTAAACTGCTGCATTCAGTGTTTTAATTGCTCCTTATTAGCAATACGATGTAAAAGACAAAGCAGCCAGCAGTTCTCCAGCTAGCTTTTTTCCAATTACATCTGTGTGTGTTCATCATGCACTGTTTGATTTAATAAAACACTTAATAGAAAAATGTGACAGACTGAAAATGATCTGTTTTAGGCTTCATATCATTTGGATGATATCCTTGGAAAGGAAAAAAATCTACGATATAAGAGCCTTACATTGCACAGACTAACAAGCCACAAAATTAAATAAGGTCTGAGATTGGCATTGATTGGTTTCTAATTAAGCAATTGGGTTGGAATGAAAACCTGTAGCCACTGCGGCTCACCAGGACCGACGTTGCCTACCCCTGGTCTAGTGGTTCAGTTTCAGTTGGTTTTAAAACTGACTTTACATTTTTTGTTTACACACCATTCTCATGTTTAGGTTAAAGGCTTTGCCCCACTCATGAATATTTATAATACACTTTACATCAGATCATAACAGCTTATTTAACCCAACATACACTGAGGCTCAACTGTATTTATATAGAATTCCAAGCCTAACAGATGCTTGGAAGAGGTTAAAAAAATTTAACTTAAAAGCAGATAGTCTCCAGGTGTGAGTGACAATGAATAAGTGGCTCCTCTGTTAAGACAGTGTATTTTAAAATTCTCTATCTTTTCACTTCAACTAAAATAAAGGTATCACTAAAACAAGCTGGACACGGCTCTAATGCATCCCTGGGGAAGCTCCCATACTTACCAGCTGAACTAGTTTGACCACTTTACCCTTCCCTACAGAGCACTTACAAGAGACACTGCTGTGAACAAACCAAAAACTGTATGAACTAGAGGGCTATAAGAATGTCAGAGACTTTGGTTAATAGTCCCTGATCAGCAACCAAGATAAAAAAAAAAAAATTTAGAAATAAAAAAAAAAAAAAAAAAAAAAGCCCACAATGCCTAGAGAGGCTTGTGCTAAATCTGAGGCACTTAACTGGTTCACTAACATGATCCCCAATGTCATACTAATCACTCCTCAGGTCTAACTCATCATGCTGCTGCAGATGTTTTCCCTACCCAATATATACCATTCTGAACCAGCTTAATCAAACTCAGAGTCAGAAAGGGCTGGAGCATATCCCATCAGCAATGGAAGCAAGGCAGGAACATATTCTGGACTAGGTTCTAGTCCACTGTAGGGCACACCTATGGACACACCGACACTGTGCCATTTTAGATTAACCAATTAATCTTAAAAACATTTTATGGGATTTGAGACCAAATCACCTACTTACAGGAAGAATATGCTAACTCAACACTAACAGCAACCTGGTGCAGGATTGAATCCTGCACACTGAGACAAGTGTGCCTACCAATATGCCATAATTATGCTGTCCTATTTGTAAATTGCTTTTATTGGAAAATGTTTGGTAATGTGTATATTTGTGGTATGAAAGTTAGACATGTCTAGGCATACAGGCCAAATTTTGATTAATTTGTCCCCATTTTAAAAATTAAGTTCACAGGGGTTTACACTACTGTATGTGAAACAAGGACCAGAAGGATAAGGTATACAGTAAAGTCACTAGTGTATAATATATGTACTGTATAAAAAAATAATGTCAATCTACATGAAATCAACAGAGGCCAACCATCTCCGATTTTAGGAAATGCTGTACAAAAAAAACTTGCATGCAATTATTGTAGGTTTGTTATGTTCTTTAATTTCTGGTGTGAAAAGGCCTAAGTTTATTGTTTTTTTTTTTTGTTGTAGCACTTGTTCAAAGTTACATAAGTCATAACTTTTAAACTGTCAATGCTAGACGTGTTAATTTTTTCTTTAGTGTTAGATGTCTTTAACTTACAAAACACTTGGGCCAAAGGTGCATAAATCCCAGGTTATGGCTTGCTGAAAATTTCAAAAATTTTGTGCTGCAGAGTAACGTTTGCTCTCAATATTTCTACATTAAAAAATAAATTTCACATTTTTTAAATGTGTTACTCAGGTTATACTTCTTTAGCAACTAGGTGCCCTTTTGAAACATTGCAATTTTTAGCAGCACTCATTTTTTTAGCAAAATTAGGGGCAATCCTCCTTTTCAAATCCTCCATATTTCATAAACAAATGAAAATACAAACTTAAAACTTTGCACACTAGTTACTGTACACCTGGGAATTACTTTCCGCAAGCATGAAGCAAATCGCAGATGGTCAATTGGGAACATTTTCTAAAATCTGTTGATTTGACACGGATTGACTCAAAATTCTTCCCATATACACACTTTAAAGCGCGATCTTAAATCTGTTAGAGTTACTTTAACACTACTGATTCTGCTTAGTTTTAAAACTTGTAACCTGAATTTCACATCTAATCTTACATGATCTGTTATTGAATGATGTGCTAAAGAATTCTCTCCATTGAAGCCATTTTTTGTTTTCCTTCCTTGCCATTTTTGCATCTAGCAGATCCTCATAGTAACAGCTCACCAAGGCTACAAATTTCGTTTTCTAGAATAAAGTTATTAGTTATTAAAATCGCTAACAAGAAAACAACAGGATGTTCACTAGACGTAAAGAGCTTCTTTCCGTATCTATACATTACCCATTATGTTGAAGACAAATCTACGGAAGGATTTTGATGCTATCATTCTGTTTACACTTTTATATCATTTACGAGACCAGTGTCTCTTAACAACCCGTCCCCTCGATTTTAAAGACATTTTTTCTTATTAAACTGTTTTGTATTCAACGCTATACTCGCCTTATGATGTTCGTTCAGCTATTATTGTGAACGACTTCTAATGCTTTTCAGACTTCAAAACAGAACGAACAACAAAACAGCTAGTCAATTTTCAAGAACAGTCCAGCTGCGAACCTCCGAACCTCCACGATTAAGCAGTTACACTAAACAACCAATCAGAGTGCGTCTTTTTGTCACATGGTTTAATGTGGATGATCCGCCGGACAGCCAATCAGAGTGCGTTTTAATGTCACATGGTTTAGATCGTAGCGAGCCGCTCGACAGCAAATCAGAGTGCAACTTTATGTCACATGGTTAGACACTAGCCGCGCCGCTGGACAGCCAATGAAATTGTGGCTTTTATCACACGATTTATTGGGTTTAGAAGAGGCACCATCTGTTACTAGCAGATATACTTGTTGCGAATCAAATCCATTTTCATTAAAAGATAAAACCAAAATCTGAAAAATGATTTCCCCTGTTGTCTGTTCCTCTAGTGGAATTAGACTAAGCAGTGGAACTACACTACTGGAAATTGGTGTTAAAGTTTGAGTGCTTTGTATTGACGTGTCTCCTCAAATTGTATTCTTTCGTGACAGCAACAGACTCGTTACAGAGCAGACAAACTGGTTTTGTTAAAATAGGTACAAATAGATATGTCTCACTGCGGTTATTATTAATCTGCTTATTTTTATCATCAGCTCTTCTCTTTTTTAAGGTTGAGAAAGACATGTTTGTAGAGATTTGCTAGCTGGATAACAGGAGTTGTGGAATCTCTGTTCCTAGCGAAGCTTCAGAGCACGCACATTAGGGGCTTCTAAATGTGTCAGCAAGTGAAGGAGCAAGGAGAACAAGCCGTTTTCTGTTAGAGTAATTTGAAATCATTGCTTTGGTGCCCAGAAACACGTTTATTTGTGGTGAAAAATGCATTTTAACTGGCCAGATACTTATTTACGGGCCGGTCGTGGCCCACGGGCCGCCAGTTGAAGAGCCTTGGTAGGCTAACGTTTTGCAACTGGACTCCAACTTCTTGACAATGACGCTCTCTATTTACCCGGGCTTGGGACCAGTAATGGCTGCGCTGGTTTTGAAGGAAAAGGATCCAGCTGGTGAGGAGGTGCTGGAATTAGATGGATGGAAAGGAATCATCAAGTACATAGACCCCACATACAGTAGAAGTGGGAAGAGATAAAGAGGAAGAAGAAGATTGTTGATGAACAGTCATCATCCACCATCCAAAGACACTATATTTTTTCTCTGAAATGGTTAGCAAGTCATAGCATAAAACTTCATTGAAAATTACTCCAGAGTGCCCTGTATGCACAAGAATATGAATTAATTATGAACTATTACCCATTAATGACTGAGTTGTCTCATTTGTGAAAATATAGTTTCCCCTATGAATATACATACGTATATTGTCAAATGTGTTCAGTCCAGTTCAGGGTCAAAAAGACAGAGCCTGTCCTTTCACTACTGTACATATGACAGGAAACCATCCTGGACAGTGGATCAGCCTGTCAGAGGGCCCACTCTGGCTCACACAAACACTCAAATGGGTGTAAATGTGGAATGGCTGATATATTTACCTGCACATCTTCAGGAAATGTGAGAGGAAAACCAACGTACAATGTACTGTACATCAGCATATGTGGAACATGCAAACTTTACACAGATAACAACCAGGCACATTAATCAAACCCAGATCAGATCACAGTGTCTGTACGGTGGCAGATTGTCTGCCGGTTGTATTACATTTGAAAAATTGGAAAATTAAAAAGGAAGAAAATTACTTGAGAACTACAATTTCACATGGAAGCAACACTTGATGCTCTCTGAATTTTCATTCTATTATAGAAAATACTCAAGATATTCCCCTCCAAAAAACAAGATAGATGACCATGTGGTAGAATTAGGAACCGAATTCTGCTTACCACAGTAAAGTTCAGGTCAAGACTTGCTATACAGTCCCTACCATTGTATGCTGATAAGTTAGTTACTGTATGAAAAATGTCAAAATGCTATTAAACATTCTTTACATTAGAACATCTGTCTGAGTGAATTCAAGTGAGTGTGGTGGTCTTATTTTTGAATTTCCTACATTGAAAAACACTTTCATACATTGAAAATTAATTGGATTACACAATTTCCTCATTTCCATCTAGTCCAATTTCTCAGTGGAGTTTGGTCCCCAATCGTATCTCTAAAACTGACACACTTACATTTGTATGATTTGTCAAGTATAATAGATAGATAGATAGATAGATAGATAGATAGATAGATAGATAGATAGATAGATAGATAGATAGATAGATAGATAGATACTTTAATAATCCCAAGGGGATAAGAAGAAGAATCTCCAATTTTCATAAATGCTTACTTCTTGCTCACTAATATTTAAATATGTTTACATTTTTTTCATCAGGAAAAAACAGATGAAGATAAAACATTTTCGTGCATTTTAACCACAATCTTCTCTCCATTTATTTTGGGAATGTAATTAAAAATAAATAAATAAATAATATATAGCACATTTCCCATGCGCAAAGCGCTTTATGCACCCAGTTTTATCTTAAATGATTTTCTCTGTTCTTTAAAGATGTAGTGCTTAAAGAAATCTGCTTGTTTCATTTGCAAAATACCACAGTCTCAAATGTAAATTAAATGACAAAACATTTATTAAATAGGTCAAGCTATAAATCTGTTAAAACCGTAAAACATGTTTAATCAGTTATTATTTACTATGTTTTACTTAAGTTTTTGATCATTGTATTAATTAGATAATGAAAAAACAATAATGGCATAGTGGAACGCATTTTTTTCTGGATATTAGCCAAGTAACGGAGTAGAGAGAGGAGCTTTTATTGTGATAGCTACTTGTTAGTTCATGAAGAGGTGTCAATTAAAAGTAAACTTTTATTTTGACAGTATAGTTCCGCTTGTGACGTTAATTATTTCTGCCAAGATATATGCATTTTTATCAGTGGAGCGTGTTTTTTTATTTTTGTTCTCTCTTTCTTTTTTATTATTAATATTACCTTTTATATATATATATATTGTCATATATAACATATCTAAACTGTATATGTACATATTAAATGCATTTATATTTGGATAACAAATTTTATGCTTTAATTGCCTTACCATCCATCCATTTTCCAACCCGCTGAATCCGAACACAGGGTCACGGGGGTCTACTGGAGCCAATCCCAGCCAACACAGGGCACAAGGCAGGAACCAATCCTGGGCAGGGTGCCAACCCACCGCAGGACACACACAAACACACCTACACACCAAGCACACACTAGGGCCAATTTAGAATTGCCAATCCACCTAACCTGCATGTCTTTGGACTGTGGGAGGAAACCCACGCAGACACGGGGAGAACATGCAAACTCCACACAGGGAGGACCCGGGAAGCGAACCCAGGTCTCCTAACTGCGAGGCAGCAGCGCTACCACTGCGCCACTGCGCCACCGTGCCGCCCTAATTGCCTTACTATTTTTTATATTTTTGATAGAGTATATAAAAGAATTAAGGTCATCAATAAATAAATCATAGCTTGGAAGGGCAGCACGGTGGCGCAGTGGTACTGCTGCTGCCTCGCAGTTAGGAGACCCAGGTTCACTTCCTGGGTCCTCCCTACATGGAGTTTGCATGTTCTCCCCATGTCTGTGTGGGTTTCCTTCCACAGTCCAAAGACATGCAGGTTAGGTGCATTGGCGATCCAAATTGTCCCTAGTGTGTGCTTTGTGTTTATGTGTGCCCTGCGGTGGGCTGGCGCCCTGCCCGGGGTTTGTTTCCTGCCTTATGCCCTGTGTTGGCTGGGATTGGCTCCAGCAGACTCCCGTGACCCTGTAATTAGGATATAGTGGGTTGAATAATGGATGGATAGTTTGGAAGTCTGTTACTAACTCTCATTTTATGGATAAAGTGTTTTACAAGTAATATACAGAGATTTATTATATAGATACATTCTTTGTTACTTTTTGTATAGCAGAATAGGATATCACTATTCTGTATATTTATTGCACTATTCATTTTTTGTCCAAAATTCTTCATTAAAGCAAACCAAAACTTTTTCAAATACACAATTACAGAAAACATGTTGAAAACATCTGTTATTTTCACCACACATGCTGTATACATTTAACACATCTGGAATAAATTTAGATTTTAAACTATTGCATATACAGGTATAATATTTATGAATGATCTTATATGAAATTTCTTTCATTTTATTTGTTAAAATATATCTTCAAAGAAGCATCCCCACCATTTCCCAATCAACACTGTACTTTGATGCCCACTTAAATTGCACAGCAGGAAGGATTTTTGGAATTAGTAGATCCTTAATAAACTTGTTAAACTTTCTCTAATCTCATTTACAGACAAAGTTTTCAAAGACTTCATGTGATGTCGTAAAATAAAAAATGCGGATCGGGCACTATCGTAGCAATAAAATTTGGGTCATGCATGAGCATGTGCGCAGATTGGGAAGTGATTGTGTGCATACGCTCACAGATCAGGTAGGCAATGAGATGGCCATCTGTCGTATCGGGTAATTAAATAGTCCAAGTGAGTGGTCTTTCCCTGTTCTTGTTAAACTGGCCTCCCGGCCTGGTGAAAACCTTGAACCATCCTTGAACCATGTCCATAGCACATCCCCATTAATCTATTATGAAGGCACAAAGCAAACTTTTGAAAACTAAATGTTCTGCCTCTTTATTCGTTTAAAATTAAGGTAGGGGATTGCTTAGTGAAATGAACAACTATGGTTACTAAGACTTTAGAATATCGGCCACAGAAATGCCCACTGCTGGCTGCAAAGTTCGTGTTGGACATTTCCTTTGTGGTGACTAGGAAATCCACAGCAGATCTCTCCTATGTGTATGTCATTTGTCAGGTAAATATTGTACTGTATGATTCTTCACCACGAAATATTCTTCTTCGGAGGGCCAAGGCTAGTATCAGTGAGCTCCTAATGCTGCCATTAATGACCCAGCATTACCCTTTTGGGTGAGATGTTCACCAGCATATTTGTTGCAGTCTCCTCCATTGCCACCCGACCACATCTCGGTTAGAATGGATTTTGTGTCTTCACAGTTGTGTGGCTAACCAAACTGAAATGTGTCTGTCTGCTTCTTTACTCTAATCTGACTACATGTGTGTGCACGGTGCAGGGTTTTGCATTTTATGGTTGACGCATTAAAGTGTTAACGGTGCGCATGCCTTCTGATCCTGTACTTGGTAATGAGCACTATGTAAAAAGAAACTGAGCCCGCTTAAAAAGAAAAATCAATTGTTTGCAAAGATTTTGGCTTCTAAGCTTATTCTAGAGTAATTTTTTTTTGTTTATTTGTTTGTTTTCTTCTTTTATTGCTATTGCAGCTTCTCTTTATTGTATTTTTTCAGTAAAGTCCATTTAATGATCTGTTGTTAGTGGAACCAGCTACATTTCATCCAGGATTGCATGGTGTTTATGTCTTGGGAACATGGCAGGAACAATTATTTTATTTATACATGGATAGATGTGTTGGTTTTGTCTCCTTGACTAGAGGTCAAATTATTTAAGGGCAGCAATGAGAACTGTATTAAAATGATACATAAAAAGGATTTTTTTAAATATGGTCAGGAGCAGGCAATCAAAAAATAATACTCGTTATTGGCGAGAATATGTTTTCAGCAAAGATGACAAAGTAAACAGAAAAGGTATTTGTTGTAATTATGACAGTAAGATATCAGAACAAAGGAATTCAAAGTCAGCATCTGTATTGTCATGAAAACATCTAGTCTCAGCATAATAAAGCAAAGCTTGTTCGTATTGTGAATAAACCTGCAATTTAGTAATTTAAAAGGGCATGAGGTCATTTTTGTCATTGAGAACAAAATTGACATAAAATATGCACAGTTTAAACCAACCCGAAAGCACTGTTTGCCCAAACTTTTGAAATGGTAAGCAAGAAAAAGCTGAAAAAAAGAAGTAAAGTTCAAGAAAACATGAGTGAATTATTTATTTAGCAGCTTCTAGAAGGCCCATTGATGTATGGTTCCTCATGGCGGATTGGTTTCTTCGTTCAAGAGACTTAAAGTCGGAAGCTGATAAGCAAATTCAAAACACGGTTTGCGAAAAGCCCATGAAGACGTTTTCTCTGGTGTTTTTGAGCAGGTCAGGGATGCACAAACCAGTGTGTTTCTTCGTGCTGGTCCCAAGCACGGATAAATGGGGAGGGTTACGTCAGGAAAGGCATCCGGTGTAAAATTTTGCCAAATCAATATGCGGACAACAATACAAATTTCCATACTGGATCAGTTGAGCCCTGGGTTAACAACGACCGCCACCAGTACTGTGAGCCAACAGGGTGCTGGCAGAAATTGGGCTACTGTTGGCCAAAGAAGAAGGAGAAGAAGAAGAAGAGGGGGGAGATGTGTCCGGAGGCAGGAGGAGAGGAGAAAGGTAAAGAGAGTGGAACTGAGGGTAGGAACATTGAATGTTGGCAGTATGATTGGTAAGGGGAGAGAGTTAGTAGATATGATGGAGAGAAGGAATGTGTATATTATATATATATATATATATATATATATATATATATATATATATATACAGTGGAACCTCTAGATACGAGTTTAATTCGTTCCAGCACTGAGCTTGTATAGCGAATTTCTCGTATCTAGAACAAACTTCCCCATTGAAAATAATGGAAATCCAGTTAATCCGTTCCGTACCCCAAAAATATTAACATAAAAATCAATTTTCCTAACAAATAACACTGATAAATAATATATACTGTAGTCTACCTTTAATAAATAACACTGGTAAATAATATAACTGATTATTAAAAGAATCAAAACAGGTGTCCAAAGTGCAGTAGAGCATTCACTAAAACTTTAAATAAATAACCCTTAAAACAGTTGTGAAGTGGAGGTTTAAAATACACAAGAATAACAATCCTTTAACACGAGGTTAAAACGTCAAAAGGATGCCGTCTTTAAAAAACAGATGACAATCCCCGGTGCTTCTTCTCTGTTAGCGTCTCACCTGCGGGCTCTGCAACAGGCAAGACACTCTTAATGCAGCTGACCTTCTCTACACCGTCCTGCTTCAGCTGTTTGGCTCGCCTGTTCAGCTCAATGTTCAGCTACACGCGAGCCTGCACTCGCTCGCTCTCCCGCACCGACTTCTTCCTCCTGCTGCCTGCCTGCCTGCCTGCCTGCCACCTCCGTTCTCTCTCCTCTCTTTTCTTTCACTTCTTCTCTCCCTTAACTGGCTCGCGCTTCTCTATATATGCGGGGAGGACATGGCAGCTGCAGCCCATCAGCCACAGGAACAATCATGGATGTGGGCAGTTTCCCACCTGTGCACTTAAGTGAGAAACGCAGACACCGCAGATCGCGGATCGCAACTGCTACCACGCCCCCTCGCTAAGCCGCGAGCTATACCCACAGCCTGGCTCGTGGCTCGTTACGCGAGCCAATGCTCGTATTTAGATCTGAATTTTTCGCTCATACTTTCCTCGTATTTTGAATTTCTTGTATACAGAGGTGATCGTATCTCGAGGTTCCACTGTATATATATATATATATATATATATATATATATATATATATATGTATATATATATATATATAAATGTGTATGTATATATGTGTATATATTGTGCATGGAAGGGGAGTAAGGCCAGGTGGATCGGAGGTAGATTCAAATTGTTCTATCATGGTGTGGATAGGAGGTGAAATGGGGTAGGAGTTATTCTGAAGGAACAGTATGTCAAGAGTGTTTTAGAGGGGAAAAGAGTGTCAGACAGAGTAATGATTATGAAGCTGGAAACTGGAGGTGTGATGATGAATGTTGTTAGTGCATATGCCCCACAAGTTAGGTGTGCAATGGATGAGAAAGAAGATTTTTGGAGTGAGTTGGATGAAGTGATGAACAGTGTACCCAAAGGACAGAAAGTGGTGATTGGAGCGGATTTCAGTGGACAAGTTGGTGAAGGGAACCGAGGAGACAAGGAGGTGATGGGTAGGTATGGTGTCAAGGAGAGGAATAAAGAAGGTCAGAGCATAGTGGATTTTGCCAAATGGATGGACATGGCTGTGGTGAATACGTATTTTTAAGAAGAGGGAGAAACATAGGGTTAAGTACAAGAGTGGAGGAAGATGTACACAGGTAGATTACATCCTGTGCAGAAGAATCAATCTGAAGGAGATTGAAGACTGCAAAGTGGTGGCAGGGGAAAGTGTAGTTAAACAGCATAGAATGGTGGTCTGCAGGATGACATTGGAGATCAAGAAGAGGAAGACAGTGAGGGCAGAGCCAAGGATCAAATGGTGGAAGTTGAGTTTAGGGAGAAGGTGAGACAGGCACTGGGTGGTAGCGAAGAGTTACCAGACAGTTGGGAAACTACAGCAGATGTAGTAAGGGTGACAGCAAGAAGGGTGCTTGGTGTGACATCTGGACAGAGGAAGGAGGAAAAGGAAACCTGGTGGTGGAATGGGGAAGTATAGGAGAATATACAGAGGCAAAAGAAGAAGTGGGATAGTCAGAGAGATGCAGAAAGTAGACAAGAGTACAAGGAGATTAGGCGCAAGGTGAAGAGAGAGGTGCTGAAGGCTAAAGAAAAGGTGTATGATGAGTTGTATGAGAGGTTGGACACTAAGGAGGGAGAAAAGGACCTGTACCGATTGGCTAGACAGAGGGACCGAGCTGGGAAAGATGTGCAGCAGGTTAGGGTGATAATGGATAAAGATGGAAATGTACTCACAAGCAAGGAGAGTGTGTTGAGTAGATGAATCAGGAAGTGCAACAGATTAGCAAGGAGGAAGTAAGGACAGCTATGAAGAGGATGAAAAATGGAAAGGCTGTTGGTCCAGATGATATACCTGTGGAAGCATGAAGGTGTTTAGGAAAGATGGCAGTGGAGTTTTTAACCAGATTGTTTAATGGAATCTTGGAAAGTGAGAGGATGCCTAAGGAGCTGAGGAGAACTGTACTGGTGCTAATATTTAAGAATAAGGGGGATGTGCAGGACTGTAGTAACTACAAGGGGATAAAATTGATGAGCCACAGCATGAAGTTACGGGAAAGAGTAGTGGAAGCTAGGTTAAGAAGTAAGGTGATGATTAGTGAGCAGCAGTATGGTTTCATGCCAAGAAAGAGCACCACAGATGCTCTGAGGGTGTTGATGGAGAAGTATGGAGAAGGCCAGAAGGAGTTGCATTGCATCTTTGTGGCCCTGGAGAAAGCATATGACAGGGTGCCTCTAGAGGAGTTGTGGTATTGTATGAGGAAGTCGGGAGTGGCAGAGAAGTATGTAAAAGTTGTACAGGATATGTATGAGGGAAGTGTGACCGTGGTGAGGTCTGCAGTAGGAGTAATGGATGCATTCAAGTTGGAGGTGGGATTACATCAGGGATCGGCTCTGAGCCCTTTCTTATTTGCAATGGTGATGGACAGGTTGACATACGAGATTAGACAAGAGTCCCCATGGACTATGATATTTGCTGATGACATTGTGATCTGTAGCAATAGCAGGGAATAGGTTGAGGAGACCCTGGAGAGGTGGAGATATGCTCTAGAGAGGAAAAGAATGAAGGTCAGTAGGAACAAGACAGAATACATGTGTGTAAATGAGAGGGAGGTCAGTGGAATGGTGAGGATGCAAGGAGTAGAGTTGGCGAAGATGGATAAGTTTAAATACTTGGGATTGACAATACAGAGTAATGGGGATTGTGGAAGAGTGGTGAAAAAGAGAGTGCAGGCGGGGTGGAGAAAAGTGTCAGAAGTAACATGTGACAGATGGGTATAAACAAGAGTGAAAGGGAAGGTCTACAGTACAGTAGTCAAACTGGCTATGTTATATGGGTTGGAGACGGTGCCACTGACCAGAAAGCAGGAGACAGAGCTGGAGGCAGCAGAGCTAAAGATGCTAAGATTTGCATTGGGTGTGACAAGGTTGGATAGGATTAGAAATGAGTACATTAGAGGTTCAGCTCATGTTTGATGGTTTAGAGACAAAAGTGAGAGAGGAGATTGCATTGGTTTGGACATGTGCAGAGGAGAAATATTGAGTATATTGGGAGAAGGATGCTAAGGATATTACTGCTAGGGAAGAGAAAAAGAGGAAGGCCTAAGAGAAGGTTTATGGATGTGGTGAGAGAGGACATGCAGGTGATGGGTGTAACAGAACAAGATGCAGAGGACAGAAAGATATGGAAGAAGATGATCCGCTGTGGCAACCCCTAACAGAAGCAGCCGAAAGAAGAAGTTGTTCGAGGAGGTTGTCCAGGTAGTCATAAGTGTTAGTGAAACAAATTTTTTCAGGGTTCATTCATTCAATTCGAGACAGACATTCAGTTTGTTGGAAATATTCTCAGTAGTCATTGAAGGCTGAAGATTCTGCTGAAGAAATTCTCTCACGGCTTAATTTTCAAACTTGCTTTTGACTCTGGTGCTTAGCACTTTTTCAGAGCCTCAGGTCCCATGTGAATGGGAGACTTCAAGGAAGAAATCGGCAAATGTGTTGCCAAAATTCACGATACATACATTGTTGACTGTTCACCCGGAGAAGACAGGACGCCTCGGCATCCTAGCACTTACCAAACTATGATTTTTAGGGCACACCTCCCTAAGGTGTTCTCCGGTCGACCCATAACCCTTTCTGATCTTAGCTCTCAAGGCGAATCGGAAATGGACGACAATTCCTACTTAGAAGGTAAAAGCAGTGAAACTGAAAGTCCCTTCTTATACCTGTAACATCCATGAAAGGAAAAAAACACACAATCTATCCTTCCAAACACTCTCTCAATAGGAAAAAGCTAAAACCGACATCACTAAATTCCCCCCAGCAAGATATTTCGCTTAGAAATCGTTTCAGAATGCAGACCGATTTAACTTTGAAAATGGAAGCTTCGTGTGAAGACTCAAACCTACCGACCACTTTATTCGGGCTGCACACAGTCAGTCAGTCAGTCAAGCAGTCATTCATTGTCCAACCCATAGACATAGAATTACTAGACGTCATCACCATATTGCGAGTGGCACTGCTGTGAAGTGAGGTAATTAATAAAGATGCCTCACGCATGTGCTGTTTGTGCTTGTATTAACCGCTGCATGCTCCAAACCAGATCCCGGGGGATTACATTTCATAGGTAAGGCTGAACAATTGTTTTGGTTATATTTGGCCATTAGAAAATCCCATTTTATAATCTTAACTTTAGCTACGCCAGGCTAAACTAGCAAAGCTATGTATTTATGTGTTCAAGTGAGCCTCCAAACAACGTTTTGGCTAAATGTATTTAGTCACTATGTAGATTGTTGTTAGCTATTAACATTTCTCAAACTTTGAAGGTTTCCCCAAAGAAATCCACCTCAGGAAGCAGTGGGACGTAGCCCTTAGATGGGATTTTGAGAAAGCTGTCCTGTGATGTGTGAAATGCTAGTTTGGTAACAGATGCTGTACTGGCATCATATAATCAAAGCTTCCACTTGCTCACATTATAAAACAAAGGCGGTTTGATGATTCCTTCTGAGAGTACAGTCAAGGTGGTCAAAGTAGCTGAGCGTGTTATCCGACAGTAGACATTAGGACAAGCTGTCAGTGGATCTTTGATCAATCAGTTTGTTCTGGCTGAGATTGGTTCAGATGATGCATTTTTTTCTCAAGGAGCACATCGAGGAAACACAGTTTGAAATTGACAACCATCATTTTATGCTTATGTCTTTAGTTGTGTCTGTCTTCCACAAACTAAGGCTACACCATATTGCCATACTGAATACTCTCAAATTACAGAGTGGCAACACACGGAAAAAGCTATGTAAGACAGTTCTGTTTCATGGATTTTAGATGCCATCCTGTATATATTTAAGTAACCACATTGTGTGTGTGTGTGCGTGTGTGTGAGAGAGAGAGATTGAGAGAGGAATGAGTAAAACGTTTTCAGAAATTATTAAGCCAATTTGTATACAATAAAATTGTTGATTTTTGTCACTGAGTGTATCATTTCACTGTTAAAAGAAAGACCAGACTGCCAGTTGCAGTCTTACTATTTTGACTTTCAGACATTGGTCAAGTTTTCATCTCAATAATTATTATTAATAATAATAATACATTTTATTTAATAGGCGCCTTTCTTAGCACTCAAGGTCACCTTACAATAAAATTAAAGAACATTAGTAAAATTAAAACAAGAGAATGATAAATCAAAAAGCAATAATTAGTAAACAAAGATAACTGACAGTAACAGTGCAAAATTCACAATTGGTATGCCAGTTTGAAAAGATAAGTTTTGAGGGTAGTTTTAAAATGTGTTATTGAATCGAGCTGACGTATATCAGAGGGAAGAGAATTCCAGAGTTGAGGAGCACTAGAGACGCTCGAGCTCCCATAGAACAGAGTTTGATGTGCGGTACAGAAAGTCGAGCTGCAGATGAGGATCTGAGTGAGCGAGAGGAGTGTAAGTCTGTAGGAGATCAGGGAGGTTGTGGAGAGCTTTAAATGTTAAGAGCATTATTGTGTATTGTATTCTGTAGTTAACAGGGAGCCAGTGAAGTTGAGAGAGAAGAGGTGTAATATGTTCAGTGGATTTAGAACAGCAAGTTATTATCCTGGCAGCAGAATTTTGAAGAAGTTGTAAGCGATGGATAAGTTTTTGTGGGATGCCAGATAGAATAGCATTACAGTAATCTATACGTGAGGTGACTAGGGCATTAACCAATACTTCAGTACTGTGTTGCGTAAGAACAGGACGAAGTCTAGAAATGTTTTCGAAGATGGAAGAAGGCAGTCCGAGAAATGTTACTTATATGGGAGGAATTATTTAATAATAATAATAATTATTATTATTTAATAATTGCCATTATTAGTGTATAAATTGATATAAATAATTACATTTAAACGATTCGCCAAAATCTGTTGTATGTAAACGATACTGTTTTAAACGTTATTGTTTTTTCATCAGAAAACCCGGTTTCCACGTCTACCTGTATTAGTTTAAATGGCACTTTTGCCACTCGCAATATGGCGTACGCGCTGACGTATCGTGTCGACTGGGCAACACAGTGAATGAGGCGTCTATCTATATATGTCTATGGTCCAACCAGCTATTATCCTAACACAGGGTCACGGGGGTCGGCTGGAGCCAATCCCAGCCAACAGATGAAGCAATGCACACGCAGGTCACAAGTACTCACACACCTAATCTGCATGTTTTTGGACTGGGGGAGACCATGCAAACTCCACGCAGGGAGGACCCGGAAAGCGAACCCAGGTCTCCTTACTGCGAGGCAGCAGCGCTACCACTGCGCCCTCTCCCCCCAATAAAGTTCCACCGATTATTCTCCGATCTTCGGAAAACTGACTCAATAACGAATTAAAAAGACGAAACATCAGTCTCTAAAGCTGTCACTACTAAATATGGTATTCGTCATCATCCACAATCCAATGGCGACCACAGAGCGCTATCTCACTTCCTAAAAGATTGTAACGTTGAATTCCACTCCTGGATGTTGGAATCGGAAAAAACACTGAAAGTAGTCATACGTGGTATACCCACGTCTGTAACAGAAGAAGACATCTAAACGGCTCTTAAAGAAAGACACTTTCCTGCTATTAAAGGGTGCAGAATGAAGGCAGGCCCTCAGCTGCTCGTGCATTTAACAAGAAACGAAGAACGTAAGCACATATTTCAAATTACTAACTTAATCTTCTTACATGTCAAAGTAGAAAATTTAATTAACAAACCTAAGATGGGTCAATGTCACCGCTGCCAACGATTTGGCCGTGCTACGTGTTATAATGCACCCAGATGTGTGCACCCTGCAGATTACGGGGGATGTTCGTACAACCCACATCACTGCCATCCAGCGCAGTCTCTGCGGGAATCAGCTACGCTGACGCTGTGAGAAAAGATACCTGCCTAGAGGAGCCCGCAAATCCATCACCTCCTAATTCAAACGGATCATGTCACCTTAAAGTAAACAAAACAGACAGGCAGAGCGAATTACATCCATTACGCGCAAAGGAACTTCTCTTCTCAGATGAACAGGCCTGGGGCTCCACCTGCTGGTCACTCTGGGGAAGATGACGTTTCTGATCTCTTAACCCTAACAAACCGTTTTCCAGCCCCAAAACCAGACGATTACTAAATTTTGCTAAGACCCTCATTAATAAATTATATGCAGCAAGAACTGGAACAGATATTGTAACTATAATCCTGTCCTCAATTCCTTTTATTGGGAAGATTTTCTCTGATGGCTCCTAAGTTACACACACGAAATAATTTAAGATTAACTATATGGAATGGCAGTGGAGTACAAAACAAAAAAGACCTTCAAGAATTTTTGGATCGGCATTTAATTGAAGCAATGCTAGTAAGTGAAACTCATTTACATCCAAGTTTAGAATTCAGAATGAGAAGTCACTTTGTATACAAATGTGACAGAATTAAAAGATGAGGAAGCACAGCTATTCTTGTCAACAAAATAGAACATTCTGAATCGCCCACACCACAGTTAACCTGATTGGAAGCCAACAAGGTGATGCTAAATACTAAAGACGGTCCTTTGACAATAATTGCAGTGTACAACAATCCCAAGAACGATCTACCTGTACACAAACTGGATTTGATTTTCCAATCAAATACTACAACGATCTTAGCAGGTGACCTAAACACAAAGCATCCATCCTGGAACAGCAAAACAACTAATAAATGAGGGAGGTCTCTCCTCAATTTTGCAGACAGAAACCACCTAATAGTGATAGGACCAGAAGAATTAGCACTCTTCCACCCTAATGGATATTAACCTAATATAACAGACATTGCAGTTCTCCAAGATATAACACACTCTCCACTCATCAGCTCCATTCCAGAACGGAGCTCTGACCACAACCCTGTACTTCTGGAGTTACATGGATCAAACAGTAACAAAAACAATGACATCAAAGAATATCCTGGCCTGCTTTCACAAGAAAACTTTAATCATCCCCAAGTCCTCTACCAACAATCAAAACAGCTAGACCAAGTAGCAAAAGTGCTTACTCCATACATCAACCAAGCAATGGCAAATGCTTCACACAAAGCCCAAAATACTAACAAAAAATCTGTTTTCATTCCCAACTGGTTACTACAGAAAATCAAAGAAAGTCGAGTTTGAAGAAAGTGGCAAAAATACATTTATTTAGTAAGCACCTTTAACACTCAAGGTCACCTTACAATGAAATTAAACATTAATAAAATAAAAAGGGAATGATAAAGCAATAAGGTACAGAGATAGTAGCAAGCATACAAAGACAGTAACAGTGTTAAATTCATAGTATGCCAGTTTGAAAAGGTAAGAGTTTTAAAATGTGTTATTGAATCAAGTCGATAGATATGGGCGAGAATTCCAGAGTTGAGCACAGAGAGACGTTCTCACGTAGAACACAGTTTGACGTGCGGTACACAAAGAGCTGCAGAGGAGGATCGGAGTGAGTGAGGTTGTGGGGAGCTGTTAAGAGCAGTATTTTGTATTCGATAGTTAATAAGGAGCCAGTGAAGTTGAGAGAGAATAGGTGTAAGATGTTCAACGGATTTAGAACAGATATCCTAGTAGCAGAATTTTGAATAAGTAATGCAACCCAGAAGACCTACAAAAAAAATAAGCTTAACTGAAACCAGAAAGGGTCACAAACCGCATCTGAAATGGAACCCCAAGCTAGTACTAAATGGAAAATCGCCCGTGCGCTCCCCAACAAACAAATACACATGAAAACATTTGGCAGTAACATCACATCAGGCAATCAGGTTAATGGAGCTCTTCTGAGAATATGTGGGTGGCTCTGAAAAGAGCCGTTTGCTTCAAATAAGTGTCTTGGCGTTTACTTTGAGCTGGTGTACTTTGTAACTGCCTTCGTGCCCTCGGACACGGCGTGCTTAGCAAGTTCACCCGGTAGCAGGAGCCTCACGGCAGTCTGGATTTCCCGGGAAGAAATGGTCGAGCGCTTGTTGTAGTGTGCTAAGCGAGATGCCTCACCAGCGATTCGCTCAAAGATATCATTCACAAACGAATTCATGATTCCCATCGCCTTAGAAGAGATACCAGTATCAGGGTGAACTTGTTTCATCACCTTGTACACGTAGATGGAATAACTTTCCTTTCTAGACTTCCTACGCTTCTTTCCACCTTTTGCCTGGTTCTTAGAAACGGCTTTCTTGGAGCCCTTCTTCGACACCGTTGCTGTTTTCGGCTCAGCCATTACTACTGTTCACAGGATAGATGAGCAGTGAAATGACGCAACTTCCTGTGTTTCTCTCTTTATAGCGAGACATGCAAATCAGATGCGCCACAGGGATACACGTAAGCACCAATGAAAGGCACGCAGCTGTTTCCCTCCTTTCAGGAACAACCGTTGCATTACCGAATAGGAGAAAATTCGGGCGCGCACTTTTGCATTGCGTTTTCTGTTTCCGAAAGTGCATTTCAATGTCTTGTTGTTTTTCTGTAACACGATGTAATGTCTCCTACCGGTTAGACTGATGACTGCGCGTGGCGGATACAATATAGGTTATCAAAATCAGCTCACAAAAAGAGACAACACAAAGTAACTTGCACATAATTGCAAGAGGTATAATTCTCATAAATGAAGTAAAGAAGTGGGCAACAGTATGAGAAGGCAGTGCCAGTCCTTTGGAACAACACTTTACTGTTTGAAAATATAAGAAAACTGAACTTGTTTACTGAAGTGACAAGCACTCTACTTTGCCGGTTCGTATTGTAATTTGTAAAAGAGACGAGAGCTTTATCTCAGGAGCTGAATTCGTTTTGAGTCCTGTAATAAGAGGTCAGAAAATCGCTGACGTGGGAGCTACAAAGGACAATAGGGAGCAGTGTGTTCTCCAAGAATTTATCTTTTTTTACCCACATATTGCTTTGAACAGCAAAGCATTTTAAAGGTCCAATGTTTTTGCCAACACAGAATTCAAACGTCAAACTAGTCTGTGCAGTGCAAACATACGTAAAATAAAGTACAGTATAAATAAGGGCAATGAAATTAAGAAGAGGAATTCGGGAAGAGAGACAGAATGTACTAAAACGAATAAATTGCTGATGCATACACGATCAAGAACAATAAACACGCTGTACCCTTTCTCGATCCGTAGATTTGAATTTGATGGGTTGTGAGGTTAGGCACCACATGCTTCGGATTCGCTGCCACCGGAGTGACGTAAAAACACAAGCAAATCAGCAGTCAGTTAATTCAGTCCGTCGCGCCCGAAGGAAGCCTTTATAAAAGCTCAACGCCGGAAACGTGGGTTATTTTATTATAAAGAGTTGTTTTGTTTATCTGAAATGTCTGGAAGAGGAAAGACTGGTGGTAAGACACGCGCAAAGGCTAAGACTCGCTCTTCCCGAGCTGGTTTACAGTTCCCAGTCGGCCGTGTTCACAGGCTGTTGAGGAAAGGCAACTATGCCGAGCGTGTGGGCGCCGGTGCTCCCGTTTATTTAGCTGCCGTGCTAGAGTACCTGACCGCTGAAATTCTCGAGTTGGCCGGGAATGCTGCCCGCGACAACAAGAAAACCAGAATCATTCCTCGCCACTTGCAGCTGGCAGTACGTAATGATGAGGAACTCAATAAGTTGTTGGGTGGCGTGACCATCGCCCAGGGTGGTGTGCTGCCTAACATTCAGGCCGTACTTTTGCCCAAGAAGACCGAGAAACCAGCTAAGAGCAAATAAGCTACGGTGATACGTTCATCAACACCAACGGCTCTTTTCAGAGCCACCCATCTTTTCACACTGGAGCCTTTATCCATTGAGATATTCCATTTGAATCAGATAATAGGTTTTTGATTGACTTCATATCTTAATTTTAGGTAACTTTATTGCGCGGATTTTTGGCGGTTATTTAAATGTTTCCAGCGTGCTACTTCAATAAAGGTTTTTTCATTTTTAAAAGCCAGCCGAGGGCTCGATTTGAAGGTCTTGCTCATTTAGCTTTATAGCCCGACTGTAGAGGAGTACTAGGGACAGACAATTACGTATAGAAGTAATACGTGATATTCCGTAAAATGTGTTTGTGCTTACGTTTCCTTCTTGTCAGTTTATCGTTAATATTCCTTCATATTCGAGTATGACAGCAGCCTGACTCAGAATAATGCCTGTCGATTAGCTGATATACTAAGGAGTCATAAACAAATGCGCCCTTTAGATAGATAGATAGATACTTTATTAATATACATTGCTCACTGCTTATGTGCACCTCTGAGGAATAACCACATAATTCAACATCACCCAAGAAAGAGTACTATTAAAAATGTTTGTATTCAATGAAATTTGATGTGGGTTAATCCTCACCTTTCCTCGAGTTCGGACATATACAGTACGATGATTATCTAATGCGCAATGTTACCACACAATATTGATCAGTTTATTTAGAAAAACATTAAATACAGCTTTGGTCAATAAGGATATTTAAGTTGTTTTTGAAATATGCATGTATAAAAACTTTGTGGTCGTGTCGTCGGACTTGCGGCCATATGTCTTGGACACTCGGGTGTAGAGAGGGGCGGAGCTGTCAACTGATCACCACCTGGTGGTGAGTTGGCTTCAATGGTGGGGGAGGATGCCGGTCAGGCGTGGTAGGCCCAAACGTGTTGTGAGGGTCTGCTGGGAACGTCTGGCAGAGCCCCCTGTCAGAAGTAGCTTCAACTCCCACCTCCGGCAGAACTTCGACAACATCCCGAGGGAGGTGTGGGACATTGAGTCCGAATGGGCCATGTTCTGTGCCTCTATTGTTGAGGCAGCTGACCGGAGCTGTGGTCAGTGCCTGTCGTGGTGGCAATCCCCGAACCCGTTGGTGGACACCGGCGATGAAGGATGCCGTCAGCTGAAGAAGGAGTCCTACAGGACCCTTTTGTCCTGTGGGACCCTGGAGGCAGCTGATAGGTACCGGCAGGCCAAGCGGAATGCGGCTTTGGTGGTTGCTGGGGCAAAAACTTGGGCGTGGGAGGAGTTTGGGGAGGCCATGGAGAACGACTTTCGGACGGCTTCGAGGAGATTCTGGTCCACCATCTGGCGTCTCAGGAAGGATGGTGCGCTGCTGACCTCGACTCAAGGCTCTGGATGTTGTAGGACTGTCTTGGCTGACACGCCTCTGCAACATCGCATGGACATCAGGGACAGTGCCTCTGGATTGGCAGACCGGGGTGGTGGTCCCCCTCTTTAAGAAGGGGGATCGGAGGATGTGTTCCAACTACAGAGGAATCACACTCCTCAGCCTCCCTGGAAAAGTCTATTCAGGGATCCTGGAGAGGAGGGTCCGTCGGATAGTCGAGCCTCGGATTCAGGAGGAACAGTGTGGTTTTCGTCCTGGTCGCAGAACAGTGGACCAGCTCTATACCCTTAGCAGGGTCCTGGAGGGTGCATGGGAGTTTGCCCAACCAGTCTACATGTGTTTCGTGGACTTGGAAAAGGCATTCGACCGTGTCCCTCGGGGAATCCTGTGGGGGGTACTCCGAGAGTGTGGGGTACCGGCCCCCCTGATAAGGGCTGTTCGGTCCCTGTACGATCGGTGCCAGAGCTTGGTCTGCATTGCCGGCAGTAAGTCAAACCCGTTTCCAGTGAGAGTTGGACTCCGCCAGGGCTGCCCTTTGTCATCGATTCTGTTCATAAATTTTATGGACAGAATTTCTAGGCGCAGCCAGGGCATTGAGGGGGTCCGGTTTGGTGGGCTCAGGATTGGGTCACTGCTTTTTGCAGATGATGTTGTCTTGTTTGCTTCATCAGGCCGTGATCTTCAGCTCTCTCTGGATCGGTTCGCAACCGAGTGTGAAGCGGCTGGGATGAGAATCAGCAACTCCAAATCCGAGACCATGGTCCTCAGCCGGAAAAGGGTGGAGTGCCCTCTCAGGGTTGGTAGCGAGATCCTGCCCCAAGTGGAGGAGTTCAAGTATCTCGGGGTCTTGTTCACGAGTGAGGGAAGAATGGAGCGTGAGATCGACAGGCGGATCGGTGCGGCATCCGCAGTAATGCGGGTGCTGCATCGGTCTGTCGTGGTGAAAAAGGAGCTGAGCCGCAAGGCGAAGCTCTCAATTTACCAGTCGATCTATGTTCCTACCCTCACCTATGGTCATGAGCTATGGGTAGTGACCGAAAGAACGAGATCGCGAATACAAGCGGCTGAAATGAGTTTCCTCCGCAGGGTGTCTGGGCTTTCCCTTAAAGATAGGGTGGGAAGCTCAGTCATCCGGGAGGGGCTCAGAGTAGAGCCGCTGCTCCTCCGCATCAAGAGGAGTCAGATGAGGTGGCTCGGGCATCTGATCAGGATGCCTCCTGGACGCCTCCCTGGTGAGGTGTTCCGGGCACGTCTAACCAGGAGGAGGCCCCGGGGAAGACCCAGGACACGCTGGAGGGACTATGTCTCTCGACTGGCCTGGGAACGCCTTGGGATTCTCCTGGAAGAGCTAGAAGAAGTGGCCGGGGAGAGGGAAGTCTGGGCATCTCTGCTCAAGCTGCTGCCCCCGCGACCCGACCTCGGATAAGCGGCAGACAATGGATGGATGGATGTATAAAACAACTCTCTCTAACCCACTCTCGCTTCTTGCAGTCATGCGGCAGCCATTTTAAGTGTAAATTTCTTGATTGTCTACGATAACTGAGTTTATCTGGTACACACGAGTCATATTCTAAGCATGGTGGGTGCTTAAATAGATGGATAACAACCTCTCCCAGACACACATAAGAATTACATAAAAAGAACGTTGGCTAAAGATTAAAGAGCAGTCTACAATGAGGCATTATAAAGGTGAACTGTCCGTAGGTATGAAGAATCCACACAGCATTTCTTGACACAATTCTGCTGAATGATTTTTTGGCTGAAAGCACTTAATGATAGTGTGTTTAGAACATTAGAACACTCTAGACGAGAACATGCCATTCAGCCCAACAAAGTACTAGTACTTGAGTACTATCCACTTATTTCTTTCAAGAAAACATCAAGTCGAGTTTTGAAAGACCCTAACGTCTTACTGTCTACCACACTACTTGGTAGCTTATTCCAAGTTTCTATCGTTCTTTGTGTAAAGAAAAACTTCCTAATGTTTGTGCGAAATTTACCCTTAACAAGTTTCCAACTGTGTCCCCGTGTTCTTGATGAACTCATTTTAAAATAACAGTCTCGATCCACTGCACTGATTCTCTTCATAATTTTAAACACTTCAATCATGTCACCTCTTAATCTTCTTTTGCTTAAACTGTAAAGGCTCAGCTCTTTTAATCTTTCCTCTTAATTCAACCCCTGTAGCCCTGGAATCAGCCTAGTCGCTCTTCTCTGGACCTTTTCTAGCGCTGCTATGTCCTTTTTGTATCCTGGAGACCAAAACTGCACACAGTACTCAAGATGAGGCCTCACCAGTGCATTAAAAAGGTTGAGCATAACCTCCTTGGACTTGTACTCCACATATCGCGCTATATATCCTAACATTCTGTTAGCCTTCTTAATGGCTTCTGAACACTGTCGGGAAGTCGATAGCTTAGAGTCCACTATGACTCCTAAATCCTTCTCATAAGGTGTACTCTCGATTTTCCGACCGCCCATTGTGTATTCAAACCTAACATTTTTACTTCCAATGTGCAATACTTTACATTTACTGACATTAAATTTCATCTGCCACAAATCTGCCCAAGCCTGTATGCTATCCAGGTCCTTCTGTAATGATATAACGGATTCCAAATTATCTGCTAATCCACCTATCTTGGTATCATCTGCAAACTTAACCAGCTTGTTACTTATATTACTATCTAAATCATTTATATATATTAAAAATAGCAGCGGCCCTAGCACTGACCCCTGTGGAACACCACTCTTAACATCAGCCAGTTCTGATGAGGTTCCTTGCACCATCACCCTCTGCTTCCTGTGTCTGAGCCAATTCTGCACCCATCTACAAACATCAACCTGAACTCCCACCTCTTTTAATTTGATGCCCAACCTCTCATGTGGCACCTTATCAAATGCTTTCTGAAAGTCCAGATAAATAATATCATAAGCTCCACTTTGATCGTATCCTTTTGTTGCCTCCTCATAGAATTCCAGCATGTTAGTAAAACACGACCTCCCTCTTCTGAACCCATGCTGACTGCTTAGAATAACTCCTGTCCTTGCCAGGTGTTGCTCTATCTTATCCTTAACCCCTTAACCACCCTCTGCCGGATATATCCGGCATCGTAGCTTTATTGCTGACGCCTTACTGCCGGAATTATCCGGAACATTTGCCTGTGGTTATGTGAATGCCTGGCGCGTAGTATAACTGACAGTTTGGCGTGGGTATTATTACTACGTTGTATTTCGACAACTCTGCGCTTATATTGGCCGATCACGTGATGTGATTCGAAAGTGAAAGCTGTGAATATGGCGAAACGTAAACTGACTTCAAGTGAGGTTTTGCAGGCGATTTTGGACAATAATTCTGATCATGATTGTAGCAGTTCTGAAGAAGATTTTAGCAACAATGATGATCAGCAACGTGCGCTGCATGATACTGTGAATGACGGCGCATCGGATGATGGCGATGAGTGGGTGTATCCCCAGCATCTCAACTGGACTGCTGCCCGTTATCTGAGCCAGATATGAAAGATCCAAACCGTGACCGCTTGTTCAAGCTACGTCCTTTGATTGACCATTTATTTGAAACATTTCAGCAGGTATTTCAGCAGGTAAATACTGCTTGAATAAATGTAAAGTAAAAAAACGAAAATTGTTCAGATTTCTCCTGGCATGGGGAATATTTAGGGAGTTGGCAGTTAAAAGGTTAATAATTCCTTCCATTAATTTTCCTGTGATGCATGTTAAGCTTACTGGCCTATAGTTGCTTGGATCTGTTTCTGTTACTGACTCTAGCAGGTCGATGGTGTGTCTCATAACCGAGTCAGCCTGCCTCATTAATCAGTCTGTTGATTCGGTTGGCCTTTCTTGAATTGATGTAACTAGCCCAGTACAGCTTGGAATATCATAGTGGAAACCACAGATTTATCCATCCATTTTCCTAGCCTGCTTAACTCATGGCAGCTGTAGTCTACCCGAGCAGCCTTTGGGATCAAGGCCGGAACAACATCTGCATTTGCTCACAAGGGCCAATAGAACCCATTGTACCACTGTGCCCATCACAGAGTTATAGAATATGTAGAGGATGTCACTACCCACAATAAAGGAGCGAGGTCTACTAGACAATGAATGTCTACTCTGTATTTTCTCATATAGCTCCTCTCTGTTACTAGACCAGTCCAGCCTGTCACTGATCTGGACCCCCAGGTACTTAAAGCGGTGCTCCACCACAGGACCTTTGGAATGCAGTATTATCTGATCACATCATCGATACTGGACCATGTAATAGCCAGGGACATCTCTCTCTCTCTCTGGGGAGTAAATTGGACTCAAGTTCTGAACAAAAGACCATAAATCCAGGATGAGTAATATTGATGGACAGAACTTTGCACCAGTGGTCAACCAAAAAGATAGACTTACGTACACCCAAGAAGCCAATGACATAAACCCTATTCCTCCCTATAAAAACCCTGGTGCCACCCTAACTGACTTCTCTTCTCTCAGTGCGCTATAGCTTGACCTGGCCCTAGGGTGTGCCCACAAAAGAGGCTGAAATAATCCCTTTACTTCAGATGGCAACCATGCTGTATTGAAATGGTGGAGTACTCATTTATGTTGAGTTTGGACAAGGTTACCATTAGTCCAACCCAACCCTTTGCCCAGGACCTTCATTAAAGGAATACAGATTTAGAGGTATACATCTTAGTCCAACAAACACACAGGGTCCATTTCCACTTGTAAAACTGAAACACATGCTGTTTTCACATTGATTTGCTTTTCATCCTTTTTAATAGGGATGGGCGATGCCACTGTTTTTGAAATCGATACTGATACAAGTATTTTATGTGTCAGATTTTCGATACTGATACTGAGTATTTTTTAAAAAAGCTTAGGAATTTGTTTTCAAATGATGATAGTGTTTAGAATGGCTAATATTAATGGGCCAGTCTGCATTTAAATGAACTAATATCACAACACAGTTTTAAGGTCACCATAACAAATTTATTACAAAATTTATATCGATAGAATGAACATGGCATGTTATTTTCTAACCTGTTTACTCCAGACCAGGGTTATGGGAGGGTGCCGGAGCCTATCCCAGCTGCCATAAGGTGCAAGGCAGGAGCAAACTCTGGATAGGGTGCCCATCCATTATAGGGCAAACACATACTATGGCCAAGTTACCTTTTCCAGTTCACCTAACCTGTGCATCTTTGGACTGTGGGAGGAAACTTACACAGCCACAGGGACAACATGCAAACTCCACACAGGAAGGATCTGGGTAGCAAAGAATGAACATACAAATGTAATAACGATAATATTAACTTTTACATTTTCATAAAGATTTGGTTATTCACAAATGTATTTAAACTGATCACCTTAGAACACTAACATTTACAAAAAAAAAAAAAATATTCCCACATTTGCATTTTCTATTATATTCTGCCCTTCTGTTTTATTGAGAAAGATTTTGTCATATTAGCTTTACATTTAGTTAAGTTTCAAATGTGTATTTAGAAAATATAATGCTGACATTTTTACACTTAATACTATTTTGCCTCTACTGGTGCAAGGCAGGAACAATCCCTGGACAGGGCGAGAGCCCATCACACGGTGAACACACACACCAGGGGCCAATTTAACATCAGTCCACCTAGCCTGCGTGTCTTTGAACTGTGGGAGGAAACAGAGCACAATACAATTTTAACAATACAAAATTAAACAGAAACATTATTTTGTTACATTAGATGATGTTACTAATGCAATTAAAGTACTTTTAAATCCACTAAACTTGCAAAATAATTCATATATTTATTAACATTTACTCAGGCCCTTATTTTTTGGAAAGAAAAACTACTTTTAGTGAAAGTTTTAAGCTTCAAATTAGGCGCAGTAAGTATTTTCCATAGTGTTAAGACTATTTAACATTCTTATTTATGTATATTTGTTGTACTGTACCCTTCGTCTTAGTTAGCAGGAAAACAAAACGGACACAACTAGTGACAAAATGCTCTGACAGTTATGCTTCACTATTATGAGTCCGCCATTATGCTAACAATGTGCTTTACGTTTCATAAGTATTAATGAGTGATACACGGTAAAATATTTTACTCAACTATACTTCAGTAATTTCCCTTCTACATAATCCTGCTAGTAGCAGAGTTACCTGAATAACGTCTCGTGCATCTTTGAAAACTTCCTGCACCCTCCCTTATCTGGCACTGATTGCAGCTAAATCGCCAGGCTTCAGACTTGCATCGCAACGTCTTTCTGCTGAACAGCATGTGTGCTTTTTAACTGTGATTGTTTTGCCACTATACTGCTTTTTCTTCTCACAAATATTGCATCAGGCGGCTGCATTTTTTTTCCATCTGTATAATGTGGCAGCATACAACTAAGCTCTCGGTCTGCCATTGGCGTACAGTCTGAGCTTGAGCAAGGGGCGTGGGTTTATGGCATTGCGTGACAATGCTTCTGCGCATTTCAGTACGTGAGTGAAGAATGTGTGTTAATACAGTAGTAATCGATATTTTTGAATGGTACTCGATACCAAATGAGTACAGCTTGAATATCGAAGTATCGATTACTGTGGTATCAATCTTCCCATCCCTACTTTTTAAGCTACTTCAGAATGTACAATGTACAGTATTGTACATTCTTCAAATGAAAAACAATGATATGACTATAACCAAGTTTCACATAAATCCAGAAACTTCAATTGAATTTAAGCTCCACTCCTCAGCTGAAGTGCAGGACTATGGAGTGGTACAATTCTAGGAAACTAGGTTAAAATTTTACTCTGATCCCTACCCTTTCACATCTCACATCATTTGTTTGGTGTCTTAATGATTTTTTTGGGTCAGCTCTTCAGATGAACTTTTGAGTTGGTCAATCTGTTACTCAAAATGGACCCAGCATGGGAGTGAGCATGGCTTGGAATTGAGTGGCTTCTGATGAAGTTTTGATTCCTGCCGTATGCTTGAAGCCACTGGATAGAGCTTCTGTGATAATGTTTGCACCGGCTCTCAAGTTGAACTAAAAATGTTCAGAAAACTGATGTATAGATAATAATTGGTATCTAGCAGAACTGGAATGTGTGTCTGTTTTCATTTCTTGATTTTGAATTTTTTGTTACCTCAACTTAAAGGTATACACAGACAAACCTAATAGGGATCTATCTATCTATCTATCTATCTATCTATCTATCTATCTATCTATCTATCTATCTATCTATCTATCTATCTATCTATCTATCTATCTATCTATCTATCTATAAAACAGAATATTTGAAGCAAGGCTTGATAAGGCTTGGTAAGTCATTTGGGTATTTTGAGATATATGAATAATATTAACATAAAGATCTATATATATAATTTACTAAGCCGCCGACAAGTAGACACCCATGGAAAGCACACAAGATAGCCAACTCTAAGACCATTGGATACGACGACAACTCGCAGAGCCACTCCCACCAACTCGGACGCAGCAACTCACAGAGCGGGGAGTCATTCGCGTTCGTCTCTGCTACACTCCACATGCACTTCTGAAGAAGTATATTTGTCGCGGATGTGAATCGCTGTATGCGGCGTGTAGAACAGTTTGCGAGGGGTATCCCATGGTCTTACAGTTGGTGGGCAGGTCTCTGTTAGTTGCTCTTGCGAGGTTCAGTCTCTCCCTGTGCATTTCCTGTGCGACACACACACACAGAGGCAGCGTGAGAGAGAGAGCCGCGCACACACACAGGCAGTGCCAGAGAGAGACAGACACGCACACACACACACACACAGGCAGCGCGAGAGAGAGAGAGGGCTGGACTCATAAGGTAGGAAGGCAGTTAAAGAATGCACTGGACTTGATTTTGTTTTCACTTCTGTTTACAGCGATCGGTTCGTAGTGTGCATTTTTGAAATGTTACTTTTCTTGGTGGTTTATTAAATTACGGATTTTTTCAAATATTCATTTTTTGTTGCTATAGCGCAAACTATTGCAGTGTTAGTTTTCTCTGTTGTTCAAGGTTTTCTCAGTGTTATTCAATGTTTTTACATCCATCCATCCATTTTCCAACCCGCTGAATCCGAACACAGGGTCACGGGGGTCTCTGGAGCCAATCCCAGCCAACACAGGGCACAAGGCAGGAACCAATCCCGGGCAGGGTGCCAACCCACCGCAGGACACACACAAACATACCCACACACCAAGCACACACTAGGGCCAATTTAGAAACACCAATCCACCTAACCTGCATGTCTTTGGACTGTGAGAGGAAACCAGAATACCCGGAGGAAACCCACGCAGACACGGGGAGAACATGCAAACTCCACGCAGGGAGGACCCGGGAAGCAGACCCAGGTCTCCCAACTGCGAGGCAGCAGCGGTACCCACTGCGCCACCGTGCCGCCCATCTTTTTACATTTAGTTTACTATTACGCAGTGCATTCTATGGTTTAATTAACTATATTTGTGCTTAAAAACGTACAAAAATATATATTTACATACAGTTACATATATATTTACAAAACTGTCATAGAACAGAAGAATTTTGCAAAAGTGTCTCTCGGGCCATTAGCCCTCGCATCGAGTTAATGCCAATAATCTTTGACATCAGGCATTTGATGAACAATATATTGTTGTCTCTGACTTTTTCATGACTTACCTAACCTTTATAAAACTATGATCAGGAGGACATTAGAAAGTAAAGTAATGATAATAAAGTAAAGATAATAATAATAAAAGCGAGACTTGTTGGTATAATCAAAAAACCTGCCTTTTGGTAATTTAAAAGGGCAAGAGGGCATTTTTGTCATTGAAAACAAATGGACATTAAAAAAGTACACAATTTAAATCAATCCGAACGCACTGCTTACACGAACTGATGAAATTGTAAGTAAGGAGATGACGAAAAAGAGGTAACGTTCAAGAAAGCATGAGTGAAAAATTAATTTAGCAGCTTCCCGAAGGCCTGTTGATGCACGATTACTCGTGACGGATTGATTGTTTTGAACAAGGGACTTGAGCTCGGAAGCTGATAAGCGAATTCAAAACGCGGTTTGCGAAAAGCCCGCGCAGAAGCTTCCTCTGCTGTGTTCAAGCAGGTCGTCTTAGTGCTCATATCAGGCGATGGACCCGTTTGTGAAAGAAACAGTTGTTCAATTGTAAAATCAGTTGAAGATGTCTGGAAGAGGTAAAGGAGGCAAAGGACTCGGTAAGGGTGGCGCAAAGCGTCATCGTAAAGTGTTGCGTGATAATATCCAAGGCATTACCAAGCCCGCAATCCGCCGTCTAGCACGACGTGGTGGTGTGAAGCGAATTTCTGGTTTGATCTACGAAGAGACTCGCGGCGTGCTTAAAGTATTTCTGGAGAATGTTATCCGGGATGCTGTCACTTACACAGAGCATGCCAAAAGAAAGACCGTAACTGCCATGGATGTAGTGTACGCATTGAAGAGACAGGGGCGCACTCTGTATGGTTTCGGAGGTTAAGCGATAATCGAGGCGTTGAAAACCAAATATCCCAAAGGCTCTTTTCAGAGCCGCCCAAGTTTTTACTTTGAGAGCTTTCCTTGCATTAATTTTTAAATACAAGATGGTTCAGAGTGGCTTAAAGAACATTAATACGGGTATGCTTTGTGCTATTGCACGCAATAAACCTTTTCAAGCGTCTTTGCTAACCAGAAAGGGTAGCCGACGTGTCTAATAGTTCAATACGCAGCCATTACAAAAGCAATCCCTTGGTTCTGTAAGGCGACGCTTGATCTAGCGAAACTTAATGGACATGTACATTTTGAGACCATGGAGCACGGCCGATTGTAATCTAGGAATGGGACTTCAGACCGTGATTGATGAGGCACTTAAGGACCCAGTAATGCGGGGGACGCTGGCAGAGCACAAGGGTATGTGAAAAAGGTAACTGCCACATCCACAGAACAGAGTAGGTAAACAGCTCTTTTTAGATTAAGTGGCTCTGAAAAGAGCCGTTGGTTTTGAACAAGTCTCCTGCTCCTTACTTCGAGCTGGTATACTTGGTGACTGCCTTGGTGCCCTCGGACACGGCGTGCTTTGCAAGCTCTCCCGGTAGTAGAAGCCTCACGGCAGTTTGGATTTCCCGGGAAGAAATGGTTGAGCGCTTGTTGTAGTGCGCTAGGCGAGAGGCCTCACCAGCGATGCGCTCAAAGATATCATTCACAAACGAATTCTTAATTCCCATTGCCTTAGAAGAGATACCAGTATCAGGATGAACTTGCTTTTAGCACTTTGTACACACAGATGGAATAACTTTCCTTCCTGGACTTTCTACGCTTCTTCCCACCCTTCGCCTGGCTTTTAGAAACAGCTTTCTTAGAGCCCTTCTTTGGGGCAGGGGCTGATTTCCGCTCAGGCATTGCTACTCACCGAACAGTTGAATGACGCATCTCCTTGGGATTCTCTCTTTATGGCGAGATATGCAAATTAGACGCGCCACATGGTTACACGTAGGTACCAATGACAAGCACACAGTTTTTCCCCTCCTTCCTGGAACAACCGTTGCATTAACGAACAGGACAAAATTTGGGCGCGCACTTTTGCATTGCGTTTTCTGTTTCCGAAAGTGCATTTCAATGTCTTGTTTTTTTCTGTAACACGATTCAGTGTTTCCCTACCGGTTAGAACGATGATCGGGCGTTGCTGATGCAATACAGATTATCAGCTCACAAAAAGAGACAACGCAAATTAATTTGCACATAACCGCAAGAGATACCTTACTAAGAAATGAAGGAAAGAAGGCGGCAGTAGTATGAGAAGGCTTTGCCAGACATCTGGGAAAACACTACTGTGTGATTATGCAAAATACAGAACTCGTTTACCTAAGTTACAAGCGCCGTACTTGCCGGTTCGTATTATTCTTTGTAAATGGCTTTCTCTAAGGGGCTGCATTCGTTTTGAGTTCTACAATGAGAGGTCAGAAAATCGCTCGTGAGGGGGATTCAAGGGAGAATAAGGCGCAGTGTGTGCTCAAAGGCTTCATCTCTTTACCCAGCATATCGCATTGAATAACGAAGCCTTTTAAAGGGCCAACGTGCAGAGATATCGTGTAAACATGAAGAATACGTAAGCGAAATGAAATTGAGAAAGGAAATTCAGGAAGAGAGGGACACTGTATAAAAGCACAAAAATGTTTATGCACACACAATCATAAAGAAGTACGCTGTACAATTTCTCGGAGTTGTAGATTTGAATTTGAGGCGTTGTTAAGACGGGCGCAACGTGCTTCGGATTCGCTGCTAGCTGAGTGACGTAAAAACACAAGCAAATCAGCAGTCAGTTAATTAAGTCCGTCGCGCCCAAAGGACGCCTTTATAAAAGCGCAACGCTAACAACCTGGATTATTTTATAAAAGAGAACTGAAGATTGTTTATTAAGATGTCTGGAAGAGGAAAGACTGGTGGCAAAGCACGCGCCAAGGCTAAAACTCGGTCTTCCCGAGCTGGTTTACAATTCCCAGTCGGCCGTGTTCATAGGCTCTTGAGGAAAGGCAATTATGCCGAGCGTGTTGGCGCTGGTGCTCCCGTTTACTTAGCTGCCGTCCTCGAATATCTGACCGCTGAAATTCTTGAGTTGGCCGGAAATGCTGCCCGTGACAACAAGAAAACCAGAATCATTCCTCGCCACTTGCAACTAGCCGTGCGTAACGATGAAGAGCTCAATAAATTGCTGGGTGGTGTGACCATCGCCCAGGGTGGTGTGCTGCCTAACATTCAGGCTGTGCTTCTGCCCAAGAAGACCGAGAAACCAGCTAAGAGCAAGTAAGATATGTTCATCAACACCAACGGCTCTTTTCAGAGCCACCCATCCTTTCACACTTGAGCCTTTATCCATTGAGATATTCCACCCGATTCGAACGATAGCTTTTCATTGGTTTAATATGTTGGGATTTTATTACGTAGGTATATTCCGAGAAACATTTTGCGCTCACTGTTCCTTTTTTGGTCGCAGTTTCTCGGTAAAATCCCTCCATTTTTTAGTATGTCAGTAACTTGGCTCGAAATAATGCTTGTCGATTAGCTGGCATACCAAGCTGTCATTCAGAAAGATAAATGCACCCCTTAATAAAACTGCGCGCTGCTACTGTGCGCCTCTCGTGGATAAACCCTTCACATGATTCAAGATTACACAGGAAAGAATGCTACGTATTAAAAATGTAGGTGCTCAGAAAAATTGCGAGTTAACGCTAGCCATTCCTTGGACTCTGACATACAGTATGTGAAGATACGACAGACACCATATGATGATTATTTAATGTGCAATGCTACCACACAACATTGTATTGGTCGGTTTATTTGGAAAAACTGAGATCAAATATAGCTTTGGTCGAGAAGGAGATTTAAGTTCTTTTTGAAATATGTATGAAAGACAACTCTACAATCCTCTCTTGCTTCATGCAGTCTTGGGTCAGCCATTGTAGGTGTAAATTTCTTGATTGTCTACGTAAACTGAGTTTATCTGGTACATATTAGCCATATTTCATGCATGGTGGCTGCTTAAATAATAATTCTTCGCATTTATATAGCGCTTTTCTTAGTACTCAAAGCGCTCAGCAGTTGCAGGTTCAGGACCTTGCTTAAGGGCCCAACAGAGCAGAGTCCCTTTTGGCATTTATGGGATTTGAACCAGCCACCTTCTGATTGCCACTGCAGATCCCTAGCCTCAGAGCCACCACATCCAAATAGATGGATAACAACCAGACACCCAAAAGAATTACATAAAAAGAAGACATCTTATGAGTTGTCTAAAGATAAAAGGAGTCACAATGAGGCATTATAAATATGGACTGTTACAGGTATGAAGAAGACCCACTAGCGTTTCTTGACACAATTCTGCTGAATGAATTCCTGGTTGAAAACACTTAATGATAGTGTTATAAAGAGAATGTGCAGAATTGTTCAAAATGGCCATTGCATCTGTGTTCATACTCATCTCTGTTACAGCCTCTAGCAGGTTGATAGTGTGTCACATAACTAAGTCAGCCAGCCTTATTAATCAGTATGTTGATTCAGTTGGCCTTTCTTGAATTGATGTTACCAGCCCAGCGCAGTGTAGAATATCACAATGGCTATCTATTCATCCATCCATCTATTTTCCTAACCTGCTTACTCATGGCAGCTGAAGCCTACCTTGGCAGCCTTTGGGATCAAGGCAGGAACACCTGGGGCCTCATGCATAACGGCGTGCGTAGAATTCACACTAAAACATGGCGTACGGACAAAAGCGGAAATGTGTGTACGCACAAAAAAACTCCAGATGCATAAATCTGCGTTCGCCAGCTTCCACGTTCTTCCACTACATAAATCCCGGTCAGCATGAAAAGTAACGCACACACATGCGCCTGCCGCCACTCCCAAACTCCTCCCAGAATTCCGCCTCTTTGAATATGCAAATCAATATAAATAGCCCATAAGCTAAGCATTCTGTGAAAAGGCAATGGCAAAAGCACAGGGGAAAATAGAAGAATTTCAGCAAATACCAAGTGGAGGCAAGGAAAAACGTACTATTTGTTGGTTTAAACAGTGGTATAAACAACAAAAGGTAGCTCAAGTTCACAAAGTCTCACAGTACCCGCAATAAAAAAAGTTGTCAGATATAAAAGTCGCAGTGAAAAGGTGAGCTGTAGAGCACCGTCTGAGTGTCATATGAAAGCTTATTAGGGTACAGAGAAAAAAAAAATAGGCACACAATGGGAAAAAAATACGAAATATCAACTTTAATCTTAAAATTTCCACTTTAATCACATAGTTTATTTTGTCATTAAAGTAGAACAGCGATTCTCAACCTTTTTCTCCTTGTGAACTCCTTCAAAAAACCGGAAGAAATTGGCGAACCCCCTGTGTAGTCAATACGATATAGTAAATAAAACAATAAAATTGGATTGTTATTAAAATTTATAATAATAAATGGTTCATAATGAAAAACCTAAACATAATCGTAAAACATTTATAGACAAATATTAATAAAACTAAAGTGATAGCTACAAAAAAATGAATACAATAAAACAGAACATTCATGATAGTAAAGCTGATAACAAAACGGAATTATCTTTAATGACAGTGAATGTCAACTGGTTCTTAGCTAACTTAGGTTAAACTTGAAAAAACCCTTGGTTTGATGTCTGAAAGTTTGAGTCTTAGATCTGGTTCTGCATTTAACCTGTTTCTGTATTTATTTTTCAGGTAAGTATATGTTGAAAATCCTTTCTTACACAGATATGTTGTACAAAAGGGTAATGAAACTTTAATGGCTTTTTCTGACAAAATAGGATATTCATTTCTTACACTGAGCCAAAAGTCAATTAAAGAGTGATCTTTAGAAACAGCTTTTAGGGAACTGTCAGAGGATACATCAATGAGCTTTTCTTTTTCCAGTAAAGTTATAGAAGTATATGAACTTATATCTCCTTGAAAAGGACTACATATCCTGTTGTTCGATCCAGATATATTAGGTCTATTAGGAAAATAGTCATTGAAAGTTAATTGAAGCTGTTAGAGATGTTCAGTAATATCCCTTTTAATATTTTCGTTAAGTTGAATTTCATTTTCTGATGAAATGCTGCTGAGAGAACAAGAAGATTCATACTCATTCATCTCCAGACATTGAATCCAAAAGTTGAACTTTTTAGCATGGCTTCTATTCTATCATACACACTGAAAATGGTGACACCTGGGCCTTGTAAAGACAGATTTAAATCATTTAATTTAGAAAGAATGTCAGCTAAGTATGCAAGTTTTTGCAGCTAAAGAATATCGAATATACAAGAGGACAAATGAAAAGGATGGTCAAGAAAGAATGCTTCATGAATATGTTTGCTTACATTTAATATTTCGTTATATTTTTTACATTTGGGATTAAAAATTCCGCCATTACAATATTTTTTTCGCGAACCCCTTTTATAAATCACCGGTTGGGAATCACTGAAGTAGAACATCATAAACTTAATTTTTAAATCGTTTAATTTACTAGTTTCTCAAATACCATCGTCACTAAAGTAGCATGTTAAATGCTTTGTTTTGCATGTGTTCTTCAATGTGCTCTATGTGTGTGAATCTAAATGGGCCTTCTCTTCCTATGACAGGACACAGAATCCATTACATTTGTGGTATTACAGATCTCTGAATAATTTATATACTGAAATGTATACTTGATATCATTTTCATGATGCTTGTTTAATTATTCCATTCATCTATCCATCCAGGGTCATGCCAGTCCCCAGCAAGCATACAGCGCAAGGCAGGAACAATCTCTGAATGGGACACCAGATCGTCGCTAGCACTGCGCCATCGTGTCCTCACAAGTTTAATTATTAACAATATAGATTATTTAAATGATGTTAACATTTTATCTGTATAATGTAATAAACATATTTTGCTGCATTTCATCTTAAAAATAATATCGTCATCATATGTAAATACGCTCTTTATAAAGTGGCTCAGGCTGTACAATATAATAACTGTATCACAAGTTTACAGTGAGGTGATTGTACTAATAAGTACAAACAGTTCTACAAGGAACACTTGATAGACTGATTGAGTGTGTTTATAGTTCTTGGGATGAAATTGTTTCTGAACCGTGAATTCATTCAGCAGAATTGTGTCAAGAAACACTAGTGGGTCTTCTTCATACCTGTAACAGTCCATATTTATTAGATAGATAGATAGATAGATAGATAGATAGATAGATAGATAGATAGATAGATAGATAGATAGATAGATAGATAGATAGATACTTTATTAATCCTAATGGGAAATTTACATTCTCCAGCAGCAGCATACTGATACAATAAATAATATTAAATTAAAGATTGATAATAATGCAGGAGAAAAACAGACAATAACTTGTATAATGTTAAATGTTAACGTTTACCCCCCCGGGTGGAATTGAAGAGTCGCATAGTTTGGGGGAGGAACGATCTCCTCAATCTGTCAGTGGAGCAGGACAGTGACAGCAGTCTGTCACTGAAGCTGCTCCTCTGTCTAGAGATGACACTGTTTACTGGATGCAGTGGATTCTCCATAATTGATAGGAGCCTGCTGAGCGCCCTTCGCTCTGCCACAGATGTTAAACTGTCCAGCTCCATGCCAACAATAGAGCCTGCCTTCCTCACCAGTTTGTCCAGGCGTGAGGCGTCCTTCTTCTTAATGCTGCCTCCCCAGCACACCACCGCGTAGAAGAGGGCGCTCGCCAAAACTGTCTGATAGAACATCTGCAGCATCTTATTGCAGATGTTGAAGGACGCCAGCCTTCTAAAGAAGCATAACCGGCTCTGTCCTTTCTTACACAGAGCATCAGTATTGGCAGTCCAGTCTAATTTATCATCCAGCTGCACTCCCAGATATTTATAGGTCTGTACCCTCTGCACACAGTCACCTCTGACGATCACGGGGTCCATGATGGGTCTGGGCCTCCTAAAATCCACCACCAGCTCCTTGGTTTTGCTGGTGTTCAGGTGTAGGTGGTTTGAGTCGCACCATTTAACAAAGTCATTGATTAGGTCCCTATACTCCTCCTCCAGCCCATTCCTGATGCAGCCCACGATAGCAGTGTCATCAGCAAACTTTTGCACATGGCAGGACTCCGAGTTGTGTTGGAAGTCCGATGTATATAGGCTGAACAGGACTGGAGAAAGTACAGTCCCTTGTGGTGCTCCTGTGTTGCTGACCACAATGTCAGACGTGCAGTTCCCAAGACGCACATACTGAGGTCTGTCTTTAAGATAGTCCACGATCCATGTCACCAGGTATGAATCTATTCCCATCTCTGTCAGCATGTCCCTAAGGAGCAGAGGTTGGATTGTGTTGAAGGTGCTAGAGAAGTCTAGAAACATAATTCTTACAGCACCACTGCCTCTGTCTAAGTGAGAGAGGGATCGGTGTAGCATATAGATGATGGCATCCTCCGCTCCCACCTTCTCCTGATATGCAAACTGCAGAGGGTCAAGGGCATGTTGAACCTGTGGCCTAAGGTGGTGAAGCAGCAGCCTCTCCATGGTCTTCATCACATGTGATGTCAGAGCAACAGGCCAAAAGTCATTCAGCTCACTAGGAGGTGATACCTTTGGGACTGGGGTGATGCAAGATGTTTTCCAAAGTCTCGGGACTCTCCCCTCTTCCAGGCTCAGGTTGAAGATGCGCTGTAGATGACCCCCCAGCTCCGATGCACAGACCTTCAGCAGTCATGGCGATACTCCATCAGGACCCGCTGCTTTGCTGGCACGAAGTCTCCTCAGCTCTCTGCTCACCTGCGCTGTTGTAATTATGGGTGGGGATATCTCTCCTATGCTGGTATCAGCAGAAGGATATAAAATAATATATATATACATATAATACATAATTTATAATGCCTCATTGTGACTCCATTTATCTTTAGACAACTCATAAGATGTTTTCTTTTTATGTAATTCTTGTGGGTGTCTGGGAGAGGTTGTTATCCATTGTAAAGGACAGCCGGGTCCCATGCCTGGCAGGGACGCCTCTGCTACATCTGTTCCGGGGGAACAGCCATGGACTGTTCAATACCTCCCCCGGAACGCTTGGTGGCAGCCTCCCTGGCAGCCAATGATTCCCCAACCCAGCGCATAGCTCCAGGGGAGATGGAGTCCTCCACAGCCTGGTTGGGGGCTCGGACGGCCACCAGGGGGAGCTGCGTGGAATCAGCAGCCTGGCTGGTCATACCTTCAGCCCCACCCGGAAGGGCAATTAGGACCAGGTGGCCAAGCACCTGGACGGCTTCCGGGTGGGATATAAAAAGGGCCAGCCACCACCACTCGGAGAGACATAGAAACGGCTCTTAAAGAAAGAGGCTTCCCTGTTATTAAAGTGTGCAGAATGAAGGCAGGCCCTCAGCGTCTCCCCTGCCCGCTGATGCTCGTACACTTAACAAGAAACGAAGAAGGTAAACGCATATTTCAAATTACTGATTTAATTTTCTTACGTGTTAAAGTGGAAAATTTAATTAATAAACCCAAGATTGGTCAATGCCACCGCTGCCAAAGATTTGGCCATGCTGCTAACATGTGTTATAATAGACCCAGATGTGTGCGCTGTGCCGACAGCCACTGGTCACGTGACTGTAACAAACCACGAGAAGAAAAGGCAAACTGCCGTCAGGATCACCCAGCAAACTACAGGGGATGTGTGTACAATCCTCTTAAGAAACAGCCATAACCATCATCACTACCATCCAGAACAGTCTCCGCAGGAATCAGCTACGCTGACGCTGTTAGAAAGGACACCTGCCTAGTAGAGCCCGCAAATCCATCACCTCCTATTTCAAACGGATCGCGTCACAATAAAGTAAACAAAACAGACGGGCAGAAGGCCAAGCGAATTGTATCCACTAAGATATTAGAAAGAAACTTCGCTTCCCAGATAAACAGGCCTGGGGCTCCCCCTGCTGGTCCCTCTGAGGAAGATGACGTTTCTGCTCTCTTAAGCCTAACAAACCTTTTTTCCAGCCCCAAAGCCAGAAGATTACTAAATTTAACAAAGTCCCTCATTGATAAATTATGTGCAGCAAGAACGGGAACAGATATTCTAACTATAATCCTGTCCTCAATCCCTTCTGTTGTAGAGATTTTCTCTGATGGCCCCTAAATCATTACACGCACCAAATAATTTAAGATTAACCATCTGGAACGCCAATGGAGTACAAAACAAAAAAGAAGAACTTCAAGAATTTTTGATTCGGCATTTAATTGATGTAATGCTAATAAGTGAAACCCATTTACGTCCAAGTTCAGAATTCAGAACAAGAAGTCACTTTGTATACAGATGCGACAGAATTAAAGGAAAAGGAGGAGGCACAGCCATTCTTGTCAAAAAAGGAATAGGTCATTCTGAATCACCCACACCACAATTAACCACATTGGAAGCCAACTCGGTGATGCTAAATACTAAAGATGGCCCTTTGAGAATAATTGCAGCATACAACAGTCCCAAGAACGATCTACCTATCCAAGAACTAGATTTACTTTTCCAATCAAATTCTCCCAACAATCTTAGCAGGAGACCTAAATGCAAAACATCCAGCCTGGAACAGCAAAAGTACTAATAAACGAAGGAGGTCTCTCATCAGTTTTGCAGACAGAAACCACCTAATAGTGATAGGACCAGAAGAACCAACGCTGTTCCACCCCAATGGTTACAGACCTGATGTAATAGACATTGCGATTCTCCAAAATATAACGCACTCTCCACTCATCAGCTCCATTGCAGAACTGAGCTCTGACCACAACCCTGTACTTCTGGAGTTACATGGATCAAACAAATATCACCAAAAACCACAACGATATAATTAAAGAAAGAATATCCTGGCCTACTTTCACAAGAAAACTTGAATCATCCTTGGGCCCTCTACCAACAATCAAAACACCCCAACAGGTAGACCATGCAGCAAAAGCCCTTACTCTGTGCATCAAGCAAGCAATGGTAAATTCTTCGTACAAAGCTCATAATACAAACAAAAATAATCTGTCCTCCATTCCCAACTGGCTACTAGAGAAAATCAAAGAAAAGAATAGAGTTCGAAGAAAATGGCAAAAACGATGTAACCCAGAAGACCGCCAAAAAATGAATACACTCTCAAATGAAATCAGAGAAGCACTAAATGATATCAGGAATCAAAAATGGTCACAAACCTTATCTGAAATGGAACATCAAGCAGGTACCAAATGGAAAATCGCCCGTGCACTCCGCAACAAACAATCTCCTATACCCTACCTCCATGGTCCAAATGGACTTGTATATACCACCCAAGACAAAGCAGAAGTTATTGCCAACAGCTTGGAACTCCAGTGCTCACCAAACTTTGAAAATGCAGGTATCCAACACATTGAAACAGTAAATAAAGAAACTAACCAGTTTTTATCAACAAACCCACCAGAAGTCATTGATTTTGCTACTCCAGCAGAAATCAGAAACGTCACTGATCATCTTAACACTAAGAAGGCACCAGGGTCAGATGGCATCCCAAATGCTGCTCTCAGGGCACTACCTCACAAAGCAATCGTTGCAATAACCAACATTGCCAACGCGGTAATGAGACTAGGACATTTCCCTGAATACTGGAAAACTGCTGATGTCATAGTTTTACCTAAGCCAGGAACAAACAGATGTTTCCCACAGAACTACAGACCAATCAGCTTACTCAGTACTCTTGCTAAAACCATTGAGAAAGTAATACTGAAAAGACTTCAAAAAATATACAGAACATCTACAAATAATCAATGAAGAACAACATGGCTTCAGAACTGGACACAGCACCACTCATCAACTCCTGAGAGTAGTGGAATACATCACTGAAGGCTTCAACACTAATAGATCCACCGGGGCAATCTTCCTTGATGTATCCAAAGCATTTGATAAAGTGTGGCACAAAGGCCTTCTCTACAAAATGATTAAGGCAGGTATTCCAAACTACCTAATTCACCTCACAGCCTCTTTTCTTAAAGGAAGAAAATTCCAGATAAAGTTAAATGGCATCAGGTCATCACTCAAGAAAATAACTGCCGGTGACACTCAAGGTTCACTACTTTCACCAATCCTCTTCAACATCTTTGTAAGTGATATGCCAAAGACACATAGCACAACACTGGCTCAATATGCAGATGATACTGCAGTACTCTACAAATCCACCCAAACTTGGGTTATCACAAAAAGACTACAAGAGGCAGTCACAACCCTGGAGCAATGGTTTCAAACATGGAGAATCAGCATCAACCCGGAAAAAAGCACTGCAATCCTTTTTAGCAGAAGGCACAAACCACCACCTGATACCATAACAATGTTTGGTCGCCCCATTTCATGGCAAAACACAGCAAAATACCTGGGAGTTATACTGGACAACCGCCTAACGTGGAGAAACCACATCACTGAAAGTATATCCAAAGCAAGAAGATCACTCGGCCAACTGTACCCACTGATGAATAGAAAAAGTAACCTGAACACTACGAACAAGATCTGTATCATCAGAGCTCAGTTACTGTACGCAGCACCAGTATGGGGATACGCTTCCAATGTACTCATCCGTCAGATTCAGTGCCTCCAAAACAAAGCTCTAAGAATGGCACTCAATGCACCATGGTATGTAACCAACGACTTGATTCATCAAGACACCAAATCCCTGTCGATTCAACAGTCCATTCAGAAGAGTTCTATCAAACTATTTACCCAACTAGAAACTCACCCAAACAAAACTCTTCAAGGGATTCTCCAATATGATAAATGTCATTACAAGAAACACAAAAGACCAAAGGCAATACTGGACAACTAAACCATCCTAAAATTCAGCAACAGGAACTCGCACAACCCCTAACCAAAACAGCCAAAACTGATTGTTACGAGACAAGTTAACATGAATCTCACAGATTAAAAAAACACAGAGATGAAGGAGTGTGAGAGGCATTGCCTCTGTCCTCCATGACAGAAGAAAGATTCCAGACTCAGAGAGCCAGAGTTGGGAGGAAGGAGGACGAAGACTGAGGAGGAGTGGTGGTGCTGAGGTGGATAGAGTATTTGTGAGTGTTCTGTATTTAAGTGCTTGTGGGACTGTGTTGGGCCTGTGGGACACGGGGAAGGCGTGCCCCACAGCTGAAGATAAAATAAAAAGCATTTATTTAAGTGCGTGCCTCTGCCTGAGTCTGTGCCGGGTCGGGCGCCGTATAGCGCCTTTTACACCATCTATTCGGATGTGGCGGAGTGATGGCTCTGAGGCTAGGGATCTGCACTGGCAATCAGAGGGTGGCTGGTTCGAATCCCCTAAATGCCCAAAGGGACTCTGCTCTGTTGGGCCCTTAAGCAAGGCCCTTAACCTGCAACTGCTGAGCGCTTTGAGTAGTGAGAAAAGTGCTATATAAATGCAAAGAATTATTATTTAAGCACCCACCATGCATGAAATATGGCTAATATGTACCAGATAAAATCAGTTTACGTAGACAATCAAGAAATTTACACCTACAATGGCTGACCCAAGACTGCATGAAGCAACAGAGGATTGTAGTGTTCTCTTTCATACATATTTCAAAAAGAACTTAAATCTCCTTGACCAAAGCTATATTTGATCTCAGTTTTTCCAAATAAACTGACCAACACAATGTTGTGTGGTAACATTGCACATTAAATAATCATCATATGGTGTCTGTCGTATCTTCACATACTATATGTCAGAGTCCAAGGAATGGCTAGCGTTAACTCGCAATTTTTCTGAGCACCTACATTTTTAATACGTAGCATTCTTTCCTGTGTAATCTTGAATCATGTGAAGGGTTTATCCACGAGAGGCGCACAGTAGCAGCGCGCAGTTTTATTAAGGGGTGCATTTATCTTTCTGAATGACACCTTGGTATGCCAGCTAATCGACGAGCATTATTTCGAGCCAGGTTACTGACATACTAAAAAATGGAGGAATTTTACCGAGAAACTGCGACCAAAAAGGAAAAGTGAGCGCAAAAATATACCTACGTAATAAAATCCCAACATATTAAGCCAATGAAAAGCTATCGTTCGAATCGGGTAGAATATCTCAATGGATAAAGGCTCAAGTGTGAAAGGATGGGTGGCTCTGAAAAGAGCCGTGGGTATTGAGGAACATATCTTACTTGCTCTTAGCTGGTTTCTCGGTCTTCTTGGGCAGAAGCACAGCCTGAATGTTAGGCAGCACACCACCCTGGGCGATGGTCACGCCACCCAACAATTTATTGAGTTCCTCGTCATTACGCACTGCCAGCTGCAAGTGGCGAGGAATAATTCTGGTTTTTTTGTTGTCGCGGGCAGCATTTCCGGCCAACTCAAGAATTTCAGCGGTCAGATATTCGAGCACGGCAGCTAAGTAAACGGGAGCACCAGCGCCTACACGCTCGGCATAATTGCCTTTCCTCAAGAGCCTGTGAACACGGCCAACTGGAAATTGTAAACCAGCTCAGGAAGACCGAGTTTTAGCCTTGGTACGTGCTTTGCCACCAGTCTTTCCTCTTCCAGACATCTTAGCAGACAATCTTCAGTACTCTTCTACAAAATGATCCCGGTTGTTAGCGTTGCGCTTTTATACAGGCGTCCTTTGAGCGCGACGGAGTTAACTAACTGACTGCTGATTTGCTTGTGTTTTTACGTCACTCAGCTAGCAGCGAATCCGAAGCACGTTGCGCACGTCTTAACAACGCCTCAAATTCAAATCTACAGCTCCGAGAAATAAGCGAGCGTACTTGTTTTTGTTTATGATTGTGTGTGCATAAACATTTTTGTGCTTTTATACAGCGTCCCTCTCTTCCTGAATTTCCTTTCTCAATTTCATTTCGCTTACGTATTCTTCGTGTTTACACGATATCTCTGCACGCACTAATTTGACATTTGAATTGCGTTTTGTCAGTCACGTCGGCCCTTTAAAAGCTGTGTGCTTGTCATTGGTACCTACGTGTAACCCTGTGGCGCGTCTAATTTGCATGTCTCGCTATAAAGAGAGAATCCCAAGGAGTTGCGTCATTCAACTGTTCTGTGAGTAGCAATGCCTGAGCGGAAATCAGCCCCTGCCCCAAACAAGAGCTCTAAGAAAGCTGTTTCTAAAAGCCAGGCGAAGGGTGGGAAGAAGCGTAGAAAGTCCAGGAAGGAAAGTTATTCCATCTATGTGTACAAAGTGCTAAAGCAAGTTCATCCTGATACTGGTATCTCTTCTAAGGCAATGGGAATTATGAATTAGTTTGTGAATGATATTTGAGCGCATCGCTGGTGAGGCCTCTCGCCTAGCGCACTACAACAAGCGCTCAACCATTTCTTCCCGGGAAATCCAAACTGCCGGGAGAGCTTGCAAAGCACGCCGTGTCCGAGGGCACGAAGGCAGTCACCAAGTATACCAGCTCGAAGTAAGGAGCAGGAGACTTGTTCAAAACCAACGGCTCTTTTCAGGGCCACTTACCTAATCTGTGTATGGCGGTTACCTTTTTCCACATACCCTTGTGCTCTGTCCGTATTACTGGGTCCTTAAGGGCCTCTCATCATCACGGTCTGAAGTTTACAATCGGCCGTGCTCCATGGTCTCAAAATGTACATGTCCATTTAAGTCTCGCTAGGTCAAGCGTCGCCTTACAGAACCAAGGGAATTAGACACGTCGGCTATCCTTTTTGGTTAGCAAAGACGCTTGAAAAGGTTTGTTTCGTGCAATAGCACAAAGCATACCCGTATTAACGTTCTTTAAGCCACTCTGAACCATCTTGTATTTAAAAATTAATGCAAGGAAAGCTCTCAAAGTAAAAACTTAGGCGGCTCTGAAAAGAGCCTTTGGGATATTTGGTTTTAACGCCTCGATTGTCGCTTAACCTCCGAAACCATACAGAGTGCGCCCCTGTCTCTTCAATGCGTACACCACATCCATGGCAGTTACGGTCTTTCTTTTGGCATGCTCTGTGTAAGTGACAGCATCCCGGATAACATTCTCCAGAAATACTTTAAGCACGCCGCGAGTCTCTTCGTAGATCAAACCAGAAATTCGCTTCACACCACCACGTCGTGCTAGACGACGGATTGCGGGCTTGGTAATGCCTTGGATATTATCACGCAATACTTTACGATGACGCTTTGCGCCACCCTTACCGAGTCCTTTGCCTCCTTTACCTCTTCCAGACATCTTCAACTGATTTTGCAACTGAACAACTGTTTCTTTCACGAACGGGTCCATCGCCTGATATGAGCACTAAGACGACCTGCTTGAACACAGCAGAGGAAACTTCTGCGCGGGCTTTTCGCAAACCGCGTTTTGAATTCGCTTATCAGCTTCCGAGCTCAAGTCCCTTGTTCAAAACAATCAATCCGTCACGAGTAATCGTGCATCAACGGGCCTTCGGGAAGCTGCTAAATTAATTTTTCACTCATGCTTTCTTGAACGTTGCCTCTTTTTCGTCATCTCCTTACTTACAATTTCATCAGTTCGTGTAAGCAGTGCGTTCGGATTGATTTAAATTGTGTACTTTTTTAATGTCCATTTGTTTTCAATGACAAAAATGCCCTCTTGCCCTTTTAAATTACCAAAAGGCAGGTTTTTGGATTATACAAACAAGTCTCGCTTTTATTATTATTATCTTTACTTTATTATCATTACTTTACTTTTTAATGTCCTCCTGATCATAGTTTTATAAAGGTTAGATAAGTCATGAAAAAGTCAGTGACAACAATAAATTGTTCATCAAATGCTTGATGTCAAAGATTATTGGCATTAACTCGATGCGAGGGCTAATGGCCCGAGAGACACTTTTGCAAAATTCTTCTGTTCTATGACAGTTTTATAATTTATCTCAGAATCAGAATATCTTTATTGTCATTGTAACAAATACAACGAAATTAAGTGCAGTCCCTGCGGTGTCAAAATATAAATAAAATATAATTTAAAAAAGGATCAGAAAGGATAAGAAAAATGAGGTAGAACACAAACATTCAAAATAAGACCTTACTTGCAACACTATTGCACAAGATGTCATCTATTGCACTGCTGCATTGGAGGTGATTAGGTGGCATTCAGTGCCCTAATACTGGACTGGAATCTTTCTTTTCTCGTCGAGGACCGAGGCAATGCCTCTCACACTCCTTCAATCTCTGTGTTTTTAATCTGTGAGATTCTTGTGAACTTGTCTCATAACAATACGTTTTGGCTGTTTTGGTTAGGGGTTGTGCCAGTTTCTGTTGCTGACTTTTAGGATGGTTTAGGTGTTTAGTCGTCCAGTATTGCCTTTGGTCTTTTGTGTTTCTTGTATTGACATTTATCATATTGGAGAATCCCTTGAAGAGTTTTGTTTGGGTGAGTTTCTAGTTGGGTAAATAGTTTGATAGAACTCTTCTGAATGGATTGTTGAATCAACTGGGATTTGGTGTCTTGATGAATCAAGTCGTTGGTTACATACCATGGTGCATTGAGTGCCATTCTTAGGGCTTTGTTTTGAAGGCACTGAATCTGACGGATGAGTACATTGGAAGCGTATCCCCATACTGGTGCTGCGTTTAGTAACTGAGCTCTGTACAGAAGTATTTTGTTCGTAGTATTCAGGTTACTTTTTCTATTCATCAGTGGGTACAGTTGGTTGAGTGATCTTCTTGCTTTGGATATACTTTCAGTGATGTGATTTCTCCACGTTAGGCGGTTGTCATATAATAATATGTCATGTAATATAACTCCCAGGTATTTTGCTGTGTTTTGCCATGAAATGGGACGACCAAACATTGTTATGGTAACAGACGGTTTGTGCCTTCTGCTAAAAAGAATTGCAGTGCTTTTTTCTGGGTTGATGCTGATTCTCCATAGTTGAAACCATTGCTCCAGGGCTGTGACTGCCTGTTGTAGTCTTTTTGTGACAACCCATGTTTGGGTGGACTTGTAGAGTACTGTAGTACAGTATCATCTGTATATTGAGCCAGTGTTGTGCTACTTGTCTTTGGCATATCACTTATGAGCCTTGAGGGACACCAGCAGTTATTTTCTTGAGTGATGACCTGATGCCATTTAACTTTATGTGGAATTTTCTTCCTTTAAGAAAAGAGGCTGTGAGGTGAACTAGGTAATTTGGAATACCTGCTTTAATCTTTTTGTAGAGAAGGCCTTTGTGCCACACTTTATCAAATGCTTTGGATACATCAAGGAAGATTGCCCTGGTGGATCTATTAGTGTTGAAGCCTTCGGTGATGTATTCCACTACTCTCAGGAGTTGATGAGTGGTGCTGTGTCCAGTTCTGAAGCCATGTTGTTCTTCATTGCATCTTTATTTTGTAAAGATGTTATTTATTTTTACTCATTTTTTAAATGTATTATTTGGAAATAGCAGAATTTGCACATTATATTTTTTTCTGTCTTATTACAACATTTCTAAAAAATAAATAATTTATTATGATCAAACAGTTACTCAGTACTTGAGTAGTCTTTTCACCAAATACTTTTTTACTCTTACTTGAGTAATTTTTTTGGATGGCTACTTTTACTTCTAAATAGGCCTGGGGCTCCCCCTGCTGGTCCCTCTGAGGAAGACGACGTTTCAGCTCTCTTAAGCCTAACAAACCTTTTTTCTAGCCCCAAAGCCAGAAGATTACTAAATTTTGCAAAGTCCCTCATTGATAAATTATGTGCAGCAAGAACTGGAACAGATATTCTAACTATAATCCGGTCCTCAATTCCTTCTGTTGTAAAGATTTTCTCTGATGGCCCCTAAATTACTACACACACCAAATAATTTAAGATTAACCATCTGGAACGCCAATGGAGTACAAAACAAAAAAGAAGAACTTCAAGAATTTTTGGATCGGCATTTAATTGATGTAATGCTAATAAGTGAAACCCATTTACGTCCAAGTTCAGATTTCTGAATCACCCACACCACAATTAACTACATTGGAAGCCAACTCGGTGATGCTAAATACTAAAGATGGCCCTTTGAGAATAATTGCAGCGTACAACAGTCCCAAGAACGATCTACCTGTCCAAGAATTGGATTTACTTTTCCAATCAAATACTCCAACGATCTTAGCAGGAGACCTAAATGCGAAACATCCAGCCTGGAACAGCAAAACTACTAATAAACGAGGGAGGTCTCTCATCAATTGTGCAGACAGAAACCACCTAATAGTGATAGGACCAGAAGAACCAACGCTGTTCCACCCAAATGGTTACAGACCTGATGTAATAGACATTGCAATTCTCCAAAATATAACGCACTCTCCACTCAGCAGCTCCATTGCAGAACTGAGCTCTGCCCACAACCCTGTACTTCTGGAGTTACATGGATCAGACAGTATCACCAAAAACCACAATGATATAATTAAAGAAATAATATCCTGGCCTACTTTCACAAGAAAACTTGAATCATCCTTGGGCCCTCTACCAACAATCAAAACACCCCAACAGCTAGACCATGCAGCAAAAGCCCTTACTCTTTGCATCAAGCAAGCAATGGTAAAAGCTTCATACAAAGCCCATAATACAAACAAAAATAATCTGTCCTCCATTCCCAACTGGCTACTAGAGAAAATCAAAGAAAAGAATAGAGTTCGAAGAAAGTGGCAAAAACATTGTAACCCAGAAAACCGCCAAAAAATGAATACACTCTCAAATGAAATCAGAGAAGCACTAAATGATATCAGGAATCAAAAATGGTCACAAACCTTATCTGAAATGGAACATCAAGCAGGTACCAAATGGAAAATCGCCCGTGCACTCCGCAACAAACAATCTTCTGTACCCTACCTCCATGGTCCAAATGGACTTGTATATACCACCCAAGACAAAGCAGAAGTTATTGCCAACAGCTTGGAACTCCAGTGCTCACCAAACTTTGAAAATGCAGATATCCAACACATTGAAACAGTAAATAAAGATACTAACCAGTTTTTATCAACAAACCCACCAGAAGTCATTGATTTTGCTACTCCAGCAGAAATCAGAAACATCACTGATCATCTTAACACTAAGAAGGCACCAGGGTCAGATGGCATCCCAAATGCAGCTCTCAGAGCACTACCTCACAAAGCAATCGTTGCAATAACCAACATTGCCAACGCGGTAATGAGACTAGGACATTTCCCTGAATGCTGGAAAACTGCTGATGTCATAGTTTTGCCTAAGCCAGGAACAAACAGATCTTTCCCACAGAACTACAGACCAATCAGTTTACTTAGTACTCTTGCTAAAACCATTGAGAAAGTAATACTGAAAAGTCTTCAAAAATATACAGAACAGCTACAAATAATCAATGAAGAACAACATGGCTTCAGAACTGGACACAGCACCACTCATCAACTCCTGAGAGTAGTGGAATACATCACTGAAGGCTTCAACACTAATTGATCCACTGGGGCAATCTTCCGTGATGTATCCAAAGCATTTGATAAAGTGTGGCACAAAGACCTTCTCTACAAAATGATTAAAGCAGGTATTCCAAATTACCTAGTTCACCTCACAGCCTCTTTTCTTAAAGGAAGAAAATTCCAGATAAAGTTAAATGGCATCAGGTCATCACTCAAGAAAATAACTGCCGGTGTCCCTCAAGGCTCACTACTTTCACCAATTCTCTTCAACATCTTTGTAAGTGATATGCCAAAGACAAGTAGCACAACACTGGCTCAATATGCAGATGATACTGCAGTACTCTACAAATCCACCCAAACTTGGGTTGTCACAAAAAGACTACAAGAGGCAGTCGCAAACCTGGAGCAATGGTTTCAAACATGGAGAATCAGCATCAACCCAGAAAAAAGCACTGCAATCCTTTTTAGCAGAAGGCACAAACCACCGCCTGATACCATAACAATGTTTGGTCGTCCCATTTCATGGCAAAATACAGCAAAATACCTGGGAGTTATATTAGACAACCGCCTAACGTGGAGAAACCACATCACTGAAAGTATATCCAAAGCAAGAAGATGACTCGGCCAACTGTACCCACTGATGAATAGAAAAAGTAACCTGAACACTACGAACAAAATACTTCTGTACAGAAGCATCATCAGAGCTCAGTTACTGTACGCAGCACCAGTATGGGGATACGCTTCCAATGTACTCATCCATCAGATTCAGTGCCTCCAAAACAAAGCTCTAAGAATGGCATTCAATGCACCATGGTATGTAACCAACGACTTGATTCATCAAGACACCAAATCCCAGTTGATTCAACAATCCATTCAGAAGAGTTCTATCAAACTATTTACCCAACTAGAAACTCACCCAAACAAAACTCTTCAAGGGATTCTCCAATATGATAAATGTCAATACAAGAAACACAAAAGACCAAAGGCAATACTGGACGACTAAACACCTAAACCATCCTAAAATTCAGCAACAAGAACTTGCACAACCCCTAACCAAAACAGCCAAAACTGATTGTTATGAGACAAGTTAACATGAATCTCACAGATTAAAAAGCACAGAGATGAAGGAGTGTGAGAGGCATTGCCTCGGTCCTCCATGACAGAAGAAAGATTCCAGTCCCAAAAAGAATAATGAAAAGTCAACATGGCTCAGTGGTGCATGTGTACTGTAGCAGAGACGAAAGTGAGTTGTTCCGTCCGGGAACATGAGCAGGCACCGTGAATGCCTTGAGAGCGTAGGTAGACGTGTGCTTGAGTTGATGGGCGTGAGTTGGTGGGCTGGGCTTTCTGAGTTGACTGCTTTCAAAGCACTGCGTGCTTTCATGGGTGTCTTGCTTGCTCTGGCGGCGGCTTAGTGAATTATATATATCGATACACAGCCTCTTCTTAGATGGTCCTGCCGCGTCCACCCTCGTTCTTGAAGCATACACACCGCCTGGTCATGGGCGGGGAAATGTCTTCCGTGTTCCTGCAGGACCATCTAAGAAGATGCATGTTTGTCGCAGATGTGAATTGCTGTATGTAGCGTGTAAAACAGTTTGCGATGGTGCACGCGGTCGTGCGTCGTAACCGAAAAGTCAACGTGGCTCGGAGGTCCATGTGTACTCTAGCACAGACGAACATAAATGACGGCATTTTTTCCGAGGCGTGGCGTCCGAGTTGGTGGGTGTGGCTCTGCGATTTGTCGTCGTATCCAATGGTCTTAGAGTTGGTGGGTGTGGCTCCTTCCTGCATGCACCATGGGTGTCTTGCTTTGCTCTGCGTGCTTTCATGGGTGTCTTGCTTGCTCTGGCCGGGGCTTAGTGAATTATATATATAGATGTTAGCAGCATGGCCAAATCTTTGGCAGCGGTGGCATTGACCAATCTTGGGTTTATTAATTAAATTTTCCACTTTAACATGTAAGAAAATTAAATCAGTAATTTGAAATATGTGGTTACCTTCTTCGTTTCTTGTTAAGTGTACGAGCATCAGCGGGCAGGGGAGACGCTGAGGGCCTGCCTTCATTCTGCACACTTTAATAACAGGGAAGCCTCTTTCTTTAAGAGCCGTTTCTATGTCTTCACTTACAGATGTGGGTATACCACGTATGACTCAGTGGCAAGTCCGATTCCAACATCTAGGAATGGAATTCAACATTACTGTCTTTTAGGAAGTAAGAGAGCGCTCTGTAGTTATCAGCATATTGTGGTTGAAGACGAATGCCGTCTTTAGTAGTGACTGCTTTAGAGACTGTGATGTTTCGTCTTTTTAATTCATTATTAAATTGTAACCAGTTTTCCGAAGATCGGAGAATAATCGGTGGGACTTTGTTCAGGCGGCGCGCAGTGCGGTCTTGTTCTGGCCTTTGCGAATTGTCGGCAGGTGAGAGTAGGTTTGAATCTTCACACGAAGCTTCCATTTCCGATGTTAAATCGGTCAGCGCGCTGAAACGATTTCTAAGTGGAATATCTTGCCGAGAGGAATTTAGTGATGTCGGTTTTAGCTTCTTCCTATCGAGAGAGTGTTTGGAAGGAGAGATCTTGTGTTTTCCTTTCATAGATGCTACAGGCAAAAAAGGACTTTCAGTCTCACTGCTGTTACCGTCTAAGTAGGAATTTTCATCCATTTCCGATTCACCTTCAGAGCTTTGATCAGACAGGGTTTTGGGTCGACCGAAGTACACCTTCGGAAGGTGTGCCCTAGAAGTCATTGTTTGGTACGTGCTTGGACGCCGAAGCGTCTTGTCTTCTCCGAGTGAAGAGTCAACGGCGTATGTGTTGTTAATTTTGGCAACACATTCGCCGATTTCTTCCTTGAAGTCTCCCGTTCACATGGGAACTGGGACTTTTGAAAAAGTGTTAAGCACCAGAGTCGAAAGCAAGTTCGAAAATTCAGCAAAATTAATAATGAACAGAAAATGGTGAATCGAACCTGTGAATTTTTTGGAATCAGTCTAAATATTGTTGAATGAAAATGATGCATTTTATATAGGCTACATGTTAATTTAGCGCCAAAGCTGTAAAACCAATAGCTTAGCAGCACTGATGATGTTGGAAGTGTCAAAAGGGTCACGTGACAAGTGGTGTTTTGACACAAGCTCCGACACATTGATTCGACTCACTATGCTTCAGATTGACTGACACAAGCTTGGGTACTTTAGTATCATTTTCCCATCTCTATGGGATAGCCACTTCAAATGATTCAAGATCACTCAGGGAAGAATGCTTTTATTTAATGTATGTGCTCAGAGAAATTTGATGTGTATTAACCCTTACCTTTCCTCGAGCTCCGAGATACAGCATGTGAAGAAGAGATTGTTTTTGAAATATCTATGTAAGAAACTCAACTCTCTAATCACACACATCCCCCCACCCCCCTTGCTTCTTGCAGTTAGGGAGAGCCCATGGAGGTGAATGGCTGGCTGAAAGTTAACAGGAGCAGGAAAGGTGGACTCCTTTTACATGTTTGATGTGCAAGTAATTTTCTCTACATGTTTTCGTCTGCATAAAAGATAAAGTGCCAAAATGAAAGTCCTTTGCTGCTCTCAATCATGGATTGCTGTCACCCTGGTCATAAGGTTTGTTTTCTCATCAGGATTCAGGAAAGCAGAGGAGGAGTATAGAGATCACTGGGGCTTCCAAGCCTAATACAGATTTGTTGTAGATTTCTTGATTTTCTATGAAAACTGAGTTTATCATATATACAGCATATGAGGCAGAGGAACCATCAGGTGACTCGTGGGTTGGAATCCTTGTGTGACCTCAACCACTGGAGGGGAGTGCGGTCAAACACCAAGGTAAATGGACAATCCAGAAGGTAATATCTCAGCTGTAGGATGCAATGGCCTCCTTCTCCAACGCTGTGTACCTCGTCTCTTGGGTCAAACAGTTTCTGGCTAAGGTACGTCATGGGGTGATCAACACCATTGAAGGCTTCGATTAACGTGGCACCTAGGCCATTGTCCATGAGATTGGTCAAAGGCAAAGCCCACAAAGGGAAACAAGGCACAAACCTCCAATAGTACCCCACCAGACCTTGGAAGGCTTGCACATTCCTTTTTGTTTGCAGCTTGGTACAGTCACAAATGGCAGCAAATTTGGACCATTGCAGTTTCACCTGCCCTACACCTACCATATAGTATAGGAATTTAGTCTCAGTTACATCGGAGTAACGTTTTTTGGGATTGATTCTGAGGCTAGCATCAGGGATAGTGCGGAAGACAGATGTAATATACAAGTGGTGTTCCTCCCAGGTGCTGGAACAGATGACTGTGTCATCAAGGTGGACAGGACTGTAGGCATCGTGGGGCAGTAGCAGTCTATCCACCAAACGTTGGAAGGTCACTGAGGCTCCATGGAGCCCAAAATGGTGGACACAATGCTGCAAATGGCTGGTAGGGGTGCTAAATGCAGTCTTTTCCTTTGTTCAATCTGGCAGTGGAATCTGTCAACAACCCTTTGTGATATTGAGAGTGGACAGGTGATCCTATGGAGTCAACCACCCTTGTAACAGTATACAAAGAACCTATAAAATGGTGGTACACATGAGAAAACAAAATGATTAGAAAGGATAGGACAACTTTGCTATTATAATACAAAATCAATTTCAGAAATTAAATCAGTTAATACCCTCCCCCAAAAAAAATCTAAAGGGGAAAAAATATTTTATAATAATAATAATAATTCTTTACATTTATATATTTTGAGTAAAGTCCAGAAAAAAAAAAATATATATATATAAAATAATCATAATAATACCAGTTCTTTAAGACAGTTAACTAAGATTGCATGATCAACTGTGTCAAAAGATAAGCTCAGGTCTAGAAGGAAAACAATACAGTACAGTATTTCAATCTATCATTTCTTAATCTTACTTAATGTGTTTTTTTTCTTAATTTTCTATGTATGGGAATTTATTGGTGTCAAATTTATTTTTATTATATCATTTCATTTTGTTTGCTTAAATTGGGCAAATATTTCTTCTTTGTGAATCTCACCATCTTTTAGAATGTTTTTGGCTTTGATAGCCATTTTGTGGGTAGCAATGTATCTCCATTACCACCAAGTGCTGCCAGGAAGTTGCACGTTGTAATTTCATTTCTAGAATGTATGTAAAGAGACTGTGTGCTTCTCCTGTTCTCCAAGCGAAACATACAACTGTTCTGTTCTACCTGGCTAAAGTTTTTATCTTTATATCATGTCTTCTTTGCTTCTTTTGTTTGTATTACTCTTATTTATGTTTGTTTGTTTTTAATTATGTTCATATATCCATGCCTTGGTTATTTTCCATGTGTTTTGTGGGTGGTTCCCCAAGAGGTAAAGCCATTTACCAGTCACCGCCAGGAACTGCCTGTCTCCCTATAAATCCGAAGGGTCTCCAATAGTTGAGTGTTAAAGTGATTTTTCTGAGCCTTGTGCTTTTTGTGGTCTGTCACACTTTCACACTGTATATCAACTTTTCTTGGTATTTCATTTTGGGATTTGTTTGCTTGGGTTGCTTTGTATTTCAGGTAAATCAGTTACGTCTTTTGAGCTTCACTGCATAACACACCATTTCGTGAAAAAAAAAAAATCTTTTTGTTTTAAAGAGTTAGTGCTTGCCCTTTTATCTAGCGGGAGTTTGGAAGGATATCACCCTCTAGTGGGCAGTTTTGGATGTACATTATTGCGCTTGCCTGCCTTGAGACTCCTAGTCATGCATAACCTATTTGTGGTGATAGGGTTTATTTTTCTAAAAGTGTTTTCAGGGCAAAAGACTGTCCAGGTATAAGTTTTTACTTTGATTTTTGATTTACATATTAGGGTTAGTTCATTTTCGATTTTGTTTTGACGTCATCTATTCCTCTGACTTATTTTTGACCTCTTCATATTCCTAAAGGACACCAAATATTTTTACTTCTTTGTACATTAATGACAAAAGTTGGAGGGGGACTTTTTAAATAGCTAATTTAAATTCAAAGATCTGATCAACTAATCAGATACAACTTTCTCCAGTTTGAAAGACTGAATAAAAATTAATCAGGCAATCAAGTTCTAAATTAGGCCATTTTAATTTTGGTTAATAATACATTTTTATTTATATAGCGCCTTTCCCATGCTCAAGGCACTTCACAGACTGTATTACATCAGTGTAAAAAAATAAGTCCTGTTAATAATAGGCTATTAATCATCTTAACAACATCAAATGAAAAATGTACTGTACTTGACCTCTTTTTGTCGACAATGTATCTAAATAAGAAGTGGGGTTGGTTTAAAGAAATATTCGATTTATATGTTACTTGCCCTGTTTTTTTGCAGTGAAGGTGGATAAAAAAGATAATCTCATGTTTTAATTGAGAATTAAAAACAAACATTTTATGATACAACAAGCTTCAATGGGGAGTAATCAATATTAAAACATCCATGTCACAAAATATATTTGTCTTGCTTCCAAAATATTGTTATGTAAATACTTCCAGAAAATCAGAGTGGTGCATTATTAGGAAACATGTTCAAACAGGATTAACCTTTTGAAGTGAAGAACAGGCTCTTGATCAGTGAATGAGGGGAAGAATCAGATATTTCAATGTTTCAAGATGGCCTTGACAGATAAAGAAGGCATTACCATGTGAAACAGAATCAATCTGATTTCAAATATAAGCAATATTATTCTTAAAATAGCTGTGTAAACCCATGCTATAAAAAGCATTGGGTCGTACAAACTATTGAAATCGTTAGAAAAAAATTGAAATGTAGAGATGTCAGGTAATTGAAAGGAAATACTCTGGGCATCTCTCTCCTAGGAGGTTTCGTTTTGCCAAAGTCTGGCATCGTTTGTGCATTAGCGGCTAAGCAACTGTCTGTCTTCGGAGGTTTTGTTTTGCCACCGTGCTTGCCTCGCTTGTGTATTAGCGGCAGGAGGAAAAGTAAAAGGAATACAGTTTTGCTGATGTGCTCGCCTCGTTTCTGTATTAGCCACTAAGTTGTAGCGGGGCCACATAGTGTTAAATGTCAGTACTGAGTGCGTCTCGTTTCATTGTCCCGTTTACTGTTGGTGCATCAGTTTATGCCGTCCCCGAAAAAAGGGGGACGGATGATGGAAGGAGACCACAGCCGCCAACCTGGAAAACACCTGTTTACAATCATTCAATCACAGCCGTCACAGGACTATATAAGCCATCAGGAGGAGAAGGAAAGGGAGAGAGGAGAGAAGGAGATTTTGTTTCAACATTACGACCACGAGCAACCTGTACCTGTTTTCCATATTGCGCTTATCCATCCAGTTTGTTTTCCATCTGCCGGATTTATTTCAAGGACCTCACCACGAGATACCCCGGGGTAGGACTTAATCATCCACCACATACACGAGGATTCACGGTGAGGCTGTTCCATTTTTTTTTCCGGGGAGAATCAAGCAACTCTATCACTAATTCAGTCATCCGCTTTCAGGACATTTTCTTTATTACCGGACTCACGTACTCATTCATTTTCAGTTTATCAGTCATTGTCGTTTTCGTGTTGTGTGTTTATTTGTTACAGGGACAAGGGAGGGTTTTTGTTGTATATATTTATATATGTTTGGTGGTGTTTTGTTATTGCTGGGGTGGAGGGATATTTGTAGTATTTATGCTTCTATTTTTATATTTCATTTCATTTAATACATATCTGTTTAATTTTACATCCTGTTTGTGTACTTATATTTTTCACCGTCGATTGTGGGGAAAAGTTCAAATGGTAAGAAGTACGGCTTGATAGTTAGATTATTTCTCAGTTAATTATCCAGGCCACTGGTCTTGGAGGTGTAGCTGCCGGCTGGGTAAAAGGGGTCGGCCGTTACAAAGTGAGTGACTCTTTATTCAGAGGTTTCATTTTGCCGATGTGCTGGACTCACTTGTGTATCCTTGGAGGTGGAGCCCTTACCCTGACTCCACCTCTCACTTCCGGGATGGACAAACACACACACTTCCACTCGTAGACATTTATATATAAGATAAAGTTTAAAAAATTCCCTGATCGGAAGTAGATTGAATAATTGAATTATTTACTTTTTTTCAGAATCCTATCTATTGCATTATGTAAAAAACTAGAATTATGTCGGTTAAGGTATACACACTTGAGAAATAATTTGCTTTCGTGTTGTGATTTGTTGATTTCCATCTGTGTCAAAACACATTCACTTCCTCCTGAAACTCTGAACATTGATCATTTAATAAAGGAGGAACTTAGAGGAACTCATGTTTTGGTTACAATATCAAAGGCTGTAATTCTTAAAAATGTACAGCAGCAGTGGGATGATGAGTCACTGTCACCAACAGTATGAGATGACGTTTGACATTCCATTATTAAAAGGATGATGTAGGGGAATTTCTAAAATTGGAGAGCCTGCCATGATCATGTTGTTTTGAACTAATCGAGATGGCACCGGTGTGTGTGGATGGCCATCTGCCTTTATTTTGGTCTGTTTTGTTTTTAATTGCCTTGTTTATGTCTTTTTTTATCCACAATGTCTTTCCTTTGCTGGTCTCTTTTAAACATACAATCAACAGCTGACAAACCTTTTAAATATGATTGAGCAGGCCAGAGTACTTGCGCTCCACCTTTTCTGCTAGATACACTGGTGTACCTGTGCTGAAAGCCCTGTCTATTGCCCAGAAGGAAGCGTTGTAGAAGATGAGGGAAGTGCAGGGGTGTACTCGCGAGGCTTAAAACTTACCTGGCGTCTTATCCAGTGACTAATCCTCACTACAGTTCATCTTATGGTTACTTCATCTCTTAGTATTCTCTGGAACCAATGTATAAATGGATCCGGCCTGTTGTTTATTCTTTCCTTTTATCCATAGTTATTTTACACATTTGTCTAACACATGAGAAGAGATGGGACAATGCAACCCTGAACATTTAACATGCATGGAATGAAGGAAACTGGAGGATTTTTTTTTTTTTATCCCTGTGGACAAAGCCCTTTACAACATTTTTAGGGGTTGTCACCTCGACAATCATGTCTGGCCGTTCGAGTCTACCAGAATGATGATTTAAAATTAAATGAATAATTGGAAAAGTATATCTTTATGTACATGATATGATCAGAATAATAATTAATATTGGTTGTGAAGAACCTGGAGCATATCCCAGCTGCACTAGTCACAATGTAAGGAAGTACTTTAGAAGGTGTACCAATTCACTGCACGCAGAAAGAAAACATCTCATCTTTAAACATAATGGAATTACGTTATATTTTGGAAATTTTAACAAATAAAAATAATTCATCATACTTTTTTTATGTTGACGAGAAATGTAACATAGTTTGAAGACTTGTATTCAATTGGAGGCCTGGCAAGTTAAGCAACTTTCTTAGCATAACCTTGGAATTACACAATGAGTCAGTAGTTGTAACTGAACATACAGCTTTGTCATTTCATTCAGTAAGTCGCATCTAAAATTTCATTCCAAGTGAGGTACAGTGGAATATGGGCAAGTTGTGAGTCACTTGGAGTTGCTAACTTCGCAGCACGTTAACCTTTACATCGTTGGAAATTATTTATATTTTTAAACTGTAAATAGTATTTAAGAGTTTAATCAAAACATTTACAAATGAAGCTATAAGAAACAAGTTGACATTGTGAGCCAATGGAAGGGTGTTTAAATGTACCAGAATCCAATTCATTGTGTATGTTTTTAACATAAAAATCATAATGTGTACTTGTTCCTGCCCACTTTTTCAAAATTAAAACCTCTGTGTTAAGTTATTCTAGAAATGCTAACTGACAATAAAAAGTAAAGTCATGGAGAAAAATTGCGTACATAATTTATTTATGGAAGTATTGCTGAAACAATGAACAGAGGAGACATACACATGCAAAAATACATTGTATGGTAACAGGAGGTGAAGGTCGTGGTGAGAGGGAAGTCTTTATTGGAAATGTTTGCAGGCATGTTATAACCAGATGCTCCTTGGCTGCATAGACCTAGATGGTCCAATCAACATGTCATAAAGACATTTGGGAACCTGGTCAATTGTTTTTCTGTTATATTTTTATTGAGGAAGTTGTTATTTTTATTTGTTAATTTGTACTTTTATTTAAACTTGTGATTCTTAATATTTTTCTGTTATCGTTTTTCATCATTTGTAAGCACAAATGCTTTGTTTTACTGCCAACTTTTTATCATTATGACAGTGATCTCAACTTGATGCCATTTTAGGTATCGTTTTTGTCACAGGAACTGCCATTTTCTGCTCTCTGTTTACAAGGATGATAGTTGCTAACCATGTAATTGTCGCTTTGCTATGCATGACTTAATCTGTTAGTACTTAGGAAGGCAATGCCATATTTTCACTTTTGCATTAGAAGATTCTCTTGGTTAGTGACTTTTCTTGTCTATATTATTATTGACCTGTCGTTTTGATTTTTGACAATTGGTAATCTTCTTCTTTTCTGTTTAAACTAGCTGAACTACCTGTGTAAAATGGGTTGAATTCAAAGTAATCAACACAGAGTTAATGTTTTTTATTTAATACAAGGACTACCTATTTGGTCTGGTATGTACTCAGTCCCTCTCCTTTGTGGGGGCCTTTTCCACTCCAGATAGACTTGCCTGTTTCCATCATTTCCTCTCTGAGTTGCTCATTGAACTGACCACTCTTATAGGCAAAGTGTTTTGTGAAAATGCGACAGATTACCGCATTGGCCTTGTTTACCAACTCTATCCTAGTCATGTCAGGACTTTGGTTTCCTGATGTGAGCATTTATCTGTTCCAAATTTTTTTCTTAACCCTAGCTACCTTGTGGAAATACAGATACATAGACATTTGTCCTTTCATTAAGGTGGATCATTTCTTTTCCTGCTCTCTTAACTCCTTTGACACAGTAGAGACTTGATTTAATGTTCCCATAGATAGTGTAGCGTGTGGCCGGGGCTCTTGCCAGGCCGGGACACTACCACACTGGGAGGACCTGGGGAGCAAGCGTGGCCAGAGTGTTACCTCCCCGGGACGCTAGATGGCAACCCCCCTGGGTTGCAGTGATGCCTCGTACTCCCTCATGGCTTCATGGGAGTTGGAGTGTAGTGCAGCCCTGTTGGGATCCGCAGGTGCCCCCAGGAAGTGCTGCAGCAGAAGCTGCTGAGCCCTTTTGGGCAGTTCTTCCACCACACCAAGAAGTGCTGCCGGAAATGAGTAATCAAGCACCTGGAGCACTTCCGGGTGCGTTATAAAAGGAGCCAGCAGCCACTACTCAGGGAGCCAGAGTCGAGTGGAGGAAGACAAAGCTTGACCAGAGAGAGGAGAAGGAAAAGAGTGGAGAAGGAGTATTGTTTGTGTGCTGTGTTTTGGACTGTGTTGTGCCTGTGGGCGTTTCCCACGAGAAAAAGAAAAAATAAAACCTGTGTGCTTTGAACTTGTGTCCCACGTTTGTCTGTGTCGGGTTAATAGCGGTGGGCCACAATAGATAGACAGATAGATAGATAGAACTTTAGTTTTTGAACATTGAAAAGGCTTTTCTCTGAAGAAGTGTGAGTAAGGCTATGTTCACATTGCAACAAAAAGTGATTCTATTTTTTGTGTATGTGTGTGATAGTTCAAATTAATGTTGTATGTGATCCAGATATGATTTTAGATATCTATTTTCAATGTGCTTCACATAATTAATAAAAAGTTTTATCAGAGTAATGTGAACAATGTGGCCACCATGAGGTACCCCACTTCCCCAAACACCTGACACAACAGGCACAGGCACAAGTCTAGTAACACACAAGGCTTAATTCCCCTACTTGGCAAACTTTTTTCCTTCATTCCTCACACACCACCAAAGGAGAGTACAGCAAGCACAGTCAAATAAGCAGCACTTTGTCTTCTTCCTCTTTTTCTCTCTCTCTGTCTTCTTCTGCCTTCACTCCTCCCCTGGCAAGCTTTGTCTTTGTCTTTGTCGTCGTTGTCGTCGTCCTCCTCCTCCTCCCAAGTCTGACTCAGTGAATGAAAGCAGGCAGCTCCTTTTATGCTACACCTGGGAGTATTCCAAGTGGCTCATTAGTAAGGTCTGGAAGCACTCTCAAGTGTGATGAAAGCCCCACAAAGTAGGGCTCTGCAGCTATCCATGCACGCCCTGGCGATGATTACAACCCCAAAAGGGCTGAACTTCCAAGCTCCAAGCCAATGGCACTGTAGTAAGCCGTTGGGGCTGCCCCCTGCTGTTCAGGGGGTGATAATACCCCATGTAAGCTCTCTCCCCGAGTCCTTCTATCATGAAGGCATCCCAGCCAGGTAAGAACCTCGGCCATCCATCACACCAAAGAGATAGATACTGGTTGCTGCACTACTACACAATGTTTCTGCCCAAGATGTCTGTGAATCTGTCAGCTCATAATGGTAAGGAAGAGAAAACGAAAACAAAACATCATAGTGGTTGCTTTGAGCACAATAATCTTTGCCATTTCTGCACATAGGAACTTTTGGACACGAGAGAGGAGTGAGGATTGGTGAGATCAAGATGTCAAGGTTTAGGATGAAAAACAGTATTTACAAAAGGTGTGTAAATCCCTTTTGAAAATTTCTGATTCCAGTGTAGCTGTGATCGGGCGGTGAAAGAACAGTCTCAATAAAGTAGAATTTTTGGGATGCCGGGTTGCCTCTTTTATTCATCTTCAGATGAAACAAAAAAAACTGAAAAATCAGAACAAAAGACACAGCTTAGCGTTGCTTCTCAAACAAAAAAACAAAAAAAAAAGTTTTTTTCTCAGTCGCTCAAGGCGATACAGCGCTCCATTCTACGGCTAGCTCTGGTGTCCTTACATGATGCCTTTTACTGCGATGTCTGGGTTTTATGGTGGTTGGACCAGAAGAGATGGGGTTAGGTGCCCTTACTGGGCGATTTCTCTGTGCTGTGAGGGAAAAAGAACAAGGAAACAAAGTTAGCGGTAGCCCCGCCTCTCTTCTCGGCAGGGGTATTGCAATCCTGAACTGAGCCAGTGGAGGAGACCTCCAATGTGTGTGCATGACAAGCCTTATTAGTTTTATTTTGTTTTCAAAGCTGCAACTTTCCTTGTTTAAAAATGGTGCAATGCTGGTATTCATAAAAATGAATAACAATCTGAAACAACAAAATGAGAATAATAATTCCACAAATTATGTGCAGTAAATTAGGACAGGTTCAAAATAGATCATAACTAACAATCACAAAAATAACTGCAGTTACTGTACACTACATTTATTTGAATAAACTTAAACAGAAATTATCTTTTTTTCCATGGCTGTAGCTTCAGGTCTACATGATGCATACATCTTTCCTTTAGGTAAAGGAGCTCCTCAGCTATTGCACATTCATGTTTGTTTTTTAGAGACAGTTCTTTGTTAATCTGTATCCAGCCCTGCAAGCAGGTTCTCCATTTTACAGGTAAAACTTTTAGGAGTTGGCGGCAGGATTGGCACTCCAGCCACTGTTAAAAACCTCAAACTGTTCAAGTGTGTTGCTAAGGTGTCATCTGCTGCACTTGGGTCCCAATCCAGGTGGTCTGACGTGTAGTGGGTGCGGCAACACGCTGTCAGCTCCCAACATCTCTCTCTCTTTAAAAAGTCTGCTTTCTGAAAACATCCTGGAACTGTTGGTATTAAAAGGGAAAACGTTCTGTAGGGCAACAAGAAATAGGAGGTGGGGTGATTTTTATTAAGCAGATAGGGCAAACACCTATCTCCCCAAATTTCAGTTTCATTGGCCTGCCAGTTGATGAGAGAATGCCATATAATACTTCAAGAGATGGAAGATTTAATGACTAGAAGGTAGTTTTTCCATGCTAAGTAGCCTATTAAGGTCTGAAGTGATAGAGGAGGTATGATGTATTCCAAAAGATGACTTATAAATGGTCTCCCATCAGTAGATTGAATGTCAGTCTTTAACACTATGGAATAGAACCTTGTAGACTAGAAGAAGATGGAGCAACTCAGAATGAATACAATATTGTGCCGAACCAGAATCATTTACAGTATATCTAGGATGTTAATGGTGTGAATAACCTGCACAGAAACTATTTTTTGTTTTGAGGCTACCACAATTGTTCAACCTATCAACCCTGACTTAAAATGAGTTATTCAGTTTTCCTGCAACTTAGAGCAGGTTGCAACTTCATACCTAAACATTCACTAAAACAACATAAACCAATGTTAATACAATGTCTATGTAATTTTAAACTGACTTCCGTCTTTACATTACAGGTTTCTGGCCAAGAAACCAGAAAAATTGTAATTTCCAATGATCAAACAACATCAAAACAGGAATACTTAAATGGAGAGGACATTTTAGGCCTTAACATTGTATGGACATTTTACAAAATATGCATACACAATGTTAAAAACCTCACACTGTTCAATTTCATTCGAACTGGTGTGGTGCTGAGGTGTCACCCGTTGCACGACTGCTCTTGGGTACTAATTTGGAATCTTGAGGTGGTTTGCTGTGTGGTGGCATTTGGCAACACACTGTAGCAGTGCATGCTCCCAACTTCCTCCTCCTCTTCCTCCTGATTAGGTTTGAAACCAAGTATAAAAAAGTAAAAGTTTCTTGTAAGGCTCATTCTTGTACACACTCCACAATTAAACACAAAAGGCACATTTAGAATTGCCAATTAACCTTGCATTGCTGTTCAGTGTCTTAACTTCTTCTGCGCTGCACATATACCTCAGGTGTGTTTGTAGTAGAAGAATACAGATCAGTTCATCATCTGACCTGATAAAGCTAATCTAAAGTGTGGTGTAGTCATCCAGTCTCCAGGGGTCTTATAAATGTTTGCCAGTCACTAAAGGCACCACTTGCCTTTTTTCTGGGACTAATAAAACTAACTGCTGAAGTGAAGATGCTGATGTAACATTTAGTACTGTTAGCAGGAAGTTTCCTTCATTTAAGCATACAAATTCACTCATTTTTCAAAGACATTGCATACACACATTTAACAGAAATATCAGATGATACAAATATACAAATGACAGTTCATTGAAGCAATAATAATATTAAAGTCCATTGTTTCAGTGATATGTTTCAACAAATAAAATGTGTTTTGTACAGTCCTTCACTGAGTTCATTTATATTAGATTAATTTCTGAGCGTAATTCTAGGCCCCCATACACTAGTCTCCACTTAACAAGCACTTGAATCTGTGATGAAAGGCAAAAACCAAAAAAAAAAAAAAAATCTAAATTGTAATCGTAACACAAACAAGCAAATAAATGAATAAAAACCATAGCTGCATTTATCAAATAAAGCCTAATATCATAAATGAATGAGTGTCTGTCTTCAATAAGAAAATATACTTTAGCATTTTTACATTTGTAGACAAAGAGGGGTGTTAAACTAGAGGCCTAGGGTCTGTTGGGATGTAATTGAGTACCCAAAGCAGAGAGAGGCCTTTATTGTAACAGGCTTCCCTATTAGCCTTTTCACAAAGCTCATCAGTTTCTTAACAGAGACCTCATTGTTATTATCTAATCCTTCTTTGCCTAAAGGTTGCTCCAGAAAGCAGGATCACAGATTAGAAACTTTACAGCCTTGACACGGCATATGTCATTTTTCACTTTTCAGTATCTCTGAATGAGATTGTTCTCATTTTCACTGACATTGGTATGTGCTTTTTAGGTGTGCCTATCAACAAAGTGTGGCATTTCAGTAATAAAATATATTGTATTATATAGCCATATACCATTTATACTCAGAGTCATTGTTATTTAGTGTGTGAGAATTTAAATACTATACTCCTAGAGTAGGGCTCCCTTGGGATCTATCTATCTATCTATCTATCTATCTATCTATCTATCTATCTATCTATCTATCTATCTATCTATCTATCTATCTATCTATCTATCTACAGTTGTGCTTGAAAGTTTGAGTGAAAATCTGATGATGTTTTAGGTCATATTTATGCAGAAATATAGAAAATTCTAAAGGGTTCACAAACTTTCAAGCGCAACTGTATCTATCTATCTGCTTATCTGAAGAATGAAAACAAAACAGTAAAATATAAAATATTATACTATTAAGTATAAAAAAATAATAAAACATACTTTATCATTCTTTAAAATAAATAGATGTTCAATCACAAAAGGAGAGTCCTTCCTTGCATCTAGAATATTCTATTAAGCCATTTATCTTTCTAAGTGGGAATTGAGTCTACAGGACCAGTATCTTCCCTATGACTTACTGTGAAACTTTGTGACACCAGTTGATGGCCCCAGTTTAAGGTTTGAAGTTGTATATTGGGTGGCCAACGTGATGACACGGTGGTTAGATTTGTTGTCCCATATTGTTAGAACCCTGAATTGTCTTCCATGATACTGTATAACTCCAGAGATGTGTTCCTCTCTGTGATCCCCCCTCATCTTCTGCAAGTCTCTGTTTATCCAATGCTCCAGGAGTATCCACCTGCCTTCTTGAACTTTTCCAGGCTTAGGTGTAACACAAATGTTCCAAAGGGGTCATGGAATATAGAGCTTGGTGTACCTGTGTGACATTTTTTTTGTCAATCACCCATCCTGTCCTGCCTGTCTTCAGGATAATATGTTGGCTGCTACAATACAAATTGCATCCATGTGTGTTGGCATTGTGATTACACTTGGGATTCACATATGTATGCACTTCCACACTTGGGGCAAAGATCTTTATGTGAATGCTGATTTTCATGAATGCAGCATTGCTGTAATGTTACCTTATCTGGGATGGTGGGGAAATGTGTAAATAATGTAGCTTGCAGAGTGCACTCCTGCTCCCCAAACCTGACACAAACAGACTCCAGGCACAAGTCTAGCACACAAAAACGCTTTAATCAGTGGGAAACGCTTCCCAAATTGTTTCCCACCAATGCACTGTACAAAGGCACCAACCAGCACAGCCAACAAAGTACACAGCCTTCTTTCTTTCTTTCTTTCTTTCTTTCTTTCTTTCTTTCTTTCTTTCTTTCTTTCTTTCTTTCTTTCTTTCTTTCTTTCTTTCTTTCTTTCTTTCTTTCTTTCTTTCTTTCTTTCTTTCTTTCTCTTTCTTTCTCTGACTCTCTCTCTCTGGCAGCACCCACAGAACTCAACAGGGCTGGGCCGAACTCCAAGTCTCATGGTGGGATTTCAAAGCACTGCTGCATCCCAGGGGGCTGCCGTCTAGGCTCCCCTGGTCCTTCCAGCATATGGACATCCCAGCCGGGAAAGGGTTCTGGCTGTCCTCCACAACAGACATATTCCCTCATGCATTGTAAGGCTGTTCAAAGTTTGGTGCAAAATTCAAGAAATGGTTGGATGTGATAAACACAAATCATAACTATTACAAAGCTACTTTATCCCTGTGGCCAAAAAAGTAGTATTACCAACACATAGCTTCTCCACATTGATAGATCAATCACGTGACATACAACATTTATTACAAATGTTATTTCATCTTTGTCAGTTCAATATCTTTTTGCAAGTTCATTGTAGTCCAGCATTTCCAAAACATGAAGCCTTTCCTGGGATGGTGTTTTGATCTCTGCCTCAATGCCATCTCCTGGCTGCACCTAGCGAGTTAGGAAAGTTCATAAGTTCTCCTAAATTTATATGCAGTTAGGAGTAGTTTCCTATATTAGGAAATCTGATAAAATGTTTTTGCTCCTACTTCTAAGATTAGGACTAAATGTGTGTCACTCTGAGATGTTCAAGCTAGTTAGGACCATTTTTGTAATCTGAGACAACTGATATATACAAGCTTTATGTTTTATATAAAGCTAATAAGTCATTTTGTCAGGCTCAATGGATGCCTGAGTGCACTCGCCCTGCTAAGAATTGAATGTCCGTCTGCTGTTGTTTGTTTGGTTTAATCACTGCTCCTGACATAGACTCTGGTCCAAAGCAAGCCTGATTAAAATACAGCTTCATAATTTACCAAATTCACAGTGTTCTGGTCAATAACTGAAATGTTTTGGTCAAACATGAAGAGAACAAATTGTCCCCACATACAAGATGTGACTGCATATGATTTTGGCATTGGCACATAACAGTTTTCTTTTCAAACTGTACCCAGAGTTTAGCGGCATACAATGAAAGAAAACAAGCCAGAATGAAAGTGTTTTCACATTATGCAAAACATAGAAGCTCCATCCTTCCATTTTCAGGATACATCTTTCAATTAAAGGATTGTGGCTAGACTGAGACTATCCTGAGACCACTGCGTACAAAACCTGGATTCAGTGCCAGTGTATAACAAGCTCACTTAAACTGAGTCAATTTACAGGTTTAGTTACTTTTGGATACCGATTTAAACTAGAGCTCAATAAGAAAAAACTTTCAGATAGGAGGAAAATCGATAGTCTTCTTTCTATAAGACTCTGGGCTTTCTGGGAAAGAATGTCTTAGAATAAAAGCATCAGCAGCTAAGCAAATCAATGAACAATATAATCTTAATATGAAAGATGCTCTTTGAAGTAGAGATTAATTGAATAATTGATTTCATCATCAGCTCTTGAAGAGATTTATTCGTGTTTTCTCTTTTCAGAATGATACTGGTTTCTATGGTCATGATGGCTGGGCTCCAGAGTCTGACTCAAATGTATATCTTTGCAGGTAAAATAAGGAGAATTTTTTTATATCATTCATGTTCATAACAGACATTTTATCCTCTAGCTAAAAGAATTCAAAGGGTGATGTTATTAAACTCCCATGCAAACCAGTCATCTGTATTTGTATAGTGCCTTTCATAGTAAGAGTCATAAAAAGTCACGTAACAAAGCAATTAATAAGATTACAATGAAGTAATGCATATTTTCGGGCCTCTCAAATTTGGTAGCATTACAAAGCAATTAATGATTCAATAATTTTATATAGTGGGTAGTTTTGTAGAAGTTCATTATTTGTTATGGTTTATCATATACACTATATGGTTAAACTATTATGTAGAATGTTAGGATATTAATAACTCTGGTTACACTTTAATTACTACAAAAATGCATCAATTTCTTATTTACTCTTATGTAACAAGACCTTAATAAAGACTTCTTTTTATGTACATTAAGGTCATAATGCATCATTAAATTAAAATGTTACCATTAGCTTTTTGCTCTCCTTTCATATTTGATAGATAGATAGATAGATAGATAGATAGATAGATAGATAGATAGATAGATAGATAGATAGATAGATAGATAGATAGATAGTTGCCTGCATTCTTACCTGCTTTAAAGATAATGCAATCCTAATTCACTGGCTATACTGATTTTCAAGGCTTGGTTTCTGATTTCAAAACTCAAGATTGTTAATTATTTCCTGAAAATGTCAAGAGAGAGATACTTATTTTAATTGAATAAAATGAATAAATAGTGTTGCTTACAACTGTAGCCATGAGTAAATTATTCTTCAGAAAGGCCTTTGATTAAAGTATTGTCATAAACTATTCTCCTCTCAACAGATCATAATTAGTTAATTGCTTAGCCTTCAAAGCAGAGTATGGAGTCTGAATTCTCCAACAGTGGTTAGGTTTTCTGCAGCACAACTCTGGGGACCCAAGTTCCATTCCCAGCCCAGTTCTTGTGTGGGGTTTGCATGTTCCTCACTGCAACTTCATGTTTTTCCTTTAAGGTTCGCTACTGTCTTCCCATATCCCATTACATTCTAAGATAATTGATGACTCTAAACTGACCCAGCATGAGTAGCATGTCCCATGATAATCTTGTGCCCAGTACACAGTTTGTATTATCTAGCACCCAACACCTGTGGGAAAGGAGCAGCCCCATAAATAATAAAGATGATTCATAAAAAGGATGCATGCATGGGTGTTTCATAGTAAGTGTTATACCATACCATACCATTTTTATTTGTTAAGCGCTTAAAAACACAGCATTACAACTGACCGAAGCGCTGTACAGTTAAAACAAACAAGACTAAAAGCAAAATATTAAAAACAAACATTAAGAGAGAATTAAAACAGAGACACTAAAAAACAGGTCAGGGGACCCAATAAAACAGAGAAATCGCAAAAAGCAAGTAGAAATAAGACAGGTTAAGAATTAAAAGCCAATGTGAAGAAGTGCGTTTTTAGGTGTGATTTGAATGTGGCGACTGAAGTGGCTTGCCTAACCACTAAAGGTAAGGAGTTCCAGAGCCTGGGTGCACAGACAGAAAAAGCCCTTTCACCACGAACTTTAAAATGTGCCTTGGGAACGGTTAGGAGCAGCTGATCTGCGGATCTAAGAACACGAGGGGGATTGTGACGATGGAGCAAGACACTCAAGTAGGCAAGGGCTAGACCATTTAGTGCCTTACAGGTTAAGAGGAGTATCTTAAAATCAATTCTGAAGCTAACCGGCAGCCAATGTAGGGTTTTTAAAATCGGTGTAATGTGTTGGCTTCTGCTGCTTCCAGTTAAAAGCCTTGCAGCAGCATTTTGAACCAATTGGAGTCTCGAAAGAGTGGCTTTACTAATACCATATAGGCAGGAATTAGAATAGTCAAGCCGGGACGTAATGAATGCATGGATTACTGATTCCAGGAGGTGGTAAGGCAGAATTGGTTTGAGTTTGGCAATTCGCCTGAGATGGAAAAAGCAGGATTTTACTGTGCTGTTGACTTGAGCATCCATTTTCGGGACCATATCCATTTTGATTCCAAGATTGGAAACAGACGAAGTTACTGGAATGGGAAGAAAGTCGAGGCCAAGGGGTAGGGTCTGTTTGCGGTCAGGACTAAAAACAATGACCTCAGTTTTTGAATCGTTCAGGTGAAGGAAGTTTACAGCCAGCCAGTCCTTAATGTCAGATAAGCAGTCGAGAAGAGGTTTAGTGGAGTCAGTTGACTTGAGGGAGAAATAAATTTGGCAGTCATCAGCATATAGGTGATACGAGATTGCATGTTTTCTAAAAATTGCACCTAAAGGCAGGATGTAAATTGAAAAAAGTAGTGGCCCCAAAATGGAACCCTGGGGGACACCACATGGTAGTGGGACTGATTCAGATGAAAAATCGTCTAGCATGACTCTAAGAGTCCTGTTGCAGAAATATGACCTGAACCAGTCGAGGGCTAAGCCAGATACACCAGCCCAGGATTCGAGTCGGGAGATCATGATGTCGTGGTCGATTGTGTCGAAGGCAGCAGATAAATCGAGAAGAACCATAATCACGTAGAGTCCTGAGTCCAATGCCAAAAGGACATCATTTAGGACACGTAAATGCGCGGTTTCTGTGCTGTGTTGGGGCCTAAAGCCTGACTGAAAAAGGTCCATTACCTGATGGTCCTGTAGGTGGTGAATTAATTGCTCATAAACTACTTTTTCGAGTAATTTTGACAGGAAAGGTAGTTTGGAAATTGGACGAAGATTGGAGAAGACGGCAGGGTCAAGATCAGGTTTTTTCACGATTGGATGTACAACTGCGTGTTTGAAAGCACAAGGAACTGTAGCCGAAGATAGGCTACTAGTTATGATCTTTAAGACATCATATCGAATCACAGGAAAGACATCTTTCAGCAGTCTGGACGGCACCACATCGTCCGGAGAGCCCGAAGGCTTCATTGAGGCGACGATTTTTTCCAGGTGGGGGAGCGAAATGGGTTCAAAGCTGGTGAGGGAGCCGTGTACAGGAACGGCTAAATCAACAGAGCCAGAAGAAGAAATGGAGATCTGGGATCTAATGTTCGTGACCTTATTCAGAAAAAACGTAAGGATCTGATTACAAAGAGCATTGGAGGGAGAAGAGAAAACAGTTGCAGCTGGAGAGAGGACAGCATTCAGTGTTTTGTATAAGACATGTTGATTGCCAGAATTTTTTGAGATGATGTCAGTAAAAAAACGGTTCCTTGCACCTCTGACTGCTCTCTGGTATTGAGACCACATGTCTCTCATGCAGTCAAAGGTAACAGTGAGACCATCTTTCCTCCATTTACGTTCTAGCCGCAGTTCTAGCTACAGTTTTGCCTGATGGAGCGAGTTTGTTCATTTAGCCATGGGTCATGCTTGACTTTGGATTGATAAGATAAGGTACTTTTACATAATCAACTAAAGTGAATATAATTAATTTTTCTAACAGCACACTCTCCACTAATAGATAACAAATGCTGATTACAATAATAAAAGAATGAATTTGTGATTTAATATTTTTTATCATGCTATCAGATTGTCTGTGACATGCACCTCGCATGAAAGTTACCAACTAACCTCTTAAAGCTCCTTTCTTAATGGGCTGCCAGACCAGCTCTGTAACTATTATTCTTAACCTCTTCCTTGTGTCATTGTCCATTCTGTACCCCACATATTCAAACCTAAAGACCTCTGTGATGTGCTGCTCGCTAACTGGGACTGGCCTTACCTCCAAACCTTTACTTCAACCCAGTTTTTCCACTAAGGGAGGGTCTCACAAGAGCATCCTCTGTGACCTTATGGGACCACAGCTAGACAAGAAATGGACAGTCTAGCTTCTCACCTATGCTAATAATAACAAAATTATATTTGGATTTTCTCTTAAAATTTATGTTTATTTGCATCATAACCAGTAGCATAAAATATAAGGAATACAAAGAATTATACAACATGGGTGGTATCATGCAGTCTTCAGTCAGTCCCTGATGACAATTCCCAGATGGCTTCTTTACTTGAGGTGCAAATTATATATGCTTAATTCAAAATTGAGGAAAAAGAGGAAAAGAGTTTTTGCAGGAGGCAGAGCTCCTTAGAAAGTGTTCAGCAGTTGAACAGCAGCAGATAGAAAGATTTATTAAAGTGTTCATGTTATTCCTCCAAACAGTAACTTGCAAAAGTGTCAGAAAACTGTCAACTGATCTAAAAGAAAGCGCGATAGTTCCAACAAAATTGGAATTTTTTTCCTTTGAAAATGAAGTCTACAACACACTATCTTCTGCAGAAAGTGAAGGGGTTTGAATACTTTCTGAATCTTGACTAACTATGGACAATACATGAGAGCTGCAAATACTGGTTCTGAACATGAGGGTAAAAAACGATTCATTCATATATTAGTTATGTTTTTCAATCATTTTCAACCTTATTCAATCCAATCTATTCCTTATATGAGAAGTTTACTAAGTCTGTAAGAATGTACAGTATGTCCAGTACCTACCTTCATGTCAGTCAGATACTGCATACATTCTGTGTGGTAGCTAACTACTGCTGGATTCGCAATATTCATATTGCATCTTGCATCATGCTTCAATGTATCTATTCATGTACAGTGGTTTCTGTACGAGTGACAGCATCATACATATGTGTGCAGTGAAGTGAATGTCAGCACAGAAAAACATTTTTAAATTAAGTCAACTTGGCTGCTACCAGCAATGAGCAGACCTCATAATTGTCAGTCAACAGTCAATAATAATCACACCACAACAACAAAATCTAGAAGAACCAATAGCTTTTCCAAAATAACACCTCCACTACTTTGGGTCCACAATCACATTCCCCTGTCCTGGGTAATTTTTTTGGAATTAGTTAATTCCTCTGTAATGTATGACTCTAAAATCAGCACGCTTTATACTTGGGTGGGGTATGGCTACATATACAGAACTGGAGTCTGCCACAGCAGCACTGGGAGCAAGACAGGAACCATAACAAGATTGGGTCCCAAATCATCACTGAGTACCATGCCAAATATAAAAGCAACCACCCAGCTATAGAGCCTCCAATCAACCAGACACACTAATCTTGTGAATGTGGGGGGAAACCTGAGTACCCAGAGAAAGCCCACATACATGTGAAGAACATGCAGACTCCATACAGGTAGTAATAGCATCTCACTGAGACACCAGCCCATTGTAGGGAATAAGCAAAGAAATTCATACCAGGCTGTTTGTGTGGAATGAAAAAGAAAAATAAAGTAAGGATTTAATGTTCATGCTTCAGTAGCCTTAAGGAAGATGCATATATTCAGTGTGGATTACAATGAAGAATAACAGTGGCAATCAAAGAGATATAGAGTAGGAATAGTCATAGATTCTTCTAGTAACTTCTATCAACTAGAACTGTGAATATCACTATATTGTGCTAGGAGAGTATTTGATGGTAATCACTACACATGACCTCTCCAGTACATTGTTAATTTTTTTTTCCCCTCACTGTTACATTTTTTATGACAAAAGGCTTTTTCTGTGTTTCTGTACCACCCAGTCAAGTATGTACGGTTATTACTGTGCTGGCAACATCATTGATGAAAACCCTAACTTGTGCTTACATTTTGTCATCTCTTTTATCATCTCACTTCCACCCTTTACTTAATTCAACTGATTACCCAGTGTCAGGATCCCACCGATTGATCTAGTTATGGCTCATTTTAATTGATGAATTATGATGTCAAGCTCTGCGGTGGGTTGGCACCCTGCCCAGGATTGGTTCCTGCCTTGTGCCCTGTGTTGGCTGGGATTGGCTACAGCAGACCCCCGTGGCCCTATCTTCGGATTCAGCGGGTTGGAAAATGGATGGATGGATGATATCAAGCTGCTGGCAAAGTTACTTGCATGTCAGCTGCAGGCGGTGATTCCTAAACTGACTTATTCTGATCAAAACTGGCTTTATTCGCCATTTGCTTCATGTTTTGCATGTTACCCCTACTCCTTCCACTCCTTCTGCTATTTTTTCCCTAGATGCATGGAAGACATTTGACAGGATGACCTTTTTATGGATGATCCTAGGTAGAATGGGCTTTGGTCCAGCCTTTATAAACATGGTTCAGACACTTTATTTGTCCCCCTCAACTATGTTCTTCCCTACCATGGTAACGTCCCTGCTTATCCTACCCATGTCTTTGATCTCTTTAATGTCTATGAAGCCCTGTCTGGTTATAAGATTAAATGGTCTAAATATGTTCTTTTCCCACTAAATTCTTCCTGTCATCTCTTTACATTTTCCTCTTTCATTCCTCGGACAGTGTCTTTCTGATACCTATGATTGGACATCTATGCTGGGGTCCCGGAGCTTGCAGCTGCAACGTTTCATGGTGCTCTGAAGGTTATCAGAGAATCCGTTTCTTCTTGATCCAACCTTTGTCTCTCATTCCAATCCATGCTGGCAATTATTAAAATGAATTTGCACCCTAGAATTAATGTTGATAGCTCTATGCTCCCTCTCTCTCTCCCACCTAAGTTCTGGCAATCTGTAAAGTCTCTGGTGTCTTCATTCCTTTGGAATCACAGGAGACCATCTGTTATACACTCCATTTGAATCTGCAACAGGTCATGTGGTGGTGTCTCCCTTTCTTATTTCGACCTGTACCACTTTGGCTTCACTCTAAGGCCAGTCTGAAGGTGGGTCTACCCTCTCTAACATCCTCCTTCCTGGTTGCACATAGAGACCAAATTTATTTACCCCCATTGTGCAACTTCATTTCCAGTTCATTCTACTAAAATAAAGTCCCTTTCCCCTACTATTAGCTCCGTTGTCTCTTAAGCACTTCAGATGTGGAGAAATGTTGAAAAATTAACAGGTCTGCTGCCAAGATGGCACCTCCACACTCCTTTATTTCATAATTATGCACTAAATATCAAAAGCTGTCCAATTTTCTCTTCCCCTTGATGTCAGTATGATACTGTATATATATGCCAGGAGATATATTTAATGAGACAGGGCTGGACATACAGTCATATGAAAAAGTTTGGGACCCCCCTATCAACCGGCATAATAATTTACTCTACTTTCAACAAAAAAGATAACAGTCTTTCATTTCCTAGTAACATCTGACTACTGGGGTGTTTTTCGAACAAAAATTTTTAGTGAAGCAGTATTTAGTTGTATGAAATTAAATCAAATGTGAAAACTGGCTGTGCAAAAATGTGGGACCCCTTGTAATTTTGCTAATTTGAATGCATGTAACTGCTCAGTACTGATTACTTGCAACATTGGTTGGATGAGCTCGCTAAGCCTTGAACTTCATAGACAGGTGTGTCCAATCATGAAATATAAAGGTATTTAAGGTGGTCAATTGCAAGTTGTGCTTCCCTTTGACTCTCCTCTGAAGAGTGACAGCATGGGATCCTCAAAGCAACTCTCCAAAGATCTGAAAACAAAGATTGTTCAGTTTCATGATTTAGGGGAAGGCTACAAAAAGCTATCTCAGAGGTTTACACTGTTAGTTTCAACTGTAAGGAATGGAATCAGGAAATGGAATGCCACAGGCACAGTTGCTGTTAAACCCAGCAGGTCTGGCAGGCCAAGAAAAATACAAAAGCGGCATATGCGCAGGATTGTGAGAATGGTTACAGACAACCCACAGATCACCTCCAAAGACCTGCAAGAACATCTTGCTGCAGATGGTGTATTTGTACATCGTTCTGCAATTCAGCGCAATTTGCACAAAGAACATCTGTATGGCAGGGTGATGAGAAAGAAGCCCTTTCTGCACTCACGCCACAGAGTCGCTTGTATGCAAATGCTTATTTAGACAAGCCAGATTCATTTCGGAACAAAGTGCTTTGGACTGATGAGACAAAAATTGAGTTATTTGGTCATAAGAAAAAGTGCTTTATATGGCGGAAGAAGAACACTGCACGCCAAGAAAAACGCCTGCTACCTACTGTCAAATTTGGTGGAGGTTCCATCATGCTGTGGGGCTGTGTGGCTATTTCAGGGACTGGGGCCCTTGTTAAAGTCGAGGGTCATATGAATTCAACCCAATATCAACAAATTCTTCACGATAATGTTCAAGCATCAGTCACAAAGTTGAAGTTACGTAGAGGTTGGATATTCCAACAAGACAATGACCCAAAACACTGTTTGAAATCTAAAAAGGCATTCATGCAGAGGGAGAAGTACAATGTTCTGGAATGGCCGTCACAGTCCCCTGACTTGAATATCATTGAAAATCTATGGGATGATTTGAAGCAGGCTGTCCATGCTCGGCAGCCATCAAATTTAGCTGAACTGGAGAGATTTTGTGTGGAAGAATGGTCAAAAATACCTCCATCCAGAATCCAGACACTCATCAAAGGCTATAGGAGGCGTCTAGAGGCTGTTATATTTGCAAAAGGAGGCTCAACTAAGTATTGATGTCATATCTCTGTTGGGGTGCCCAAATGTATGCACTTGTCTAATTTTGTTATGATGCATATTGCATATTTTATGTTAATCCAATAAACTTTGTCACTGCTGAAATACTAATGTTTCCATAAGGCATGTCATATATTAAAAGGAAGTTGCTACTTTGAAAGCTCAGCCAATGAGAAACAAAAATCCAAAGAATTAAGAGGGGTTCCCAAACTTTTTCATATGACTGTATTCCCATCTCATCAATCCAGGCATCCTATTCCTTCCACTTCCTACATTTTCTATTTACAGATGCATTCTGTGCTCAGGATACGTCGAGTTCCCGTCTCTATCCCTCTTCCAATGCATCCTCTGTACTCATTTGTTTCATCCCTTTCTCATAATTCCAAACCACTATCTGTTCTCTATTCTCTTTTCCAAATAGCTTTTATCAAAACTCTCTCAATCATGTCTAATTGGCTAATAGACCTTTACCCAACCCCTGCGTTGCGCTGGACTACTACAGGTGCTGGTCATAAAATTAGAATATCATAACAAAGTTGATTTATTTCAGTAATTCCATTCAAAAAGTGAAACTTGTATATTAGATTCATTCATTACACACAGACTGATGTATTTCAAATGTTTATTTCTTTTAATGTTGATGATTATAACTGACAACTAATGAAAGTCCCAAATTCAGTATCTCGGAAAATTAGAATATTGTGAAAAGGTTCAATATTGAAGGCACCTGGTGCCACACTCTAATCAGCTAATTAACTCAAAACACCTGCAAAAGGCTTTAAATGGTCTCTCAGTCTAGTTCTGTAGGCTACACAATCATGGGGGAGACTGCTGACTTGACAGTTGTCCAAAAGACGACCATTGACACCTTGCACAAGGAGGGCAAGACACAAAAGGTCATTGCTAAAGAGGCTGGCTGTTCACAGAGCTCTGTGTCCAAGCACATTAATAGAGAGGTGAAGGGAAGGACAAGATGTGGTAGAAAAAAGTGTACAAGCAATAGGGATAACCGCACCCTGGAGAGGATTGTGAAACAAAACCCATTCAAAAATGTGGGGGAGATTCACAAAGAGTGGACTGCAGCTGGAGTCAGTGCTTCAAGAACCACCACGCACAGACGTATGCAAGACATGGGTTTCAGCTGTCGCATTCCTTGTGTCAAGCCACTCTTGAACAAGAGACAGCGTCAGAAGCGTCTCGCCTTTGGACTGCTGCTGAGTGGTCCAAAGTTATGTTCTCTGATGAAAATAAATTTTGCATTTCCTTTTTGAAATCAAGGTCCCAGAGTCTGGAGGAAGAGAGGAGAGGCACAGAATCCACGTTGCGTGAGGTCCAGTGTAAAGTTTCCACAGTCAGTGATGGTTTGGGGTGCAATGTCATCTGCTGGTGTTGGTCCATTGTGTTTTCTGAGGTCCAAGGTCAACGCAGCCGTCTACCAGGAAGTTTTAGAGCACTTCATGCTTCCTGCTGCTGACGAACTTTATGGAGATGCAGATTTCATTTTCCAACAGGACCTGGCACCTGCGCACAGTGCCAAAGCTACCAGTACCTGGTTTAAGGACCATGGTATCCCTGTTCTTGATTGGCCAGCAAACTCGCCTGACCTTAACCCCATAGAAAATCTATGGGGTATTGTGAAGAGGAAGATGCAATACGCCAGACCCAACAATTCAGAAGAGCTGAAGGCCACTATCAGAGCAACATGGGCTCTCATAACACCTGAGCAGTGCCACAGACTGATCGACTCCATGCCACGCCACATTGCTGCAGTAATCCAGGCCAAAGGAGCCCCAACTAAATATTGAGTGCTGTACATGCTCATACTTTTCATGTGTATACCTTTCAGTTGGCCAACATTTCTAAAAATCCTTTTTTTGCATTGGTCTTAATTGATATTCTAATTTTCCAAGATACTGAATTTGGGACTTTCATTAGTTGTCAGTTATCATCATCAACATTAAAAGAAATAAACATTTGAAATACATCAGTCTGTGTGTAATGAATGAATCTAATATACAAGTTTCACTTTTTGAATGGAATTACTGAAATAAATCAACTTTGTCATGATATTCTAATTTTATGACCAGCACCTGTATGTTTCAAAATATTAAAACTTAAAAATCCTAATCACCAGCACAGACCATTTAAATTTGTTCACAGACTGTACCCTACTCCTCCAAGATGCTTTCTAATGGGACTTGAATTGGATCCCCTATTTCACCTCTGTCCTCTTAAAGTCCCTGGCACTTTTCTCCACATGTTCTAGGAATGCCCTCCGGCTGCAGCTCTCTGGTGTTATGTAGCAGCATCCCTCTTTATGATCTTTCTTTCCCAATTCCTTTGTCCCCTCAAGTTCTTCTCCTCCTAGACCTTTCTTCTCTTCTCTCACTCTCTCTTTCTCTCTCCCAACAGAGGCTTTTAGTGTCTGCGAACCTTGCAGCTAAATTGCTTTTAGCCTTTTGCTGGAAATCTCTTGCCCTTGCCTCTCCTGCTGCCTGAAAGTCTTCATTTTACAGTCTTGAGTTTCTTGATCTTTCTGCATCTCTGATCAACAACTCTTCTGGCTCTACTATCTGCAACTGGCTTCATGCTGTTCAGTTAGTAAAGAGCTGTTTGGTAGTTGCTCTGTGATGCAGCTTTTTCCTTTTGTTACTTGTTTTTTTTTTTTACCCCTAATTATTTTGTTTACTTTGACTTGCACTCATGCATTGTGTGTGCCAGTTTATCTCTCGACTCTTTTCCTCTTTTTTTGTGTTTCTGTTGTAGATGCCACATGGGTGGGAAGGGCATCCCAGCCAGAAAAAGGGACAATTCCTTACCCGGACTGAATGCTCCTAGTAGGCAGACAGATATCCTGGCTGGGGAGCAGAAAGTGATCAGACCCGGAAGGAAGGACTAGAAGGGATGAACGCACAGCCCACTGAAAATGGAAGATGTTGCTGGGGGCTTTTTACTCCCCTATGATGCTAGATGGCAGCAGCCCTCTATGAAGGCGCCCATTTAGGAACCAGCAGGGAATGCTGGAACATGTAGTCCAGCAATACAGCCTGGTGGACACCATAGGTACCGCAAGGGGGCGCTGTAGGGAGTTGCGCTCCCCAATTTATGGGACTTCTATGTGACCTGGAAGTACTTCCTTTGGGCAATTGCCCTGGCACCAGAAGTACTCCCCGATCCAAACTAAAAGGGACCACACTCCCTTATTCAGGCAAATCAGAGCTAGGAGGATGTAGAGCAACACTTGACCAGAGGAGGGCAGTTTGGTGGTAAAAGGAGAGAGAAAACTTGTTTATTTCTGCTTGTGTGACTTTGTGGAGGAATTGTATGATAAACCTTCAATTATTTGAACCCGGGACTTGTGAGATCGTATTTAGGAGTTTGGGGCTCACTGATGCCCCTGAGTTACATCACACCTGCCATGTGCCTTTTACTAAGAAGTGGCTTCCGTCTGGCCACTCTATCATACAGGCCTGATTGGTGGATTGCTACAGAGATGGTTGTCCTTCTGGTAGGTTCTCCTCTCTCCACAGAGGACCTCTGGAGCTCTGACAGAGTGACCATCGGGTTCTTGGTCACCTCCCTGACTAAGGCCCTTCTCCCCCAATCGCTCAGTTTAGTTGGCCAGCCAGCTCTAGGAAGAGTCCTGGTGGATTTGAACTTCTTCCACTTACGGATGATGGAGGCCACTGTGCTCATTGGGACCTTCAAAGCAGCAGAAATTTTTCTGCAACCTTCCCCAGATTTGTGCCTTGAGACAATCCTGTCTCGGAGGTCTACAGACAATTCCTTTGACTTCATGCTTGGTTTGTGCTCTGACATGAACTGTCAACTGTGGGACCTTATATAGACAGGTGTGTGCCTTTCCAAATCATGTCCAATCAACTGAATTTCCCACAGGTGGACTCCAATTAAGCTGCAGAAACATCTCAAGGATGATCAGGGGAAACAGGATGCACCTGAGCTCAATTTTGAGCTTCACGGCAAAGGCTGTGAATATTTATGTACATGTGCTTTCTCAATTTTTTTATTTTTAATAAATTTGCAAAAATCTCAAACGTTTTTCACGTTGTCATTATGGGGTGTTGTGTGTAGAATTCTGAGGAAAAATATGAATGTAATCCATTTTGGAATAAGGCTGTAACATAACAAAATGTGGAAAAAGTGATGTGCTGTGAATACTTTCTGGATACACTGTATTACCCCTCCACCTGATCTGCAACCTTGTGCAAATGATGAAGGGGGACTACAATTCCCATCAGCCAGTGCACTGCTCCAGTCAGTTTCATTACCATTCACAAAGTTTAAATAAGAGCATTGATAAAAGAATCATGTCATCAAAAGCAGCAACTGCGGTGTTTTTATTTTTTTAACCTCAGCCACTTTGGAATAACAATTTCATTTTCGCATTGGATTACAGTGTTTATCTTAGAGCAGTTTTTTCTCAGCCTTTATGGCCTTGAGACCCAGTTTTACATTTTTAATTTTCATTGACAACCCACAGAAGAGAGGATGGTTACCCCCTTCATGACTCAAGAGCAATTATAAGAGCATCCTTTGGTGAAATGAGCGTGGTTAGAAATTGGGAACAATATCACAATAGCATAGTCAATTGCTTTGACAGACTGGAGTTGTGTCCTGTGTGACCACAAATCTGAGATTATCCAATCCGCTATATTCTAACTACAGGGTCACGGGGGTCTGCTGGAGCCAATCCCAGCCAGCACAGGGCGCCAGTCCACCACAGGGAGCGTACACACACACACGGGACAATTTAGGATCACCAATGCACCTAACCTTCAGGTCTTTGGACTGTGGGAGGAAACTGGAACACCCGGAGGAAACCCACACAGACACAGGGAGAACATGCAAACTCCACACAGGGAGGACCTGGGAAGCGAACCCGGGTCTCCTAACTGCGAGGCAGCAGCGCTACCACTGCGACTGATTATACTATATTTTTATTTTATCAGTGCATAACCTTTCAGGAAAAGCTATCACTGCTGTCCACCTGCATGTCATCATTAATTTCACAGTATCAATCAGCATTAAGTGGTTTTTGAATTAAAAAAAAAACAAAGAGGAAATAGGTATAAAAATAGTGCAAATTAATCAATATAGCCAAGCCATGACTGAACAGAACGAAGTTTTTTCAAAAACTGGTTCAGATGCTGCTTTTCAGAATGTGATATGAAGAGAACAGGATGCTTCTTCTAAGTGAGCAAAAGTAATAAGCAATTTTTTTTTCCGTAGACTTTTATTCAAACTCACTGTATACTGAGACAGTAGTAACTTTAAGTATTGATGCTATGGAGAGTGAAAATGTATTTTCAGACTATAGTCTGTGTTTATATACTGTATTTATCTATCTATAAAAAGCCAGATTTCCCACTGGGGACAAATGAAGTTCTATCTGTCTATCGATTGGGTATTACCCTTCAAATCTAACTATCACTTGTTTGTATTGTACCCTTCATATCTACCTATCTATCAAGTGAGAGCACGGACCAAACTTTTGGCCAAATAATTTTTCAGCAGAAGTGTGTTGGGAAATGCTACTGGAGCTCCTTTATACTTTCGGCAACATGTCTTCATTATATCCCACTAGGACTGGGACTGCTCTTTTTTTTTCTTTAACCCAACCAGAGGTTTTCTGTCTTTCTTTTAGTAATTCATGTGTATGTTTGTTTGTTTTAATATTTATGCATTTATTGAACCCCTTGGGACAAATTAAGTTCTCATCTACTCAACAGATGACACGCACTACAGGACTCTTAACTGCACACTGCATGTCTTACAGCAGCACTAACTACACCGTGGTCAGGTATTTAGTGATTAATGTGAAGCTAGCAAAAAACTGAAATAAAAAAAAAACAGTTTTCTACATACAAACCTGTGCTGTTACCACCAGGATTCTTCACTTATTTGACACAAGAGCATTAAACTGCTGGCTTCTATTCCATGAACTGGAATACATTTAGCATGGTAGGGTTAGCCAAGAATGCAGCCCAATGTCTTGTGAATGATGCATTCCTGATGTTGATCTCTACCACGGTCGCCTTTGAGGGAGTAAATAGCACTGGCCATTTCCTATCTCTTTGCTGCTGTGTGACGACTGATCTCAACTGGAAACAGATCACAATAGAAGTGCAAAAAAAAAAAAAAAAGAAAAAAGATGGTTGTTATTTTTGTATGGGTGATCCTAAATTATCCCTAGTGTGTGTGTGCCCTGCCCGGGATTTGTTCCTGCCTTGTGCCCTGTGTTGGCTGGGATTGGCTCCAGCAGACCCCCGTGACCCTGTGTTAGGATGTAGCGGGTTGGACAATGACTGACTGACTGATTGACTTATTCCCCATTACTAAACTCAAAAGTTTAGGTTCCACATACATTGTGTACATGTATTCAGGGCTGGCACATGAAATAATTATAAAACCCCCCAAAAGATATGTATCCTTACAAGACATGATGCGTATCGTGAAACAGGCTTCATAATACAAGACTCAAATGATACAGTACTTGCTCAGAACAAAAAATATGAATAGAATAATATATATTAGCCTATAATCAATGTAACACACCAAATTGACATTAAAAACAAAACAAATGCAAAAGTTCACTCCTGCTTCGACTTTAAATATATATTTGTATTAAGTATTACATTTGTGAAACTCAACGTGAAATAAAATGTGCCTGTTCTACTCATGCTGCATGCTTATCTAAGCGCCTTGGCAGTTTCAAACTGTCCTGCCTTTGTAACGGAACAAGCGTACTGCAGACTTAAGAGACACTTAACTGACATTGTACCCGTGACTGAAGCCTTAATAACACTGTAGAAAGTAACATTTTACAAAAAAAGTCAAAATGTAACTTTGGGTGGGGGAAGCAGGTAGAGGATTCACACCCCAACCCCAGACACAACTACACCATGCACAAGTCCCAGAATTCAGTAAGACTTATTTGTATTTTCCAAAAATACGTTTGCAGGCTCCTTCATAACACAGTACCATCACATGCACAATTCTCCATGTCCTCCTTCAGTCTTCCACAGGTGACGGTTGTCCTCTTCCTCATCTGGAGGAGGTAGAGCAGCCTTTTCCATACCAGATAATATTACATGGAAGAAGTACTTTGGGGTCAGACAGAACCTTCTAAAATTGAAGAAGTCCCTTCTTGGAAGTTCTCTCAGGCAACACTCAAACAGTCCAGCAGGGGTCCTCTTCCCTCTGAAAGACATTCCCCTTTCTGTGCAACGAGGCTTTTCTTTTATAGACCCCCCCTCCCCATACCACTTACCTTTGCTCTGCCCTGTTCCTCTGGAGTACAGCCAGCAACTCTCACCTGTTAGTGTGCCTCCAAAGTCTGATGGCTTGATATCACTCGGTGACAAGGATGCTACTTGTGCTCCACCTTCTCGCTGCTACTGGGTTCCTCCTCTGTAGCAGGATATCACTTGACTCCCTGACAGTAGTACCCCCTACTTCTGGGACTATGGGCTTGAACCTTTTTCTACCTTGATCGAGTGACCCAACACATCACAGGGGACATGACAAAGTTGAAGGTTCTTCTAAACATTTTAATAATAAATTAATAAGGGAAACCTAAATAATATTTTGCACAACATCTGGTGTGTTTGTGCCCCACTGGCCCTTAATGCAAAAACACCACTGATCAAGAAAAATAAGGTTTCTAAACCAAAAGATCTTTCTACCGTAACAAGTTTTTCTTAGAATTCAGGAGTTTCCCTTATAGTTCAGCTGGGTAAGTGTTATGGGCTGGAAGAAAAGGAGCCCAAGAGTTTTCTGCAAGGAACAAATTAATCGGAATTTGCCAATAACTGTTGGTTCCAACTAACATTAAGAGGTCCAAATCAATATGCCACCTTGTGGATAATCTGCAAGTCATTTCTCTTCCCTGCTGTGCTAATATTGAATGTCTTCAGCAGGACTTTCCATCATGGCAACACATACATGTGGAGGTTTGATTGACTCAGCTTTACCTGTTTTTGCTGGGGGTGTCATATATTCCCCAGAATTACCTTCACTTTGTTGCAATTACTTGTTATAGGAGTCTTGGATCCAAAAGAAGGAAGAATGTGAGACACTTTGCCTTGTCACTGGTAATTTTAGTGCCCTCACCAAAGTTTCCCAAAAAAGACTTGACCTATCGCCATTCTACAAGCAACCAATTGCCACACACCCACATATGGGAGATCACCTTAGGCCTCTTCTACTGGTAATTACACTCCAAGCCAGGGGGTGGCATGGTCACTTAATGACTTTTTTCTTTCTTTCTCTGCATAACAGATGACTGACAGACATTCCAACTATGACATTACTTCTGCTGCTCCTGAAAACTGAATCTCCTGCCATTTTGGAGTCAGTCAGATCAAGACTCTCGTCTGAAGATGTCTCCGCTATTATTTTCTGAAAACACAACTTCGCTCATTATACAATGTTCACGTAGGTTTCCCAGCTCTTTGACTTTGTCTCCTTCATTTACACAATGAACCATCCTTCTTCCTGCTGCTCACCCTATCCATGCATTAGCAATCTGAAGCAGGACAATGTCCTGGTAATGTGGTTTCAGTTTAACTGTATTGGGCACAACGGACGACATAGCAGCATCTGTATGGTTATTTTCAATTTTGGTCTCAGCTTATTTTGATCCCATACTGATGTTTTAAGATAGTCTGCTATTTCTCAATGTTGGCCCTTGCTGAAGTCAAGCTGTATCATAAATATATAAAGATACTTAAAGATATCCTTTATGAACAATAAATACAACATTTTAATAATCATTTATTTTACAAAGTCATCCAGTAATCTATATTCAAATTCAATTAAACCTTTTTCTTCCGTAGTGGCATTACAAATTTAGGCCAAGGTATGCCTGTAATACATTTGTACTTTTGCATTTGTCATACTGGAATTCCGTCTATACAGAATAGAAGATATAAAAAAATCTTCCATATCACGTTAATCAAAGCCATGTGGCCAGGAGCTTGACTATAATGTACCTCCCAGTGAGATGTTGGAAACATGATCTCTTGTGAGCTTTAATGAACTATCCCATTTGACAGTGCATTGCTTGCGGAGTCCATGCTACAAAATGTCTCTGAACTTTCAGCAGGTGATATTGCAGAGCTTGAAGAATAAGAAAAACTGTGAGTGTAAGGAATTCACTCAGAATACCAAGGTATAGTCCTAGTCTGCTCACTGCCACCTGTGAAGGGAATCAGAAATTGATTAATTCACTCATGGCATTTATTTTACAGTTAGTTTGTACCAATGATCTCTGCAAAATTTACAGTTCATTGATAATTTTGTGGAAAAATATGACACTACATGTAACCTTAAACATTGCCACTTAAAGTCTTTTTGCTTTAGGTATTTCACACCCTGTATTATAGTCATTAATCTGCATGAGTTTAACAGATTAGATTCTCGGCAATCTCCAGTTTAGAAACAGATATCTTATTTTCTAAGGAAACGGCTTTTATGCTAAAATACTGCTTACCTATCTTCGGGGGATCAGGACCCAACCTGACTCGAACATAACCTTCGAAACTGGAGGTTTCAGAAGTTCTGGATTCAAACTGGCAAAAACATGGGAAAAGAATATTTTATAAAAACTTATTCTTTAAGTGGGCTACACAGCATTACCCAAGAGGAATTACATGTCACTAAACAGTGACCTTTTGTGACAATAAATTCACATCATTTGTACCACAGTAGTCAACATTAATTTAAACACAATTGCTTAGGTTAGCATTATCTCAAAGAACTGCAGTACATTTAAAATAGAACATTCCAGATGTACAATGGAATGCATGTAAAAAGATCATGCCACACAAAATATTAGGTGTGATAGCATTAAGCAGTGATATAGGCAAAATTCATGAAGTGGCAACATTAAGGGGAAAAATATTGACATCACAAGTTCAGTATCAGAAGACGAACTTTATAAAACTTTACTTAAATAAATGCTCACTTGTTTGGTGACTTTAGTGTGTATATGACTTATATCCCATTAGAAACTTTACTGTAAAAAGAACTTTCAGAAAACTTTCAGAAAATAAATGAATATAAAGATATATAACAATAGGTTTTGGATGATAAGAAAATAAAATCTGAAGATTCTTAAGAATTCATTTTTAACAGCTAGCAACAAAAATCAACAAATAATTGGAGTGACAGAACAAGTAGATAATGTAGCAAAGAAACTATAATTTTGTTCACAAAAATACTTGTAGTCTGTCTGAAATGGCTAATGTGAAAGTGAACCAAAGAAGTGAAAAGGTCTAACCAGATAAACATTCAGAACAAAGTAATCAAAATTTAAGTGTGAAAAATTTCTTAAGTACTAAAAGGACTACTAATAATTTACAAGTACCACAAAATTGAATGAAAATGTCAGGTGTGTGTTTCTCATTTTTACATCCACATAAAATAACAAACCTTTAGTTGATCCAAATGAGTTAATGCAGGGATTTTAGGTGAAGGGTCTTCTAAGCCACTGATAAGGAAAAACAGAAAAAAAAAATCAGTTTAAACAGAAAAATAAAAACACATTGTACATGATGCAACTGTTTTCAAATATAATATACAGTGATCACTCCCTATATCGCGCTTTGACTTTCGCGGCTTCACTCCATCGCGGATTTTAAATGTAAGCATATCTAAATATATATCACGGATTTTTTGCTGGTTCGCGGATTTCTGTGGACAATGGGTCTTTTAATTTATGGGACATGCTTCCTCAGTTGGTTTGCCCAGTTGATTTCATACAAGGGACGCTATTAACAGATGGCTGAGAAGCTACCCAACCAGAGCACGCATTATGTATTAAATAAAACTCATCAATGATATACGATATGCTTCCCACGCGTGCTTCGCATACTTGAAAGCCCGAACAGCACGTATTGATTTTTGATTGTTTGCTTTTCTCTGTCTCTCTCACTCTCTCTGACATTCTCTGCTCCTGACGGAGGGGGTGTGAGCAGAGGGGCTGTTTGCACACTGGCCTAGAGGATATGGACGCTCCTCTAAAAAATGCTGAAAGACTACCTTCACATTGCTCCCTTCCTTGCAGCTGCTTTGTCCGGCGGTGTTTCGCATACTTAAAAGCCCGAACAGCCCTATTGATTTTTGATTGTTTGATTTTCTCTCTCTCTCACTCTCTCTCTCTCTGACATTCTCTGCTCCTGACACGCACTCCTTTGAAGAGGAAGATATGTTTGCATTCTTTTAATTGTGAAACGGAACTGTCATCTCTGTCTTGTCATGGAGCACAGTTTAAACTTTTGACTAAAGGGTGTTATTTCATGTCCAGAGGTCTCTAATAATGTTAAAAAACGTATTTAGAAGGCTGTAAACAGGTTTTCTATGCTCTAACTGTAAAAATATTCGATTTATAAATAAAGAATCCTACTTCGCGGAAATTCATTTATCACGGTAGAGTCTGGAACGGATTAACCGTGATAAACAAGGGTTTACTGTATATGTATTTTTAAAAATAAATATACAAATCAAAGTTAAAAAATATTTAGCCAGCAGATTTCAGAGAAACCTAAAATTTTCACCCATATAAATAAAAAATTAGCGTATTTATTTGTCCCAAACATTTATACAACATAAGTACACAATATTTGGAAAGAAATTGTGAAATAAAACAGGACTGGCATGTAACACCTGGCACCTGAATTAAGCAGATTTGAAAATGTGAATGACTAAAGAGTTGTATTTAGCCTAATAATACCTTAACTAATCCCAATCAAGTAAAAACAAACAAAAAAAGAGAGTTAAAACAAGTTAGTGGTCCCAAGACTGTGCAAAAAATTATTCTAAAATTAGCAGACTTCCTGATTCCGGTGTTATTGGCATTTTTTATTTAATACATTTAATTGATGCAGCATAAAAATTAACTAAAAGATATATAATGGATACATGTATGAGCATTGAGGATAAACAAAATATTGCTCAGCTGAACCTTTTCACTTTTATACTGCACTGCTTCTAAATATATTTGTATTACCAATGAATTTACATATAACCAATGAATTTTCACTTTGAGCAAACATTTTCTAATTAATTTTACATATTTTTTTAATTTCTGCAAATTACTGTATAAGTCAAGAATAAAAAATTATGGAGCAAATAAGATATTTTAAAACAATTCTGTTAAGTACTGTATGTATGTGAATAAGATGCGGGCTAATCTCAAACTGCACTGCAGGGCACAATCTCTCTCCCTGCACTGCTCAATATGTTATTAAAAAGACAGCATAAACTTGAAAAATGTATTAAATTAATTCCTACAATATCACCTTGTAGCACACAAAAATAAACGTAATTCTATACAAACCACACCTACACAAACTTTTATGTCTCTTCTGCACTTTTCAAAATTTGAATTTAATTTACAAACTGTTATAACTGAAAAAATCACCTGGTACTATAAGACACAAGACTCACCTCTGCAAATCTTCACTATTATTGTGTACAGCAAATGCATCAGAGTCACACCCATCTGCTCTTATTCTCTTTCTTAACCATGGTATTTCTGGGTATTCTGACTGCATATTATCTTCACGATACTCTCTTTCTTGAAAGCTAACAGGTAATTTATTTTCAGAAACAGTTGGTGAAAACAACTGCAATGGAGGTTCTGGAGAATATTTACGGTTAGTCCTACTCCAGGAAGTAGCTTCTTCATATTTACAATATGAAGCAATTCTGGAATGTTTGTTTCCTAAGGTATCTTCAATATATTTCTTACTTGAAGAAATGTTATTTTCTGGTATATTTTCAGGATATTGTCCTTCTGAAAGGTATTTCCTTTCAAGACATTCTTCTGGGTATTTACTTCTTGAAAGGGCAGTTGGTAAGAATTTTTCGTCAGAAACACCGTGAGCACATGTTTCACCCATGTATCTGTCTATTGATGGAACATCAGGGTACTCCTGATCAGGAACAGGTGTATATGGCTGAATTCTTGAAGCATCTTCAAAGTATACTACATTTGGAGAGGTTGCTGAATATTGACTTTTTGAGCCTGCCAGCACACAGTTTTCATTTTGAACAGCATTAGCATATCTGCTTCCTGGAGTGGCATCAGAATATTTATTTTCCTGGTAACACATGGAATTGCTACTTTTGGAAACATCATCGATACATTTACTTCTTATATTTGAGACAAAATGACACGTTCTTAAAATATCTTCAGGGTCCCTAATTCCTATTTTTTGTTCAGAGTAATTGTTGCTGAATTTTAAAGAACAGTGATCATTTTCTGTTGGCATTTGAGATTTTTTGATACTTTTCCTACTTCTGGTGTCTATATATTTTTCATTGTCTTTTGAACGCTGAAGATCTGAGGAAAGCCTATAATTTGATAACTCTGGAGGTACTTGTGCTGAAGGTTTATTTTTTGTACGTTTTGGATATTTTTCCTCTTTATTATTTTTCATACTATAAAACATATTTCTCCACCCTAAAGGGGCCTCATTCTTTATTGAATGGTTTTCCGTTTTGTAATCCTTTAAGTATTCACTGGACAGGGAGCTGTCTTGCTGTATTTGAGTAGGAAGATGTGGATATCTGACTGGACTCCTATCACCATCTCCACATTCTGCAGTTTGAGTACCTGGAAGAGAAAAAAAAATCCTCTCTTCTTTTACAAAGTTAAATTACAGATAACTAATAGTTTGCTAGTTTAGAAAGACAACAAACAAGGTACAAGTACAACAATGTAGCATAAAATAGTTTAAGGGAAATCCAAATAATGTTAAATCCTTCTTTAATTACTTTGCATGAGAATACAAAATAATCATGATTTTTGCTGTAATGAAACCTGACAAGCAAGTTACACAACAAACTGGGCCTGAGTAACTGGAATGGTCAGAGTCCATTTTCATTATAAATATCACCAAGCATCTCAATGTCCAATCAGCCCAGCGGCCAAAAAGAGATAGACCTGCCACCAATATAAACAGCAGGATTATGGAAACAAACTGGGACACTTATTTTTAAAGTATTCAATTTAAAACTGTATCCTTCAATTAAAGTAACTCTCAGTGATGAGAACCAAAAATTGATATTCAAATACACTATCAATGCTGATGAAATGAATGAATGTATAGTATTAAAACATCTATCATTAAAGAAAATACACCATGTATGTTATATACCATATTGGAATTTGGATAAACTTTGTTAATTGCCATTGGACATTATCTCCTGTGTAAAGGTTTTTCAAGATTCAACCTTTTAGTTGATTTTGTATGGTACTTTAACTGTCTTCACAAGCAGGGGGCATCTGGTCATTTAAACGACATAAATGCATCAGAAAGAAATTATGTGATTTTACAGAGCATGCATGAATATATGGAAGACGTATTTTTGCTGAGTAAACTCCATTAAAATATACAAAGTTATTGTCTGTTTTTCACCTGCATTATTATCATTCTTTAATTTAATATTATTTATTGTATCATTATGCTGCTGCTGGAGAATGTGAATTTCCCATTGGGATTAATAAAGTATCTATCTATCTATCTATCTATCTATCTATCTATCTATCTATCTATCTATCTATCTATCTATCTATCTATCTATCTATCTATCTATCTATCTATCTATCTATCTATCTATCTATCTAAAAATAATCAGCTTAATCAGAGAGTTGCTCCAGAAGCACAGATACAGAAATATGAAAAAGCTTGGGAACCCCTGTTAATTCTTTGGATTTTTGTTTCTCATTGGCTGAGCTTTCAAAGTAGCAACTTCCTTTTAATATATGACATGACTTATGGAAACAGTAGTATTTCAGCAGTGACATTAAGTTTATTGGATTAACAGAAAATATGCATTATGCATCATAACAAAATTAGACAGGTGCATAAATTTGGGCACCCCAACAGAGATATGACATCAATACTTAGTCGAGCCTCCTTTTGCAAATCTAACAGCCTCTAGATGCTGTCCTCCTATAGACTTTGATGAGTGTCTGGATTCTGGATGGAGGTATTGTTGACCATTCTTCCATACAAAATCTCTCCAGGTCAGTTCAATTTGATGGCTGCCAAGCATGGACAGTCTGCATCAAATCATCCTGTAGATTTTCAATGATATTCAAGTCAGGGGACTGTGACGGCCATTCCAGAACATTGTACTTTTTCATCTGCATGAATGCCTTTGTAGATTTCGAACCGTGTTTTGGGTCATTTTCTTGTTGGAATATCCAACCCCTGCATAACCTCAACTTTGTGACTGATGCTTGAACATTATCCTTAAGAATTTGTTGATATTGAGTTGAATTCATCTGACCCTCGACTTTAACAAGGGCCCCAGTCCCTGACCTAGCCACACAGCCCCACAGCATGATGGAACCTCCACCAAATTTGACAGTAGATAGTAGGTGTTTTTCTTGGAATACAGTGTTCTTCTTCCGCCATGCAAAGCGCTTTTTGTTATTACCAAATAACTCAATTTTTGTCTCATCCGTCCAAAGCACTTTGTTCCAAAATGAATCTGACTTGTCTAAATGAGCATTTGCATACAACAAGCGACTCTGTTTGTGGCATGAGTGCAGAAAGGGCTTCTTTCTCATCGCCCTGCCAAAGAGATTTTCTTTGTGCAAATTGTGCTGAATTGTAGAACAATGTACAGATACACCATCTGCAGCAAGATGTTCTTGCAGGTCTTTGGAGGTGATCTGTGGGTTGTCTGTAACCATTCTCACAATCCTGTGCATATTCCACTTCTGTATTTTTCTTGGCCTGCCAGACCTGCTGGGTTTAACAGCAACTGTGCCCGTGGTCTTCCATTTCCTGATTCCATTCCTTACAGTTGAAACCTACAGTTTAAACCACTGAGATAGCTTTTTGTAGCCTTCCCCTAAACCATGAGACTGAACAATCTTTGTTTTCAGGTCTTTGGAGAGTTGCTTTGAGGATCCCATGCTGTCACTCTTCAGAGGAGAATCAAAGGGAAGCACAACTTGAAATTGACCACCTTAAATACCTTTTCTCATGATTGGACAAGCCTGTCTATGAAGTTCAAGGCTTAACGAGCTCATCCAACCAATTTGGTGTTGCAAGTAATCAGCATTGAGCAGTTACATGCATTCAAATCAGCACAATTACAAGGGGACCCAAATTTTTGCACAGCCAGTTTTTCACATTTGAATTAATTTCATACAACTAAATACTGCTTCACTAAAAATCTTTGTTCGGAAAACACCCCAGTAGTCAGATGTTCCTAGGAAATGAAAGACATACCACTGTTATCTTTTCAGTTGAGTCAAAGTAGAGTCAATTATTATGCAGGCTGAGAGGGGTTCCTAAACTTTTTTTGTTTTTTCTGTCCACCCTGGCCATTGGACCTTACTCCTTTTCTATGTTAACTAACGTCTTATTTTAATTTCTTATTTTGTCTTTTATTTTTCTTTTCTTCATTGTGTAAAGCACTTTGAGCTACTTTTTGTATGAAAATGTGCTACATAAATAAATGTTGTTGAATATACAGTTGGGCGGCACGGTGGCGCAGTGGGTAGCGCTGCTGCCTCGCAGTTGGGAGACCTGAGGACCCGGGTTCGCTTCCCGGGTCCTCCCTGCGTGGAGTTTGCATGTTCTCCCCGTGTCTGCGTGGGTTTCCTCCGGGCGCTCCGGTTTCCTCCCACAGTCCAAAGACATGCAGGTTAGGTGGATTGGCGATTCTAAATTGGCCCTAGTGTGTGCTTGGTGTGTGGGTGTGTTTGTATGTGTCCTGCGGTGGGTTGGCACCCTGCCCAGGATTGTTTCCTGCCTTGTGCCCTGTGTTGGCTGGGATTGGCTCCCCGTGACCCTGTGTTCGGATTCAGTGGGTTGGAAAATGGATGGATGGATGGATGGATGAATATACAGTTGTTCTGAGACTATAGTATGCTAAACTATGACAGGCTAGTGATTCAACAATGGCTCCTGTACAATTACATGGAACCTAATTTTTTTTTTTTAAATAATCAGTCTGGTAACTTCTCCAGAATCCAGCAATTTGAAACCATATTTACAATGAATATAACACTTTAGAAATCTGCCTGTCATTTACCTACTTTCTATACTTTAAAACAGCTGAAATGTTTATTCATGGAAGAATGTTAGGGGCTGAATGATAGAGCAAAAAATAATAAAAATAAAAAGTAAAAACTTTTTATAATTTTTTTTTTTGTTTGTCTGCTTTTAGAAATTCTTAACTTGTGCATTAGATCACCAAACAAGGGGTGCAGTTGGGTTTGCAGATGTGGGAAAGTATGTTAAAAATAGGTATTACTAAACCTCTTTGGCAAATTCTTCGTGAAAAAATACATGTTTTCTACATAAACTTTGATGGAATAGATGCTGCAATATAAGCATCAGAGATTTTATTGGGAAATTTTCATAAACTTGCATGTATACTATGGATTAAAAATGCTTAGAAATGAAAATATACAGAAGAAATGAATTGAATTAAGAATAACACAAATGAAACTGTTTTCTGAAACACTGATTTGTTATAGTATTTTGCTGTTGTTTCACTTTTGATGTATTTGTAATATGTAGTATAATTGATAGATGAATTATATATGTCATTTTAGGAATTAATTGGTGACTTAAAGAAACAAGCTATTGTAATTTCTTTCCCACAGAGTTTTAGAAATGTGATCATTTATTGGAAGAGAACCGTCTGTGTCAGGGAGGGGGATAACTGTTTTGTGTTTCATGACTGAATTACTTGCATATCCTTTCTTTCTTGTTTGTCTAGCATCCTTTGAAACTGGAGAAAACGATGACAAGAACAAAAGTTAGCTAAGGTGAACTAGACTGGAGGACATGAACAGTCCAGGACTGGAATTGGTGTTCGAGTGTACCCAAGCACATTCACCAATTCAAGAGGTGTGCCAAGAAACCACAGGATTCCATTAAATTAAGGCTAATACAGAGGCTTTGTTTATTTCTGCTATTTTCCATCATGAGGAGAGGTCTCTCCACTTGTCATATCAACAGAGGGGGCAAGGCTGTTCCCCTCTCTCTCTCTCTCTCTCACTCTCCATTCAAAAGCCATGTGGTAGCAAAGACCAAGCCAGACTACAGGCCAACCAACATAATAAGAGAAAGACACCTGGTAGCCAATTATCAGGAATATGTGTGTAAACTTTCTCTCCTGCCTATTTTAGTGCTATATCTTATTGTCTGAGGTTATTGATATAGTGAAACATATGAGGGCTATAGCAGGGATTTGGGTCATTTTGTTCCGGTCTACATAATAAAGAGTATAATAAAGAGAATAGGGTCACCCTAGGAACCTACCACAACAAAACATGAGCCAGGGTATTTTTTATTCTATAATTGGGCACTACTGCTTGAAATAACTAATTTATAATGTATTGGTTTTGTTTTCAGAAACTAGTCCTCCAGTGGTCTAATGGTAAACTCTTAGCTCATACTTAGTCAGGTATAAATGATAACTGGTTATTACAGAAACCTGTTTAAAGCTGTTTTGGCACAACAGAAACCTGTAATTTTGTTAATTACTGCAAGTATATTGTCTTTCCTTGGGCTGCAATGTACTAGCCATATTGCAAAACAATAACAGACTGTTGTTTCTCTTGAGAAAGCAATTTCATTTTGGCCATTTTTGAACCTAGAATTGAACTTTAAGAATGCCAGCACCTTGCAACCCAAAGGAAGAAAGGAGCATGAAAATATTTTAAACAGAAGCTGACCCATGTGATTACCAGCGTGAATTGTAATCTGAATTCTTTGGACTTCCCTTTTCTTGATCCTATGAGCCCTAGGTATCTACAACAACAACACAACAAGCTAAACAAACCAAAGCTAAACATGTTCTGATTACAGTAAGTTTCTATATTATTGCAAAAAATATATTACCAGGATTTAGCTTTCAGGAATCGCGAATTACACTAAACACTTTCCACCACCTAAAAAGTACATGAGGAAAAACTTCACTGTCATATTAATAACAGTTGTGTATTATCAAAAGCTTCAAAAACATCAGGCCCACAATGTGGTTTTCAAATTTAAGTCAAGTCAGTCAAGCCAAAGTTTATTTACAAATCACATTTAAGGCCACAGAAAAGGTTTCCAAAGTGCTGTACATGAAAGTAGAAAAATAAAGTCAAATATTATTAAATACTAGCGAACCCGCGGCGTACCATACGCCGCATAATCAGGCCACTTTTTTTATTGATTTTTAAGCACAGGGAGAAAATTAGCATTTGAAAAATCGGTAGGTGCTCGGGCGCGGAGGGCAGAACAGGAGGAGAGGGGAAGGATGCCCATTCCACCCCCCCCGTCATGCTAGTCTGCTGATTTCTCGTTTAGTATGCACTGCCTGCTCATGTGCCCACTCCCAACTCGTCACCTGAGTTGTTTTCCTGTTTGCACAGTCCACATGCACCTGTGAGTCACGTAGACTTTTCATTGTTCTTTTCGGTTTTGGCTGCTCTTCTATATATAATCCACCAAGTCACCCGACCACGGTAGAAGCGATTGGGCTGGGATTTCTGTGTACAAAGGGCATGGATGTAATCAGTGTGAGCGTATGACCTGCTAGCCAACCCGCGGTGTAGCATACGCCGCATAATTATGTATTGATGGGTGAACACTTCCTGAATGACACAGTTGTCCAAATAGAAGTGAAAACAAAATCGAGCCCAGTGCATTCTTTAACTTCCTTGCAGCGCAGTGGTAGTGTTGCTGCTTTGCAGTAAGGAGACTGTGCAAGATTTTGGGTTCGCTTCCCGGTTCCTCCCTGTGTGGATTGCGCTTTGAATACTGAAAACACCGGTATATCAATGTAATGAAGTATTATTATTCTTATGTGTCCAGCGCTCTCTCTGTCGCGCGCACGCGCCTGTATATGTGTGTGTGTCACTCGCTCACTGCACGTGTTCCTGCAGGCATACCAGTAAGTGAATGAAAAGATGGAACTCTGGAGATAGCAACATACAACTGTCTGTGACTGAACACTGGTTTTGGCAGATACATGCATATCTTTTTGAAAGTTTGGCCCTGTGCCTTATTAATTGTCATCGCAAAGGTAAATCTAATAGGAAATTGTCTTCGTGTAAAAGTAAAAGGCAAAATATCCGCGACAAACAAACTGTTTTACACGCTGTATACCAACCCGCGGCGTAGTATACAGTACGCCGCATAATCACGCCGCTTTTTTAATGTTTTTTAAGCAGAGGGAAAAAATTAACATTTGCAAAATCCGTAACGCTGCTATCAGTAAGTACAATGCACTCGCGTTTAATTTGTCGGCCACTTTTTGCCACCCGTCTTTTCTGTTTTGGGCTGCTTTTGCAGTGTTACCGGTTGTGCATATTAAATCTTGAAATCCTTCGAGTAACTAATTAACTAACTAACACCCACCCACCCAGCTTGTGAGAAAAAAATGCGCCCGTTCTTTCATCATTTTGTTGCAGCCTATCAAAGACTTGCTGATCATGTTTTCTAGACTCAATATACATTGGCTTTTCACTCAGCGCGGGGGCACGCATTCATCTCGGATTATTACATCCTGCTAGACTAATCTGCTACACGACTGCGTTTGAAAAACCGACTTATCCCTGATGAGTTTCACCGGCATTAATGATTAGGAATCTGGTTGGAACAAAACCCTGCATCCACAGGGGTTCACCAGGACCGACTTTGGGAAACACTGCTGAACACAGACGAAACCGCCTCAGGTGAGAAGTTGGGCAAAGTGGTTGCAGCTATTGATTATTCAGTGTTGTTTGCCTGGGTGTCTGATTTGCTCGAAGGGATCATAAATAAAAGGAAAACAATGTGAAGGCAATGTCACAGGTGATCCTGTGGTATAGCGGGTCCACAGCTCCCCTTCAAAAGGCCATTTTTAAATAAATAATCATCGCACTCACAGCGTAGCGAGGGGCGTGGAAGTGTGGCTGAAACGGTTTCCGGGTGGAGTCGTGCTGCGGGCATTTCTCCCCTGTGCAGTGTGCGAGCGAGTGAGGAGAGAGAGAAAGCCGGTACGTTAGAGTGAGCCAGAGCAGGCTCGAAGGCAATGTGTTCCTGTGGTATAGCGGGTCCATAGCTCCCCTTCAAAAGGCCTTTTTTTAATCAGGCGACTGACAGTAGTGGAGTCAGGCATAGAGAAGGTCAGCTGCTGAGAGAGCGTCTCGACTGTTGCAGGGCCTTCATCGGTGAAGCAGGTGAGACGCTAATGAAAAAGAGGCACAGGGCTTATTGGTTTTTAAAGACTGCTTCCTTCATTGTATTTTAACCTCAGTTTTAAAGGATTGCGTGTCTCTCTCTCTCTCGCGCTGCCTGTGTGTGTGCCTCTGTCTCTCTGTGGCGCTGCCTGTGTGTGCCTCTGTCTCTCTCTGGCGCTGCCTGTGTGTGTGCGTGGCTCTCTCTCTCGCAGCCTGTGTGTCTGTCTCTCTCTCTGGCGCTCCCTGTGTGTGTGCGCAGGTCTCTCTCTGGCGCTGCCTGTGTGTGTGCACGGCTCTCTCTCTCGGGCTGCCTGTGTGTGCCTCTGTCTCTCTCTGGCGCTGCCACTGTGTGAACCAAGGTTCCACTGAGGTTGACTAATGAAAAGCTGAGCATGTGGACTGTGGCACAGACAAACAGAAATAACAGCATGTTTTCCGAGGCGTCGTGTCCAAGTTGGTGGGCGTGGCTTTGCGAGTTTTCGTCGTATCCAATGGTCTTAGAGTTGGTGGGCGAGGCTCCTTCCTTCGTGCGCCATTGGCATCTTACTTTTCGGCGGTTTAGTGAATCCACGCCCCTTCCGGCGTGCTTTCCATGGGTGGCTACTTGTCGGCGGCTTAGTGAATTATATATATAAAGTAAAAAAGGAAACTTAAAAAAGTAAATAAAAATCAATAAACAGATGACAAAAACATTTTTAACACACAAAAACGCATTATGAGCAGCTAAAAGCCAGAGAGAAAAAAAACTGTTTTCAGTAAGGATTTAAAAATTGACAGTGTTAAAGCTGCTCTTATTTGAAGCAATAGGCTGTTCCAGAGCTGAGGAGCAGTCACCGCAAAATTGAATCCCCATTTTCTTTCGCCTTGATCGTGGCAAGGCCAATAGCAGCTGGTCAAAGACAAGGAGGTCAGAGAGATAAGCCAGGTCAGACCATGTAAACATTTAAAAGTATGCAATAAAATTTTAAAATCAATTCTAAAATTGATGGAAAGCCAATGGCGTGAAACCAAAATTCACTTTACAAAGATATCTTTTTAAATTTATTCTAGCTATTACAGTTTTAATATTTTTAACATCATATTCTTGCAATATGTATAATCGTTACCTGTAATCTGTGAATAGTAGTCAGGGACAGTATAAGGTACAGATAATTGTTTAGGAATACTGGACCTATTTTTATTCTCAATTTGAAATTTTGAAGTACCACCTAAAACAAAAAAAAAACCAAAACATTACTTTTGGAAACAATATTTACAGTGTTAACTTACACATTAATGAAATTCAGGAGAAATCTTACATTTACCAATAAAGGAGAAAAATTGAGAACTAAATACAGGTAAAATTCCGTTACAACAAATATCTTTACAACGAAATTTTCATTACAACGAAGTATTTTTATGGTCCCGACAGCTTCCCCATATGACACAAGTCTATAGAAATCTCATTACTACGAAGTACATTCAGCAGATACTTTCATTATAACGAAGTGCACAAAAGACCTTGAAATGCTTGAATGAATCATCCACAGAGCAGTTAGTTCTGTGGCCGCAGCTCAGTTGTGCACAATGATCCTCAAACAGAAACACTGTAATTTTTTTTTCTTTCTTTGAACTTTCCTCGTACTGTTTTTTTTTTTTTTGCCTTTTTTGTTTCCTGCGGTTTTCAGTGATACCTTTTGCTTATTGCTCTTCAACATTTGAAAAACATCCTTTGGAATTTAACTCATTGTCACCCTCCTATAGAAATGGCAGACACGAAAAAACGATAACAGTTCACATTAGAAAAAAAACCCTAACTTTTTGCAGCTCTTGATTGCGGCAAAAAGAAAAAATGACGTTGCCAGTGAATTCGGAATTTCGCTATCAATGCTGTTAACTTTCTTGAACAACAGAGCAAAAAAAGTACAAAAATCTCAGGTTGCAAACGTATGTGAACTGCTGCATTTAAAGACGTCGAAAAAGCCGTTTTTATGTGGTTCAGTGATTCTCGTTTAAGAAACATTCCTATTAATGTGGCACTCATTTAAGAGAATGTGAGGTTTGTAAACTCACTTGGGACCTCCAACAACTGGACAGCAAGCTGAAGAGCGTCCCGAAGTGCGATCTCCGCGTCTGTACGGGGCAATAGCAGATATGCTGCATCTCTCCGCCAAAGTAAACAGTGACAGGAACTTTATTCAAACACTGCAAACAAACATGTCTCTTTTTCAAAAGTTTAAACGAGCTCCTTGACAAGACGGTGATGACAAATCCATCTCACAATTAAAAGAATGCAAACATATCTTCCTCTTCAAAGGAGTGTGCATCAGGAGCAGGGAAGGACAGAGATAGAGAAAGGCAAACAAACAATCCGCAACTGACAGGTGCTTTTGGACTTTTAAGTCTGCAAAGTACCACGCAGATCGCGCGATAGATCAGCCGCAAGTAAGCCCAGCAGCAAGGGAGCAATGTGAAGATAGTCTTTCAGTGTCTTTTTTTTTTTTTTTAACCTGTAGGGGTGCAATCAGCCCCCCAGCTCACAATAGAAAAGATCTCGAGGGGTGATACAAGGTTAGGAGCACATAAATTGTAAATGCAGATACTGTAACAGGATTACTTGATCACTGACCTGGCCACGACTCTGCCTGACTGCTGTGTCTGTGTATAGCAGAGTGGTAGATCACACTACGATAAATAACTGTGCCGTTCCTGTTTCAAGCTGAATAAAGCTGGTTTTGCTAAAGTACTGAGACTAAGCCTCATGTTTTGGGGTGCAAGACCACGATCTTTTATGATTTGCTTCTGTGGCGCTTCATTGCAGCGCTGTGAGCCTCCTATTTCCCTGCCCCAGCAACAGACAAACAATCTTCCATAGACTCTGCAATCACGCTTTAGGACGCACTTCAGCGTGTCGTTCCCATTGGGTGGGGAGTGGGGGTCTCAAAAGAGTTCAGAAACCTCACGCTATGAAGAAGAAATAATGATTTGGTTCCTGATTGATTAACTGTGCAGCCCACAACATGCTTCAACATTTATATAATGTTTGCGTTGAATTCCTCCCACCCAATTGCAGTGCAGCGCTTCAGTCATTGGTTTTGGGCATCATTCACACCCTGAAAGTGTATTATCGTATGGAAATGCTGAGAAACATTCTCGTCAGCATAACTTGTAGGCAGGAAGAGATTAAAATTAACGCAAAAGAAGCTATTGAAATAATTGCAAACGCCTGGATACAAGTTAAAGAAAACACTATAGTAACAAATACAGAATCTCATTACAACAAAATTTTCGTTGCAACGAAATATTTTTTAGGTCCCTGTGAGTTCGTTGTAACGGAATTTTACCTGTAGTTGGTTACACCATAAAAATTCACCATTTATAGTTAAACTCAATGTACTTAACTTTTTATTGGAAAGGATAACTATTTTATAATGAAAAATAAGCTGTATAAGTATGTTATTTAATATCAATAAAACTTCAACTATTGGTATACTTTCAATACAGTTACACATATAATAATGATATAACGGTCCATATAAAAGTGTTTTATGTAAATGCAGATTAAAATTCATGTCTACCGGAACAGATTAACATGTTTTTACTACACAAAGCTTCAGGAAATAGAAATAGGAGTGAAGAATAAGTTAGGTAAGCTTACTTGTTATTTTCTATTAAATAAAACGAAGGAATGTATGTTAATACTTTCTTGGTTTATTAAGATGACAGAGAGTGGTTACGTGTTGGTTGCACATGTAACCAAGAATCTTACTGTACATGTGACAACACTAACATTACTACAACAGTTTTAAAAATGTCGTAAACTACCTATGACTTGATGATTAATCCACAGTACTTTGAAGCAGATCCATTCACATATTAGCAATATGGCTTGAGTACTGTAGCTCAGACGATTTAGAAGTCACACAAGCAAACCAATCCCCTTATCAAAACAAAAGTAAACGCATTTTGAAGACCAAAGCATAAATTATGGTACAGTATAATTGATATTTAACTAAGGAAGTTCTGCACTGATTAGTTAAGTTTAGAAGAGATGTGACATGCGAAGCATTAACAAACAATGATGTGATAAGAAATGGTCTTTCTAAAACAAGTTATACAGGACACAGTTAAAACAAAACTTTTATTATGGTACTTACTTCTTTCAGAATGCCATGCTGTTGTATAAAGATTTTTCGTTTGACTGTGGTCATCATTCCTGTGACCTTTGGCAATTCCAAAGCCATGGTTGGAATCTGTTTGACCACCACCAGCATTCCTGCGACAACAATCTGAGTCTGTTCGACCACTGTCCACATGCCAACGATGACGACAGTTCATTCTATCATTGTCTATATTTTGGTGACCATGGCCAAAATCTATTCGACCACTTTTGACATTTCTGTGATCACGATCAGAATCCATTTGACCAAAGTCAGCAGAATGTTGACTGTGGTCTGAGTTTCTTTGACCATGGTGGTCAAAATTTCTAGTATAGTGGTCTGAAACCCTGCTATTCCGGCCAGACTCTCTGCTGCTGCGATACTGGCCAGACTCCCTGCTGCTGCGATATCGGCCAGACTCCCTGCTGCTGCGATATCGGCCAGACTCCCTGCTGCTGTCACAATCAGAATCCCTACTGTAACGGTCAGAATGCCTATGATATTGGCCAGAATGCCTGCGATATCGGCCAGAACGCCTGCTGTCACTGGAGGAGCTTCTGTATGTTCTTGATGATATGCTGGAAGAATCTGACCATGATGTACTGTCTCTGGAATGTTCAGACATACCTAAAAGATAGGAAAAAAAGACATTTTATTCTTAAAGAAAAACAGTAACAGCTACCAAAATTATGTGCTATAAATCAATATGCATAGATAAATGCTGTTCTTTCAACCACTCTGAAAACTTGTCATGAAAGTTGTTAGAATGAGTCAGTGGTGCCATGCTTGTACTATAGGCATGATGGTGAAATCACCACCCTTCACATTAAAAACAATGCAGTGCACAATTGTACAGGCTAATCAAGTGAAATAAATTTAAATTTGCTTGAAATGTGATTAAACTTTTTTCTTTGTACACAAAGTCTGAAGTAGACTGTTGTGGGTTTATAGTCCATTCTCTACTTTAGGTATATGTATGTATGTATGTATGTATGTATGTATGTATGTATGTATGTATGTATCTATCTATCTATCTATCTATCTATCTATCTATCTATCTATCTATCTATCTATCTATCTATCTATCTATCTATCTATCTATCTATCTATCTATCTATCTATCTATCTATCTATCTATCTATCTAGTATCAGATAGTAGTTACCATAGGTACACCAATTAACACATTATTTACTGATAATGAAAGAAATTCAAATATAAAATATGAGATTAATTGAGATCATTAAATGTCAAACCTGCTTCACAAGTAATGATTACTATAAAAATATAGATAACTAGTCATTTAGCCCGTTACAATAATGGGCGCTAAAACAGTAGTGCATAAACATTAGTAGGAACAGTCTATATTAAATGGCAAGGGACTTTGACGTCATTCTTTTTGTTGGTCGTATTTTTCTGTCCTTCAGCCTTTCTTTTGTTGATGTTTACTTGCTGAGCTGACTGTTCTTTGTGGGCTGCCGCCGTGTATTGTGTGTCTTTAATTTTCTGTGACAGTAATACTGTCTTGTATGTCCGCTGGCTTGTACGTCCGTAATATACCTTTAATTTTCTCTCGCAGTTATACTGGTTTGTATTTCCGTAAAACGCCTCTAACTTTCTCTGACAGTAATATCACGCATCGCACCGTGCCCCTCGCATGCGCACTTCACCAAAAGACACACACACGGACACCTGGACGCAAACAGGGATTTTATTAAAGAGGATTAATAAGGGAAGTGGTTCAATGTGGTTTAATTATACATGTTAGTAAACAGAATAACAATGCCCTAAGTAAGGCGGCACATTATAACTACTACTTTTAATGAACAGACAAAAACACAAACAAACCTAACTTGGAAAAACAGCTAACCTTACAAATAAGTAAAAAGAACTACATGGCACTATTCAACCTAATATTACCTGCAATGGGTTATGGATTTTTCCAATAATAAACAAGATAACATAAAAATTGAAGACTAATCAATCTGCTTTCAGATCATGTACTATTGAAGCGAATCACAATATACCACTCTTTGTGCATACCAACTCAGTAAATTTACCATAGATACTTGCGTATTCGTCGATCTCGCAGATAAGTCGAGTGTATTGTTTAAGCCGAAAATTACGAAATTTGTTATGACCCACGTATAAGTCGAGGGTAAAACTTGACAGCTATCAAGAGATGGAGGGAGACAATCAGCTGTTAATTGCGACAAAACTCACTGTCACGTCACAGACATTCCCTCTGTGCTTGAAGAAATGCTAGACTCGTTGACTCAGCAACTAATCCTTGCGTGTGCGTGAGTTGCGAAATGTAAACAAAGGCAAGATGGCGTCGATATGTCACAAGGGAGCGAAGCGAGTGCAGAAAAGAAAACACTTGGCAGACGATGTTTTGCACATTATCGCTGAGTCGGACTCTGATTTTTCAGAATCGGATTTTATTGACAGTGATCAGGAATCGAGTAAGAGAGTGAGAAGCCGGCATCAGCCAATCGGACACCAGCCGATGGTGCGCCAGCTGATCGGCTGCCAGCTGAATACATTCGCGCAGTCGATGCAGCTGCGGCAGACATTGATCCGTGGGAGCCGAACTGGCTACCGGACTTCACAAGACAGCATGGCTTGCTGTTGGACACGACAGATCACCCGCTGCTGGACTACTTCAGGCTGCTCTCTCCTGATGGTGCTTTTCAGCTACTGTCAGACGAGTCAAACAGGTAGGCAGAGAAATTTTTTGAATCGCGGGCTGCGCTTGCATCGTATTGATAGCGTGTGTTGCCTTGGTTCTTTTGATTCCAAATCTGGTTGCACGTGGCAGCTAATGGTATGTTTGTTATCCAAAACCTGCAAAAGCTAATGCTCAAATTCAAGTATTTCACAGTTTAAAGAATTATTTAATGAAATTTGAAAAAAACTAGCTAATTAGCAATAGTATTGCTGGCTTATAATTATTTCAAAGACCATGGGAAACGGCAGATGACCGGTGACTTAACACCGTGAAGCGCTGAGTGTACAATGTCATTACCCAAATTCTATGGACAATTGTGTTGCCCCACGGATAAGTCAACCCTGCTTTTTTGAATGAATTTTAAGGCATAACTTTTTCGACTTATACGCGAGTATCTACGGTAAATGGCAATAATAATGTAGATTTCAAAAATGAACTCAAACAAGCTGTCTGTTATCTTTCTGGAGTGTTTCTATATATATATTTGTTAAGCTTCTGTAACCTTTTATTTTCATTGTTGCTGTTTGTTGGTGCACAACCTGAGGCATCTAAGTTTCTGGACTGTTATTCAAAAAATGTTTGTTTGTTAGTAAGCAAAAAAAAAAAAAATTAATTTAAGGAGTTAGAACTTTTCACGTGTTCTTTGACTTTGACTTTTGGTCTTGACATTTTAGTACTCTTTGATCTCCTGGTTTTGATTTTGTACTCTCTCATCTCTAAATTCTTTTCTCTGCTCTGCTTTTAGCCCACGTAGCAGGACAGTGCCCTCTCAATCAGTTTAATTAAATTAACTTCATAAAAGTGCCCTTTCATTAACATTCCCAGAGTACAGTCGTAACCAAATGTTTTGAGAATGACACAAGTATTGGTTTTCACAAAATTTGCTGCTTCAGTGTTTTCAGATCTTTTTGTCAGATGTTTCTATGGTATACTGAAGTATAATTACAAGCATTTCATAAGTTTCAAAAGGCTTTTATTGACAATTACATTAACTTTATGCAAAGAATCAATATTTGCAGAGTTGGCCCTTCTTTTTCAAGACCTCTGCAATTCTCCCTGGCATGCTGTCAATCAACTTCTGGGCCAAATCTTGACTGATGGCAGCCCATTCTTGCATAATCAATGCTTGGAATTTGTGGGTTTTTGTTTGTTTACCCACCTCTTGAGGATTGACCACAAGTTTTCAATGGGATTAAGGGGAGTTTCCTGTCCATGAACCCCAAATTTCGATGTTTTGTTCCCTGAGCCACTTAGTTATCACTTTTGCCTTATGGCACAGTGCTCCATCATGCTGGAAAAGGCATTGTTCGTCACCAAAACTGTTCTTGGATGTTTATGGAGAGCATAGGGGCTGCTGGGGAGAAGATTGGCTGGTGGGAGCTTGAAAGGGAAGCCGGCTAGACAGTAACAGGAGTTCACCCATCTGTCTTATCAGCAATATCACCACCAGCAGATTATTGCTTTGTCCTAGATTATCACACATAAATGGATATATGGACTGTCTTATGCCTGCTTGTCGTGCGAGTAGTGTGTCAGATTGGTCAACGTGCTTCATTGGAGGGAGTGCTCCCAAATTTCACCCCCCCTCAAGGCATTAGGAATACCATTAGGAGTGTTATTACATTACTTACAGCAAGCTGTTCCCGGAATTGTCATTTTCTCCTTCATTCCACATCATCTGTTGCCACTGCATTTGGACTGTGTTACGGACTTTGTTGTGTTTATCTTGTGTGTTGTTGTTTCCGTATTAAGTTATTTTTGTGATCACCAATCAGGGGCTGGGAAGGATTTTTTTTTTGTTTCTTGTTTAGATTTTCAGCTTCTAGGTTTTGTTAAATATATTTCAGCTTGGTTATTGTTTAAGCCGTTTGTTTCTGTGTGTGAGTGGTGCGAATCAGGGCAAGGTTAGGTGTGTTCCTAGAGCTCCCACTTAAAAAAACAAATCACCGTCCCTGCAGCTACGTGAATTGTAGCATCTTCTTGAGTGCTACAACATCATCTTAGACTCCCATTACAAAGGTATTAGAAAAAGCTTAAAATATGGAAAACTGTAGTTAATACTTTTCCATTTATTTAAGTCTAGGTAATATTTGTGAAATCTGAAATTTTGGATATGACCTCTAAATTTTCCACATACTAAATGAATGATGATTTCAGTCCATATCAGCTGGGAGTTCTGAAGCAAATTTTTGAAAAACATTTAAAAATTACTAAATAGCAAACACTTAATCAAACAATATGAAATTCTTATTGAGATATCTATGTTAGATTTCTTAAAGATAACATAATTTATTTTGGAGTAATAAATAAAATTAAGTAATTAATAATAATTTTATGTTATTTATAGGCACCTTTCAAGGCACACAAGGACACTTTACAGAGAACATTAATAACAACAGTAACAACTTTAAATTAATAAAATATTACAGTACAATAAAACCAGGATAAATACAATAATAAAATTGAATTTAAATTTATCAGACAGAATAAGCCAGCTCAAAAAGAGGTGTTTTAAGATGAGATTTAAAGGTAGGAAGAGAGTCAATATTATGAATGTCTTGTGAGAGAGGTTTCCAGAGGTGAGGGGCCACTCAATGAAAGCTGTAAACCCCATGGTAGTCAAGCGAGCAGGAGGTATAATAAGATTGATAGAAAAAGATGATCTAAGGATACGAGAAGGAATGGAGATGTGAAGAAGATCAGAAAGATAAGGAGGTGCCAGGTTATGAAGGGTATTGTAAGTAATAAGCAGCATCTTAAAATCAATGCGATATTTAATAGGAAGCCAGTAAAGCTGTTGAAGGACCGGAGTAATGACATTGACATAATGACATTAATATACTCACAATATCGACGAAACTCCCAGTAATTTGTTTGCAAAAATTTCCGATACCAGTCAAGATCCACTGTGCATAAGTCATTATTAGTTGTTGTCTGAGGTCCATTTTCTTCCAGGATGTCAGAAGATGCTATGGCAACATCTGCATCTTCAGAAATGTCTTCTTTTATTAAGATGGAAAGATAAGAAAAAAAAAAATTAAATGTATACTAAATAACAATTACGGGCGGCACGGTGGCGCAGTGGGTAGCGCTGCTGCCTCGCAGTTGGGAGATCTGGGGACCTGGGTTCGATTCCCGGGTCCTCCCTGCGTGGAGTTTGCATGTTCTCCCCGTGTCTGCGTGGGTTTCCTCCGGGCGCTCCGGTTTCCTCCCACATTCCAAAGACATGCAGGTTAGGTGGATTGGCGATTCTAAATTGGCCCTAGTGTGTGCTTGGTGTGTGGGTGTGTTTGTGTGTGTCCTGCGGTGGGTTGGCACCCTGCCCGGGATTGTTTCCTGCCTTGTGCCCTGTGTTGGCTGGGATTGGCTCCAGCAGACCCCCGTGACCCTGTGTTCAGATTCAGCGGGTTGGAAAATGGATGGATGGATGGATAAATAACAATTACTTCAACAGAATTCTTAAAACAACTTCAAAATCTGCTTTCACATTTTTCTTTAAGGAACATAAAGAGTGTGAGAAATACTTAAACATTCCTGAAACATATGCCTAGATGCTACTTTTTTTTGTGAATTTCCCCTTGGGATTAATAAAGTATGTATGTATGTATGTATGTATGTATCTATCTATCGATCTACTTTTGTTACAACCAAGAAGCATGGCTAAACAATGAAAATGACTCAAAGCTAGTGTTTCAAATATGAAAGGCAAATGTGTCAGATAAACAAAAGTACAGTTAATGAGTTATATTTTATGATAAATAATGGAAACCATAGAATGTACCCAATATAATTATTGGACAAAAGGTGGCATTTAACACAATATATTAGTTGTAAACTGAGAGGTGTCAAGATTTTTTTTTTTAAATGTTACAATATTTACATCAATTTTGAAACTAGAACAATGAAATCATCCTGTGAGCATTTTTTTTTTATTTGTGCCAATTGTTAGTTGCTCTGTTAACAATCGCTAATAGAGAATGGTTGCTTAAAAAAAGAATATAATTATAAAAAAAGGGAATGCTTTCCATAGAGCAATGGTCCAAGAATTCTCCCAATGTGTTCTGCATATACTTTAACATGTTTTGTGTTACTTTCTTGACAGAGAAAGCTGTAACACACATTAGACACCTACTTGTAAAGATGTTTTTGGGGGGTGGGGGTATAATATTGCTAATTTAAAAAATTCACCTATTTAAGTGCTAAACTTGCATAATCTATTTTGAAATTGCTGGTGCTAAAAGCCCATCCTGAGGGTATTAAGCATGAGGTAGGAGTCAGTCCTGCCTCGACAGGGCTCCAGTCCATCACAGGTACACAAACTTAATTATGAGTGATTCTGAATTATCACTCAAGTTAATATGCATGTCTTTGGGATGTGTGAGGAAAATAGAAGAACACAGATAAACCCACAAAGTACAAAATCCATGTCGACAGTATTCAGGCCAGGTATGGCAGTAGTATCTAGAAGGGTCAGCCATGGCTGACACAGGTGAAACGGTGTGATGACATATAAACCTTACAATATGATACATAATTTCATTTTGGGATGATGCACTCATAATGCATATTTGTCCATAATGATTTAAACATGAGAGACCATGAAAAAAACTGCAGTGTTCTCAGGAAGTGAATGAGTGCAATTATGATTTTGATTGTTGTAAATCAAACTTGATCTCTCCTCTGGCCAATTCTGACTATTTTTATAGACACAGTTGCCTGCATCTATGGGTTAAAGTCTAGGCTTTGGTTGGGCCATTTAAGAATGGTCAGGAACTTGACCTAAAGCCACTCCATTGTCTTGGATGTTTCCAGCTGGGCTAACATATGCCTTTTAATCTAACACACATCACTGATTGCTGGAGAGCTGCTGTGATGCAAGTTCTTCCGACAGATTCTCAAAACTCAGCAGAGGACCTTTGAAGCTATTAAATTGATCACTGAGTTCTCAGTCACCTTCCTGACCATGGTCCTTCTTGTTCAGTTACTCAGACAAACAACTAGAAAGAGTTCTGGTCCTAGCCCTGATCAAGACACACTACAATTTTATCACAGAGGTCTACTGAGATTTCTTTGGATTTCATAGCTTGTTTGTTTTTTTATTTTTTTTGGTTGTCACATGCACTGTGAATTGTGGGTCCTTATATACACCAGACTGTGCCTCTCTAAACAATGTCCAATCAATGGAACTTGCCACAGGTGAACTTCAATAAAGTTCTAGACACATCTTGAGGATAATCAAAAGAATCAGGATCCATCTAAACACAATTTGAAGTGCACAAGCAAGGATCTGAATACCTATATAAATGACAAATTTCACTTTTTGATTTTTAATAAATATTCAAACCTTTGTGAACAACATGCTTTCACATAATGGGCTATTGAGTGTTGACTGATGGGCAGAAATTGAATTTAAAATGAAATCTACTACACAATAAAGTTTGCACAACATGAAGAGGTCTAAATACTTTCTGAATCTGTTGTATTACAAAAAAGCTGAGATTGTGGGACATTCTCAAAACATAAAAAAAAAGAAACCTAAGGACTTGGAAGAACAGCAGTGACATAGTTTTACAAAATGTCTGACATTACAAATATATTTTTGGTAAAAGTCTGTCTATTACCTGTGGAATGATCACTTGTGAATTGCCTAATGATATGAGCTCTTTTTATTTAGTGACTTTGAGTTCGTATATACCAATGGAGCCTTAAAAATCTACACATGGAGAAGCAATAATTAGATTATCTTTGGTAAATAAATACACCATGCATCAGAAGTATTGAGTATGCAAGCAACTTGTGATTTCAGCTGAATGATCAGAAATAAAAATAAAATTAACTTAATTTCTGTCTAAACACAATAATTTAAGACGGACAATTACACATTTACTAGTAGCTAAGTGGTTAACAATGTTGCTTCAAAGCTACTGAGTCCTTGGTTCAGATCCAGACCCATGAAACTGTGTCTTCCTTGGGTTTTCGTCTATAATCCAAACTTCTACAGGGTGAGTTTCCTGGCAACTCTAAATTAGTCCTGCATGAGAGTGTGGCTTGGTCAGTAATGGACCTGGCCAGTAATCCAGGCCTGGCTCCTGCCTTATTTTCAAAGTTGCTAAAAAAATAAAAAAACATTGTAAATGGACATAATGTCTACAATTTTAATACTTGACTTGAATTAGGAAGATTTGATGCAAGTGTAGTACTCTCTGGCACATTGCATTTGATAACTGAACACTGGGGGCCAATGGAGGAACACTGAAGGGATTGAAACATCTATTTACACTGTCCACAATATATTCTTATTGTATAATTCTATGAAAGGGTACAGTGTGTGGGAAGATGGCTTAGGTATTTAGAACTGTTCAACTTTAACCATGACCTTGTTTGTTAAACATAAATGTAGAAATTGCGATATTTTCTTCGCCAAAAATTTTGCTGGCTGGAATTTTTGTTTTCCTCTCCTCTGTTCTAAAATTTAGCAAATTTCACTTTGTTATGATTTGTTTATGTGCATACTAATTAAAATGAATTAAATTAAAACAATATTCTGTGTTTATTGATTAGTTTTAATGCTCAGGTAAGGTTTAGCAATTTATTGTTAGCACATTAAAGGTACAGTATACTGTAGTGCTGTAAACTTTTATTCAACAAAGTCAGGCATAGAAAAATAAATAAAAAAAATAAACTGAACATTTGTTTGCCTTTTCTGTTAATTTGTTTAGTATACTAGGACCTAAGAATTGAAAAGCATCATTCAGTTGTATTTTATTAGAAGAATGTGTTTTGTACAGACATATGTTCAACATTTGTCTGCTATATTCTTAAGGAATTTATCATATCATAAAAATCTGATATCTAAATATGTGCAAATATATTTCATACCCCTATTAATTAGTCTTGATTTCCACATCAAATAGTTACTAAGTTTAAAACAAATGGGCTTACAGTAAATGAACTGCCATGTGCAACCACTTTTCTTTAGCTCAGCTGTCATCTTCATTATTGATACAGCATATGAGGTATCTTTTCAGATTGGGCAACAAGTGGTAGTGGGCCAAGGTCTGGATATCAGAGTATGGTGTCAGTTTGAATCCACATTTTCATAAAGCAGCTTTTGCAACTCATACAGTATGAGCAACAGGAAAGCTATGAGACATATGAGAGATGTTCAACAGTTTGACTCATTTAATTATTCTGATTGACTGCTGCAAACAGAAAAGCAAACCAGTGTAATATTGGCAGCTTATGTGGGTCTTCTGAGGCACCTAATCAATATAAACTACACCCTCAACACTGCATAAAACATATGTATGTGATCCTGCTAGTAAAGGCCTTTGAATTTCTTTAGTGTTAGAGAACCATCCTGCTTCCTGTACTTCAAATGTTGTTTGGGCTCTTGTGTCACAGTACCCAAGTTTCATCCAAAGTTATGACATACTACTTATATTTCTACTACCCTCAATTAATGAGCTCAAGATTACTTTTGGAATATTAGATGTCATTATGTATCATTTTAGGAATTACCATTCTGGACACAGAACTGTACTACACACAGAGCCTGCTCATATTTATTCATTCATTGATATAATGGATTCAGGTAACTCATATTAAACCCCTTTAGCCCACCATATGAAATGCACCATCACATTTTGATTGAAAATTATGATTTCTTCAATGGTGGCAATATTGTTTTTGTTGTCAATGCTGAAGCCGGCCACGCTTGGTATTATTTCTGAGAGAAAGCCAAATATATTGGAAATCTACTGTTTATATTTTAACTGTGGCATATGAAGGGAGCTAGTCCCAACATAAGATAAGTAGGAAATAATAATACATTTTATTTATATGAGAATAAATCACCTACAGCACATTGTTCTTTAGCATTAAAAGTTCAATGATAGTACAATATTTGAATGTATTTGTTTTTTAGGTTTCTATCTTGACTTGATTCTGAAACAAGCAACAATCACCAGAAAGCACACATACTAGAAATGTAATGCATATATTTTAATATATAGGAGCAAAAACTTTGGCTCAGAACCTTTTGATCAACATACATATTTAGTTATAGATCCATACCAAAATGTGTTGAAAAAACTGTTTTCTCATATGATTTATTACACTATGCATAATTTTTACAGTGAGTGTCATCAGATGTTTAATCGAAATCTAACATTAGAAATAAATGAGTACAAGTCACACAAAATGTTGCAATTTATTTACTTATTAATTATAGTTAGAAAATGTATCATTAACAACAACTACAAAAAGATGTTTACTATTGAAGCGTGTGGCAAGAATATTCCAATGGAGGTTAGGTCTGCATCTTGTCCATTTCAAAACTGTACATTTATTTTCCTCCAACAGTTCTGTCATATATCTGATTGTGCATTTCAATTAATTGTCTTTCTGCATTGATCTAGCTGCACACTAATTTAAGAATGGATGGATGGGCTGACTACTTCAAAAAAATCTTAAAAGAGAATAGAACTGTTGAATAATGTTAGGCAATTTTTATGGCAACTTAATACAACCTGGTCAAAAGGACCTACTATTACAGTGACATTTCTCTTATTTCATTCTGTTTCTCTCCACCTAAATACATATGATAGTATATGGTTTCACACATTATGATATATGTTTATTATTTTCAGTAATTAGGCACATTAAATATTTTTTTAATCTAACCCAAAACTTTGTGTTTTTTGTTTTTGTCTTATTTTACTGTTTAATGCTTTGATCCTGGTTTCTAAAAGTATTATTTATTGAAATTTTCTATGCTTCTGGATACTGTACTTCTTAAAAGTTTGTAAGAACAAAATAAATTTGACAATTGACAGGAGTCCATCAAGCTCATTTACTTAGTAAACAGCTAAGCTATTTTGTGATATTCATGATAGAATTGAGGGTGTAGAGGTGATTGAACCACTGGAGTCAAGTGACCAGAATATAATGCAATTCTCAGTGTTTTGTAAGAGTGCGGATGCAATGACTAAAATTGTTAACTTTAACTGTGGAATTTTGAGCAGATGCAGCAAAGTCTAAGGAGGATAGACTGGAATAAGCTTTTAAGTGTGGAGGCAGTCGAGGAGCTGTGGAACAGGTTTAAAAATGTTTTACATGTAATGCAGGACAGATACATTCCTAAATTCAGAATTAACAGGAAATTAAAAAAAAAAAAAAAACAAACTCTACAATGGGTTAATGAAGAGTTAAAAAAGAAGCTGCAAAGGAAAAAACAGCTTTATAAGGCATATACAGTAAGACTAATAACTCCAAAGTGAATTGTTGGGCATATGAAAATATGAGGGCAACCCATTAGGAAAGATATTAGGGAGGCTAAAAGACAGTTGGAGAGGAATATAGCAGGTAAGGCAAAAGATGACCCTAAGATTCTTTCAGTATTTTAGTAGTAAAAGAACAATCAACGAGGAGGTAAAGTACATCAGAAATAGTAAAGAGGAATTAAAGGGTACAGACAGAGAAAAAGTGGATGCTATAAACTTGCAATTTTCTGATGTTTTCACAGGTGAAGAAGTGGATAACCTCCCAGCGGTAAATAGGTCTACTAAGGAAGAACTGAAGGATTGGGAAATTATAGAGGGAGAAGTACTGCTCAGATTAAATAGGCTGAAATCAAACAAATCACCAGGACCAGATAATATTTATGCTCAAGTTCTTAGGGAGGCTAGTGACAACATATATTTTTAATGAGTCACTGCGCAGAGGGGAGATTCCGAAGGACTGGAAAATAGCAAATATTTTTCAATTATATAAAAAGGGTGACTGGGCAGATCCAAGCATGTACAGGCCAGTAAAGCTTAATATGCATCACAGGAAAATTAATGGAAGGAATTTTTAAGGATAAGATTGAACAGCACATGGCAAGAACAGGAGTTTTTCTGAACAGTCAGCATGGGATCAGAAGAGGGAGGTCCTGTTTTACTACATTGCTGAAATTCTGTGAGGAAGTATATGATATTATTCATCTTGACTTTCAGAAAGCATTTAAGAGTGGTGTTCCACAGGAGTCAGAGCTATGGCCGCTGCCATTTTTAATATACATAAATGATTTTGTTAGAAATATAAGTAACAAGCTGGTTAAGTTTGTAGATGATACCAAGAAAGGATTGGCAGATATTCTGGAATTGGCTAAATCAGTACAGAGGGACTTGGACAGCACATAGACTTGGGTATATTTGTGGCAGATGAAGTTTAGTGTCAATAAATGTAAAGTATTACACACGGAATTAAAAATGTTAGGTATGAATACACAATGGGAGGTCTGACAATTAAGCCTAATGAGAAGGATTTAAGCATCACAGTTGACTCTGCATTATCAACTTCCAGACAGCGTTCAGAAGCCATTAAGAAGGATAAGAGAATGTCAGGTTATATAGCAGTGTGTACAGTACAAGTCCAAGTAGGTTATCCTCAAGCTTTATAATAAACTGCTGAGGCCTCAGCTAGAGTACTGTGTGCAGTTTGGTCTCCAGGCTACAAAAAGGACATAGCAGCAAAAGGTTCAGAGAAGAGCGACTAGGCTCATTCCAGAACTAAAGGGGATGAATTATGAAGAGAGATTAAAAGAGCGGAGCCTTTTCAGTTTAAGCAAAAGAAGATTAAGAGGTGACATGATTGATCAAGAACACAGGGACACAGTTGGAAACTTGTTAAAGGTAAATTTGACACAGAGAACCACAGCTACTTGGAATAAGCTACCAAGTAGCATGGTAGACAGTAACACTTTAGAAACTTTCCAGACTAGACTTGAATTAAGTGGATAGGACAGGCAAGCTTTGTTGGGATGAATGGCCTGTTCTCGTATAGACTGTTCGCATGGTAGACAGTAACACTTTAGGAACTTTCCAGACTAGACCTGAATTAAGTGGATAGGACAGGCAAGCTTTGTTGGGATGAATGGCCTGTTCTCGTATAGATTGTTCTAATGTTCTAAAAAAAAGCGCAAGACTTATAAATATCTGTAAATAGCTCTTTATTTTCAGACTCCAGTTTTTTGCATATAGTTATTTTTTTGGTGTGTGTCTCATTACAGGACTGTGCAATAATAATTTTTCATGACACCAATTTTTATTGATTATTATTTTTCACTTTCATCTGTTGTTTATGTAATAAAAGGCAGTACTGGTTGCACCTATCCTAAGTATCTGTGCACTTTCTTCATTCACTACTGGTTTGCTTTTGGGTGTAAACTACCATGAACCAAGAATCTAAGATGTGGTAAGGGTCCAGAAGCACAGGGTTCCACTCCCCCTACCCTACGGCTGCTCTTGGATTTTATTTCCACTTTGTAATCATTCATTTATGCATGGGTGTTTGAAGAAAGGGAGATTAGAAACGGGAAACAAAAATTGCACAGGGTCGATCAGGGGAGAGAGTGGCAGGAGGAGAAATAATGCTGTGAAGAAGTAACAGGCTGTAATGACCGTTTCTTTTCTCATTTGCGAACCAGTGACACAAGTGGCATAATACAGTGACATTCGATCAAATGGGGGGGGGGGGGGGGGGTCAGAATGGAGCAGCTTATATGAAACTTCTCAGAGGCACAGGTTGCCGGTATGCTAAGAAACATTGCAGGTACTCCAAGTTGAAACTGTAGGACTACTAATCAGAAAACTAATAAAGGCAGAATGTGAGGCAGACAGCGTCTGGGTATGGTAGTTGAACCCATGATGCTTGAGCTGTAAAAATGTACACCGTGATGCTTCAAAGTTATACTAAGCACTACTTATAAACAAAGCATAGCATTGAGTCCTCCAGAAAATGTGTTGATCTTAATAGAGTCAAAACTGTGATCAGACTCTGACTCAAATTTTGCGTGTAAAGTTGAGCTGTCACACAAACAATTTGTTTCTTACCTTTTACACACAACTGTGATTCATATTACAAATAACCAGTCATAAACAACTACACATTACTGAAAATGTGTGAACTTCAGCTATCCAATAGTAATGAGCCTTTCACTGTACGTGGCTCGATGTAGGTGAAAGTTCTGATTAAATCAGATTACCTCAGCTGTGACATGCTGCTTGCTTCAGAATATACGTGTGGAAATATTTTAATATTGGAAGAGAATACAACATGGAAAATTATGATTTATTTGAAAGAAGTTATTCTTGGGTATTTAGAAATATCATTATTGCTTTGACTGACTTTTTTTGCAATGTACACAAACACATTTGAAATATGGAGGTGTCCTGCCTGGGGGACACATTGTGCAAAAATGTCATGGATAGTCTGGTAAGCAAAGGACAATTACTGTGTTAAACTAGTAACTTTTAACCTTGAATCTTAAAAGCATGGCAAAACAACTGATAATGGCTGCTTTTCACGTTTGTTATTAGGCTCATACCATAGTCATAATGTTACACAGGGTGCAGTGGTTAACATTGCCTCTTTCATTTGTCCACTTCAGTCCCCTCAGCACCCAGAGCAATTGATAATATAAAGAAATACAAAATACATTCTACTAACCTTTACGTTGAGATTTCAATTTGAAGACCTCTGTCAGCAACATATTTAACAAAGGCTGGTCTTTGTCTAGAACAAACAGAATAAAAAGAAGATTTTATTATTATATATACACACAGTACTGTGCAAAAGTTTTAGGCAGGTGTGGAAAAAATGCTGTAAACAAAGAATGCTTTCAGAAATATAAATAATGATTGTTTATCAATTTACAAAATGCAAAGTGAGCGAACAAAAGAAAAATCTAAATCAAATCAATATTTGGTGTTACTACCTTTTGCCTTCAAACCAGCATCAATTCTTATAGGTACACTTGCACAAAGTCAGGGATTTGTAGGATTATAGTCAGGTGTATGATCAGCCAATTCTACCAAACAGGTGCTAATGATCATCAATGTCACACGTAGGTTGAAACATAGTCATTAACTGAAACAGAAACAGCTGTGTAGGAGGCTTAAAACTGGGTGAGGAACAGCCAAACTCTGCTACCAAGGTGAGGTTGTGGAAGACAGTTTCATGTCATGGCAAGATTGAGCACAGCAACAAGACACAAGGTAGTTATACTGCATCAGCAAGGTCTCTCCCAGACAATAATTTCAAAACAGACTGGGGTTTCAAGATGTGCTGTTCAAGCTCTTTTGAAGAAGCACAAAGAAAAGGATAACGTTGAGGATCGTAGACGCAGTGGTTGGCCAAGGAAACAGTGCAGCAGATGAAAGACACATCAAGCTTATTACCCTTCGAAATCGGAAGATGTCCAGCAGTGCCATCAGCTCAGAACTGGCAGAAAATAGTGGGACCCAGGTACACCCATCTACTGTCCGGAGAAGTCTGGCCAGAAGTGGTCTTCATGGAACAGTTGCAGACAAAAAGCCATACCTCCGACGTGGAAACAAGGCCAAGCGACTCAAGTATGCACGAAAACCTTGGAACTGGGGTGCAGAAAAATGGTAGCAGGTGCTCTGGACTGATGAGTCAAAATTTGAAATATTTGGCTGTAGCAGAAGGCAGTTTGTTCGTCGAAGGGCTAGAGAGCAGTACAATAATGAGTGTCTGCAGGCAACAGTGAAGCATGGTGGAGGTTCCTTGAACGTTTGGGGCTGCATTTCTGCAAATGGAGTTGGAGATTTGGTCAAGATTAATGATGTACTCAATGCTGAGAAATACAGGTAGATATTTATCCATCACGCAATACCATCAGGGAGGCGTATGATTGGCCCCAAATTTATTCTGCAGCAGGACAACGACCCCAAACATACAGCCAAAGTCATTAAGAACCATCTTCAGTGTAAAGAAGAACAAGAAGTCCTGGAAGTGATGGTATGGCCCTCACAGAGCCCTCATCTCAACATCATCGAGTGTGTCTGGGATTACATGAAGAGACAGAAGGATATGAGGAAGCCTACATCCACAGAAGATCTGTGGTTAGTTCTCCAAGATGTTTGGAACAACCTACCAGCCGAGTTCCTTCAAAAACTGTGTGCAAGTGTACCTAGAAGAATTGATGCTGTTTTGAAGGCGAACAGTGGTCACACCAAATATTGATTTGATTTAGATTTCTCTTTTGTTCATTCACTGCATTTTGTTGATTGATGAAAATAAATGATTAACACTTCCATTTTTGAAAGCATTCTTTGTTTACAGCATTTTTTCACACCTGCCTAAAACTTTTGCACAGTACTGTGTATATATATCTATATATAGATAAGGATATGTAGATATTTAGATATATTATACACACACACACACACACTATAAATTAAGATAGCATATTAAATATTTTACAAAAACCCAAAAGAATAAAATGTATTCTTTTTCTCCTGCAATCCAAAGGCCTGTAGGACAGGCTGAATAAGACACTCTAAACTGGCAGTATATTATTTTTATATATGGAGGCCTGCCCTGCAAAAGCCTGTCAATCCAATCAGGGTCGATTCATGCCCTATGGGTAATGCACAAAATTGTGCTAAATTTTTGATGATTTAGGCAGAACAACTTCTACATTTCACAGTGTTTAGATTGCTCATGGTATTTTTTTTCGATTGTATTTCCTTTTAAAGTGTTTTATGTTTTTTCATCAGCACAGAGCCTGGAACTCTCAACTGGTATTAGTGAAGCACTGAAACTGATGTCACATTCCTTTAATGGATTGCTTGCTCTTCACCAGCAATAAAAATGAAGTACTGAATAATAATACTTTTTAAGTGTCCCTTCTATACTACTGCATAAACTGCACAAAAATGCGCATTCCATAAAAAAAATTAGCTAATAAATAAAAACCAAGCCCTTAATCAATGCTATACATGTTTTATTTTAGGCTAAAAATGTGGAATTTCTGCTTAGAGATCATTTATCTAACTTTAATTATTCCTGTAACCTCATTGAGACAGCTGTATGTGATTTCAATCTTCCCAGCAAATTACTGACTAATTCTGATATATGTACATCAGTAAACTCAAATAAAGTCTTAAGATGTCTATTTGTATGTGAGTAAACAAACACATACATATAAGTAAATATTTACAGTATATTGCTCAAAGAAATTAAAGGAACACTTAGGGCTCGTTTATACTTCATGCTCAGAACGCGTACACGCACGCATCATGGCTGCCACACGTTCCCAGCGTTCATTTGACATTAACGCGACGCGTGCACGAGTTGCAGTACTGGCAAAAAGTCAGGTTGGGGAGCGCAGTGTGATAAAAGTTGGAATGTGACAGCAGAGTCTCTGTTTACTATCTACATGTGACAGAAAGCCTCTATGCGGATCCTACAGGATCGATGTGCGCACATTGATGTTTGATGAATGGTTCAATGTGGAGAAGCAAAATGCCGACATACAGATGCATTTGTGGTGCTTTTATATTCAAACGTCGCATTTTCCCGATCGTAATGACATGATACATTTTAAAAGTCTCACATGCCATCATTTGTGCCATCTTTTTTTTTTTTTTTGCAACTTCACAACAGCAACATAATATACAGCGTTGTATTTGAGCCACAGAGAAAAAAAAATTAAGGACATGGTGAAAACGTGTATTTTGGAATTAAAGTGGAAATTTCGGTTTTAATTTTGAAAAATGTCCACTTTAATCTCGTAGTTTACTTTATCATTAAAGCAGAACGTCGTAAACGCCAACCCAGTTTTTAATCGTTATGAGCTTCTTGGACCTGACAGCAGCGGAAAGCAGCAATAGATCACCACACAGAACACATTAAATGTACGATATTCCAACTCTCTGCAAATTTAGAGTCTTTAGATTTATACTTGATATCACGTTCATGATGAAATGCATTAAAGTATGTATGTTACATTTTACAGACAAATCTTTCAGTGTGTGCGCGTGTCTGCTTGTAGTCACCTTGCGATGAGCTGAGGCCCCGTTCATGGACACATTCCTGGACTGATGGATTTAATCATTAAACGTTCTTTTTAGAGATATTGCAGTAAGATGTCATCGGAATTTAATGGGTGTTCCAGGCAATTCACAACACAGAGAAGCCAAACCTGTTCTCACCGTGATAACATCTCGCACTGCCACCTGCTGGATTCTTCCATATTTACGCAAAGTATGCATGCAAGTATAAACAGTAAAACGCTTGCGTAGCAGGAGCATCCGCTGCAGCATGCGTCGTGTGAAGTATAAACCCGGCCTTAATTATCACAGTCTAACAGCAAGTCAGTTAAACTCCAGGAATATTAATCTGTCCAATTAGGAAGCAATTGTGAAACAACGTCACCTGCTTTGGTGCAAATCAAAGTGACATCAAAAGCACTGGAGAAACAACAGCAAGACAACCCATAAAAAGGGAATGGTTTTGCTGGTGGTGGACATAGACAATTGCTCTCATATTCTTCTTGACTGATTTTTCTCTTGTTTTTTTAGTGTCCTTGTCACTACTGGTAGCATGAGGTGGTACTTGCAGCTGATTTAGTTAGCACAGGTAGTTCAGCTCCTCCAGGATGGCACATCTATATGTACCATCACAAATAGATTTTCTGTGTCTCCTAGCACAGTCTAAAGAGCATGGAGGAGATATCAGGAGATGGACCAATACACAAGGATGACATCAATGCCATCATCATCTAGGAACTGCCTACACACTCTAGCCACATGAAGCCAGGCAATGTCATGCACCAGGAGCAACCCAGGGCACACTGCACCAGCATAAGGTCTGACAATGGCTTTGAGGATTTCATTCTAGTACCTAACAACACTGAAAGTGGAGGTCTGTGTGACCCTCCAAGGATATGCCACCCATGGCCATCACTGACCCACCATCAACCCAGTCATGCTGGATAATGTTGCATGCTGCATGACATTCACCATGGCATCTCTACACTATTTCACTCCTCTGTGTGAACCTGCTTTCATCTGTGAAGACAACAGGGTGCCAATAGCGAAGCTGCCAAATGTGGTATTCTCTGGCAGATGCCAATCGAGCTGCACAGTGATGGGCTATGAACACTGGCCCCACTAAAAGACGCTGAGCCCTCATACCACCCTCGTGGAGTCTGTTTCATGCACACCAGTAGCCAGATGGAGGTCTTTTTGTAGGGCTCTAGCAGTGCTGCTCCTGTTCCTTCTTGCACAAAGGAGCAGATACCTTCTGCTGGGTAGATGACCTTCTACGGCCCTGTGTAACTCTCCTCGTGTAACAGCCCGTCTCCTAGTATCTCCTGCATACTCTTGAGCAGTGTATATATGTGTATGTATTGTGTGTGTGTGTTTTTATATATAAAAGAAATGCTGGTGCAAAAATTGTGTGTGCGTTTTTATATATATAAATAAAACACACAATCACCGTGATGCATACATACTGTGGATTCAGAATATATTCAGATCCTTTCATTTTCTGCACACTTTTTGTTGCAATTTTAATTTGAAATGGATAAATTTGCCATTTTAGAAATTAATTCAAATCAACACAAGTTGATTCCAGTCAATTAAAGAAAACAGGATGCACCACCCCACAATTTGGAGTGACACAGCAAAGGGTTTAAATAGTTACATAAATGAAAGATATTGGTTTTTGATTTTTAATAAATTTGGAAACCAGTCTGAAAACAGGTTTTCACATTGTCATTATGGGTTACTAAGTGTAGACTGATTGGCACAAATGGCAAATGTACCCAACTAAAATTAAATATACAGTAATCCCTCCTCCATCGCGGGGGTTGCGTTCCAGAGCCACCCGCGAAATAAGAAAATCCGCGAAGTAGAAACCATATGTTTATATGGTTATTTTTATATTGTCATGCTTGGGTCACAGATTTGCGCAGAAACACAGGAGGTTGTAGAGAGACAGGAACGTTATTCAAACACTGCAAACAAACATTTGTCTCTTTTTCAAAAGTTTAAACTGTGCTTCAAGACAAGACAGAGATGACAGTTCAGTCTCACAATTAAAAGAATGCAAACATATCTTCCTCTTCAAAGGAGCAAACAAATCAATAGGGCTGTTTGCTTTTAAGTATGCGAAGCACTGCGCAGCATGTCGCTTCACGAAGCAGCTGCACAGAAGGTAGCCAACGTGAAGATAATCTTTCAGCATTTTTAGACGAGCGTCCGTATCGTCTAGGTGTGCGAACAGCCCCCCTGCTCACACCCCCTACGTCAGGATCAGAAAAAGTCAGCGCAAGAGAGAGAGAGAGAGAGAGAGAGAGAGAGAGAGAGAGAGAGAGAGAGAGAGAAAAGTAAGCTGGGTAGCTTCTCAGCCATCTGCCAATAGCGTCCCTTGTATGAAATCAACTGGGCAAACCAACTGAGGAAGCATGTACCAGAAATTAAAAGACCCATTGTCCGCAGAAATCCGCGAACCAGCAAAAAATCCGCGATATATATTTAAATATGCTTACATATAAAATCCGCGATAGAGTGAAGCCGCAAAAGGCGAAGCGCGATATAGCGAGGGATCACTGTACAACACAATGAAGTGTAAGAAAGTGAAAGGGTCTGAATACACAGTGAATGTATGAAACTAAATTGGATTTAGCAGATTTGAAAATGTGCACATATATGCATACAGTTGAGCTTGAAAGTTTGTGAACCCTTTAGAATTTTCTACATTTCTGCATAAATATGGCCTAACACATCATCAGATTTTCACACAAGTCCTAAAATTAGATAAAGAGAACCTAGTTAAACAAATGAGAAAAAATATTATACTTGGTCATTTACTTTTTGAGGAAAATGATCGAATATTACATATTTGTGAGTGGCAAAAGTATGTGAACCTCTAGGATTAGCAGTTAGTTTGAAGGTGAAATTCGAGTCAGGTGTTTTCAATCAATGGGATGACAATCAGGTGTGAGTGGGCACCCTGTGTTATTTAAAGAACAGGGATTTATCAAAGTCTGCTCTTCACAACACATGTTTGTGGAAGTACATCATGGCACGAACAAAGGAGATTTCTGAGGACCTCATAAAAAAAGTTGTTGATGCTCATCAGGCTGGAAAAGGTTACAAAACCATCTCTAAAGAGTTTAGACTCCACCAATCCACAGTCAGACAGATTGTGTACAAATGGAGGAAATTCAAGACCATTGTTACCCTCCCCAGGAGTGGTCGACCAACAAAGATCACTCTAAAAGCAAGGCGTGTAATAGTCGGCGAGGTCACAAAGGACCCCAGGGTAACTTCTAAGCAACTGAAGGCCTCTCTCACATTGGCTAATGTTCATGTTGATGAGTCCACCATCAGGAGAATACTGAACAAAAATGGTGTGCATGGCAGGGTTGCAAGGAGAAAGCCACTGCTCTCCAAAAAAAACACTGCTGCTCGTCTGCAGTTTGCTAAAGATCACGTGGACAAACCAGAAGGCTATTGGAAGAATGTTTTGTGAATGGATGAGACCAAAATAGAACTTTTTGGTTTAAATGAAAAGTGTTATGTTTGGAGAAAGGAAAACACTGCATTCCAGCATAAGAACCTTATCCCATCTGTGAAACATGGTGGTGGTAGTATCATGGTTTGGGCCTGTTTTGCTGCATCTGGGCCAGGACGGCTTGTCTTCATTGATGGAACAATGAATTCTTAATTATATCAGAGAATTCTAAAGGAAAATGTCAGGACATCTGTCCATGAACTAAATCTCAAAAGAAGATGGGTCATGCAGTAAGACAACGACCCTAAACACACAAGTCGTTATACCAAAGAATGGTTAAAGAAGAATAAAGTTAATGTTTTGGAATGGCCAAGTCAAAGTCCTGACCTTAATCCAATTGACATGTTGTGGAAGGACCTGAACCGAGCAGTTAATGTGAGGAAACCCACCAACATCCCAGAGTTGAAGCTGTTCTGGACGGAGGAATGGGCTAAAATTCCTCCAAGCCGGTGTGCAGGACTGATCAACAGTTACCGGAAATGTTTAGTTGCAGTTATTGCTGCAAAGGGGGTCACACCAGATACTGAAAGCAAAGGTTCACATACTTTTGCCACTCACAAATATGTAATATTCAATCATTTTCCTTAATAAATAAATGACCAAGTATAATATTTTTGTCTTACTTGTTCAACTGGTTTCTCTTTATCTACTTTTAGGACTTGAGTGAAAATCTGATGATGTTTTAGGTCATATTTATGCAGAAATATAGAAAATTCTAAAGGGTTCACAAACTTTCAAGCACAACTGTACATAAAATAAATTTATTTACCAAAATCATTAGGCAGGCTAGGTACATCAAAGGATGGTCCTGAAGTTGAATCTGCTTGTGGCTTCTCTTCTCCAGGATCTATAGTAAAAGTCAAAGAGACCGCAGTTCAGAAAAGTCAGAAAGAAAACTGTAACGATCAAAACCAAAAGGCCTAAAGCAAACACACAATCAAAATGCAGAAAAATAACTAACACTAACTTAGGAAACTACACTAAGGATCATCTGATCAATGACTAATACCTAACTAACTGAGAGCTGCCAATTTATAACAGAAGTCTGATGACAGTCACTGATAGTCAAAACAATAAGGTAGCATCCAGAAACAATAATGGCATAAAATAAAAACCAAAACATGAATAATAAAAAAAATAAATCAATTAAAATAAAAAAAATAGAAATGGTAGAAATAACTTGGGGGTCACTGAAGTATTCAAAACAAACCTGATTTACAAGAGTAGGATGCCCATTTATCTCGTTTGATAAGATATACAATTTTACTATTCTCAATTAAATCTTAAACTGCAACTTAAAATAAGCAGTAATTAATACTACTGTATTTTGTTTTAAAAAATTATACAATTACAAGTAATACAAATATCACACTTTAAATAAATGATTCTTTCACCTGTTGTATCTATTTGCATCATTTCTCTTTAGACTGTCATCATATTTGTATAAAGGTTACCTTTGCTTGATGTACTGTAAGTGCCATTTCTATTTAGTTTAGTTTGGCATTGATTCCTTATTTAAAACAAACCTGTAAAATTTGTAAGATCAGGGAATGCAGAGTTTTTATCTTCTTCGATGTTGCTCTGATTACCTTTGCTCTTTATCAAATCTTTATCTGTAACAGAAATAAGTCATAATTAACACTTTATTTGTGGGATTAAACATTTGCAAACAATATGAACATCACAATATTGGCATAAAACATTTGAATAGTTTGTTTAATGCAGATAATCTTTCTAATACTGAACTATCATTTTGCTAACAATTCTCATTGTAATCTAGATACTAGATAATATTGAGATGAAAGCCATATGTAAGTCATATACAGTAATCATTTCAAATTAATATTAGTAATGTAATTATAAAAATCAAAGGTATAAAAACACTGGAAATGGAGCAGACAGTAAATTAAATAATCGGTAATCTATACATAAAGGTTATTTGTTCTTTAAATGGTTTCACTCACACACAGACAAATTTATTGGTAACTTTTACATATTTATGTAGCTTACATTTATGTAAACTTGTAAAAATATTTAGCTTCCTGAAAATGCATTTAAAGTTAACGTTAAATGAAAATGATTTTAAAAATGATTTATAAGCTGTAACACAAGGTCCTCTAAAAGTTAAAAGTGATAGAGACTGCAGAAAACATATTAAAGATAACGCTCAGGAAAAAGGAATTCACCAAGTATGTTGGCAAAATAGGCATTCAGAGTAAATGCTTTGTTTACTGCACTAATATTATCAACAATACCTGAATATCACTGCAGGTTGTTTGTCACAACAGTTTAATTACCTAACTGCCAATCAGCACTGCCATCCAGACTTTAAAAAGTTTATGTAAAACAGCTTATAAGAAGACAGACAAAAGGTCCAGAACTCAGTAACTGACAAAAATGCCTTTGTTCCTGTTTAATCACTGCTGTGGCAGACATATTCTGAATATGTGTCAACTTATTAATAGCTATTTGTTCAAGAAAGTTAAATCAATATCTAAAGTCAAGCTAACTACAATTGCCTTTCAATGGTTGAGTGTATTTTCTTCGACCAGTTTTTTTTTTTTTTTTGTGTTTACTTACAAATTGATGGTAAGCAAATATATAGGGTTAAAATAATGTGTTACATTATATATGATAGTAAGACTTAGAATATTTACTTTGTATGATGTGTTATTATAGGAATGTAGGGCTATTTAGATAAAATACAACTTTTACGTGATCAGAATGCAAATATAGCGCTCATAGGAAAAAGCTAAAGAATTCAACATGAATAATTGTTTTAGGACGTACGTGTCCCCTGAACATTATACTGAGTATTGTTTCATATTTAATCATATCATCAAATATTGGTCACACTACAAATAGTCTTAATGTAACCCTTTTTCTTTATAATGTTTGAAGCACAACCCTAATTAAACACAAGATTTTGCTTGCTATAACTGTTCAGACTTTTGTTATTTAGTTAAAATTTCACAACAAACATAAAGTCAGAGTGGTCAAAACAGAACAATTTACTGGAAAAGGAAACCATGCAGGGAATGTGACTCACTTTCAGTCTGGCTTTTTACATTTGTTAGTGTCCCTGCAGCTTTACTCTTTTGCTGCACCAGCATTTCTGTTTTATTTCCTATTAAAAAACAAAAACAGAAAACTGATTAAGTATGCAATTAAGCAAAACTTTAAATTTCTCAATACTGTATATGCAAAGAAACTTACAGAAGAATCACAAGAAACAGAATATAATATTTACAGTATATACTCACATTCAAGCTCTCCCACGGATAAGTTGGGGCTTGATTTTACTGTGTAATTTCCGGTATTTTTTAATGTCGGTCATATAAGTCGAATGAGTAAAACTCACACTATTGGTCCAAGAGATTACGATATTCTAACACCCACCTGAGAGAGTAACACCTGGCAAGGACAGGAGTTATTCTAAGCAGTCAGCAGGGGTTCAGAAGAGGGAGGTCGTGTTTTACTAACATGCTGAAATTCTATGAGGAGGCAACAAAAGGATACGATCAAAGTGGAGCTTATGATATTATTTATCTGGACTTTCAGAAAGCATTTGATAAGGTGCCACATGAGAGGTTGGGCATCAAATTAAAAGAGGTGGGAGTTCAGGGTGATGTTTGTAGATGGGTGCAGAATTGGCTCAGACAAAGGAAGCAGAGGGTGATGGTGCGAGGAACCTCATCAGAACTGGCCAATGTTAAGAGTGGTGTTCCACAGGGGTCAGTGCTAGGGCCGCTGCTATTTTTAATATATATATATATATATATATAAATGATTTAGACAGGAATATAAGTAACAAGCCGGTTAAGTTTGCAGATGATACCAAGATAGGTGGACTAGCAGATAATTTGGAATCCATTATATCATTACAGAAGGACTTGGATAGCATACAGGCTTTTTATATTTTTATTTTATTAATTTTCATTGTAATCATTCCATACAAACATATCAATTTATAACCCAACAAATTTGAAGACTAATCAAACCCCACCCCTGAGAAGGAGAGCTTAGCTAAAGGAAAATTGCTTAAGGCTTTTTAATAAGGCAACATTAAACAAAAGAAAGGGAGAAGTAAATATCTATGTAAATAAGAGATGAAGAAGGGAGTTAAATGCGGTAATAGTTATTTCTCTTATTCTAAAATAATATTGATTAAATCCTGCCATGTTTTGAAAAAAATTTGTACAGATCCTCTAACTGAAAATTTGATTTTTTCTAATTTCAAATAATATAAAACATCGGTTTCCCACTGACTTATAAGAGGAGAATTAGGATTCTTCCAATTTAACAAAATAAGTCTGCGTGCCGGATAGCATACAGGCTTGGGCAGATTTGTGGCAGATGAAATTTAATGTCAGTAAATGTAAAGTATTACACATTGGAAGTAAAAATGTTAGGTTTGAATACACAATGGGCGGTCGGAAAATCGAGAGTACACCTTATGAGAAGGATTTATGAGTCATAGTGGACTCTAAGCTATCGACTTCCCGACAGTGTTCAGAAGCCATTAAGAAGGCTAACAGAATGTTAGGATATATAGCATGATGTGTGGAGTACAAGTCCAAGGAGGTTCTGCTCAGCCTTTATAATGCACTGGTGAGGCCTCATCTTGAGTACTGTGTGCAGTTTTGGTCTCCAGGCTACAAAAAGGACATAGCAGCGCTAGAAAAGGTCCAGAGAAGAGTGACTAGGCTGATTCCAGGGCTACAGGGGTTGAATTATGAGGAAAGATTAAAAGAGCTGAGCCTTTACAGTTTAAGCAAAAGAAGATTAAGAGGTGACATGATTGAAGTGTTTAAAATTATGAAGGGAATTAGTGCAGTGGATCGAGACTGTTATTTTAAAATGAGTTCATCAAGAACACGGGGACACAGTAGGAAACTTGTTAAGGGTAAATTTCGCACAAACATTAGGAAGTTTTTCTTTACACAAAGAACGATAGAAACTTGGAATAAGCTACCAAGTAGTGTGGTAGACAGTAAGACATTAGGGTCTTTCAAAACTCAACTTGATGTTTTCTTGGAAGAAATAAGTGGATAGTACTGGCGAGCTTTGTTGGGCTGAATGGCCTGTTCTCGTCTAGAGCAGCGGTTCTCAAACGTTTTCAGACCTGGGACCCCTTTACAAGCCATACGATATTCGCGGACCCCTGATGCGGCCTGCTTTGTCAACCCAAATTATAATAGCATAGCCACAGGCATAAAGTGTAAACTTCTTTTATCTGAAGTCGACTTTATAAAATAAATCATTCTTTGTAGTCATATCATAACAACACTAACTACTGACAGTCAATGATACAGTGTCATACGAGTCACAGGACTAAAGCATGCTTAGCAAAAACAAAAAATGCAAAACAACTACAACTACAATATTTAATGCTTAATACTCATACTGCATAACTACAATACAACATTGTTCATTTAATAATAAAGAGTAAGACTATTAATTTTACGGCCATCTACCAGTGGTAAACGTTTTAATTATTTAATACGTTCAAATGTATTACAAATGCAATTACATTAGACTCTAATACTCATAGAAACTAATGAGATATGTGGGCTTGCTTTTGTCGGCAGAGAAGGTCTATCCTTGGTGAGATTTTTGATAGACACACTCGAATGTCATCTTCCACCTGGAGACGTGATCTAAACTTAGATTTGATCACAGCTAATGCTGAGAACGATGCTTCGCACTGGTAGGTAGTTGCAAATGGGACCAGCACAGTCAATGCTCTCTCAGCTAAAAGCGTATATTCGTTCCTAACGTTGCACCAAAACGCGGTCAATGTTTGTTCTTGAAATTTAAGTTTCAGACTTCTGTCACTAGACAATTCAGCCAACTGTTCTTCTTCCTTCCCGTTCAAGTCGGTAAGCTGACAACTGAATGGATTTCTGATCCAGTCATAATCTGCAATGTTATCTGTTGGAAAATACCTGTCAAAGTATTCTTCCATCGCCGACAAATGGTCAAAGATATCTGTTGCCAAGTTATCAATGGCCATATTGTTTTCATTCAGAAATTCAGTTAACAGTTCAAACATATCACAGCTTTTATTTTGTACTCGTGTCTTCCATATTCTCAACTTTTTCTTGAAGGCAGTTATCTTGTCTGTTGTTTTCAACACGCTTGAATCTCTGCCTTGCAGTGATGTGTTAAGTGCATTAAGTTGACAAAAGATATCAGCCAGGTAAGCCAATTTTGCAAGCCATACATTATCTGAAACAAACTTCACCAGCTCTGAGTTTTTATCCATCAAAAATGATGCCAGTTCACTGCGAAGCTCGAAGACGCGTTGAAGTACCTTTCCGCGTGACAACCAGCGAACCTCTGTGTGTAGCAGCAGATGTCGATGATCTGAGCCGCTTTCTTCGCACAGTGCAGCAAACAGTCGTCCATTCAACGGTCTGCCCATTTATCCAATTAACTAGTTTAATGCATGTATTTAGCACTTCACCGAAGGATTTATTTAAATTCTTACTAGCAAGAGCTTCGCGATGAATCATACAATGTGTGGAAATAATATTCGGAGAAACAGTTCGTACGCGTGCAACAACCCCACTTTTATGACCTGTCATTGCTGCAGCTCTGTCGTACAAATTCCAATACAGCTGGACCACTCAAGCTTGTTAGCAATGAAGAAATCATTTAGCATTGCAAATATATCTTCACCTGTCGTTCTAAGTGGCACAAGTTTGCAGAACAGAAAGTCCTTGACCACATCATTGTCAAAGCAATATCTAACGTAGACCAGTAACTGCGCTTGGCCTGCAATATCGGTACTTTCGTCCAACTGTATGGCAAATGTACTGCTTTGTAGGCGCTCAACCAATTGTAATTGGATGTCATTGGACATGTCGCAAATTCGCCTTCTGATGGTATCGTTTGATACTGGTATAGACAGTAATTTTCGGCTGCTTTCTTTTCCTAACATTATCTCGCATATTTCTAAAGCCGCTGGCATAATCAAACTCTCCACAACCGTGTGTGCTTTTTTGCTCTTAGCTATTCGCATTGCCATAATATACGAAGCTTTAAGAGCTTTTTCATTCACTGTTGTCGCAGTACTAATAATTTTCTGATTTGCATACACTGCTGCTCGACGTTTGAAGAAATCAACGGGTTTGTCTTTTAGTTCATTATGCTTTGTTACAAGATGGAGCTTCAGTTTAGCAGGTTTCAAACTTTTGTTCGATAACACGTTTAAACAAATGACACATTGTGGCTGATCACTGTTGTCTTTGTACGGTATAAATGCGAATTGTAAATATTCAGGATCATATTTACGTAATTTTGCCTTACGCGGTGCGGACTCTCTTTCGGCATCATGTCTCAGTTCATCGCCACTATTTCCAATACCCCCGTGCTCTTCTTCAGATATCTGCTTACGCTTCAAATATTTATCCATACGTTAGTTGGGCGTGCGAAAACCAATTTAACAAGCAAGAATTACCACTGTATAACTTAATAATTAATCATAAACTGTGCACGATTACAGGCTGCATCTATAATGACGTCATCATAGAATAGTTCGTAATAGACATATATATACTATATATAGAATATAGAATATAAAAACAGTAGTGAGGGGCGAGTTGATTATTATTCGCATTATCCGATTGGATAAAATGGCGTTTAGCGAAGAAGTTATTAATTGTAAGCAATTTTCACCCTTTCTGCGGACCCCCTACGGTCGTCTCCCCCAGGGGTCCGCGGACCACAGTTTGAGAACCACTGGTCTAGAGTGTTCTGTTCTAACCACAGAGTACACTGCCTTTTTTTTCTGTGTATTGTGCCTACATGACCACAAGGTAATACCCGAACTATTCTGAAGCGACATTTGCACTGATTTGTGTTTTTTGTACCTCACACCCTCAAACCTTTATCGTAAGAACATCTCTTATCTATTGATGGAGCATTTGATCAGAAGAAAATATGAAGCTGGTTTTAAATTAAAAGTTATTGACGTGGCGAAAGAAATTGGTAACTGCGCTGCTGCAACAAAATTTAATGTGTCTGAGAAACTGGTGCAAGATTGGAGGAAGCAAGAAGATGTTTATATATATATATATATATATATATATATATATATATATACAGTGGTGTGAAAAACTATTTGCCCCCTTCCTGATTTCTTATTCTTTTGCATGTTTGTCACACAAAATGTTTCTGATCATCAAACACATTTAACCATTAGTCAAATATAACACAAGTAAACACAAAATGCAGTCTGTAAATGGTGGTTTTTATTATTTAGGGAGAAAAAAAATCCAAACCTACATGGCCCTGTGTGAAAAAGTAATTGCCCCCTGAACCTAATAACTGGTTGGGCCACCCTTAGCAGCAATAACTGCAATCAAGCGTTTGTGATAACTTGCAATGAGTCTGTTACAGCGCTCTGGAGGAATTTTGGCCCACTCATTTTTGCAAAATTGTTGTAATTCAGCTTTATTTGAGGGTTTTCTAGCATGAACCGCCTTTTTAAGGTCATGCCATAGCATCTCAATTGGATTCAGGTCAGGACTTTGACTAGGCCACTCCAAAGTCTTCTTCATTTTGTTTTTCTTCAGCCATTCAGAGGTGGATTTGCTGGTGTGTTTTGGGTCATTGTCCTGTTGCAGCACCCAAGATCGCTTCAGCTTGAGTTGACGAACAGATGGCCGGACATTCTCCTTCAGGATTTTTTGGTAGACAGTAGAATTCATGGTTCCATCTATCACAGCAAGCCTTCCAGGTCCTGAAGCAGCAAAACAACCCCAGACCATCACACTACCACCACCATATTTTACTGTTGGTATGATGTTCTTTTTCTGAAATGCTGTGTTCCTTTTACGCCAGATGTAACGGGACATTTGCCTTCCAAAAAGTTCAACTTTTGTCTCATCAGTCCACAAGGTATTTTCCCAAAAGTCTTGGCAATCATTGAGATGTTTCTTAGCAAAATTGAGACGAGCCCTAATGTTCTTTTTGCTTAACAGTGGTTTGCGTCTTGGAAATCTGCCATGCAGGCCGTTTTTGCCCAGTCTCTTTCTTATGGTGGAGTCGTGAACACTGACCTTAATTGAGGCAAGTGAGGCCTGCAGTTCTTTAGACGTTGTCCTGGGGTCTTTTGTGACCTCTCGGATGAGTCGTCTCTGCGCTCTTGGGGTAATTTTGGTCGGCCGGCCACTCCTGGGAAGGTTCACCACTGTTCCATGTTTTTGCCATTTGTGGATAATGGCTCTCACTGTGGTTCGCTGGAGTCCCAAAGCTTTAGAAATGGCTTTATAACCTTTACCAGACTGATAGATCTCAATTACTTCTGTTCTCATTTGTTCCTGAATTTCTTTGGATCTTGGCATGATGTCTAGCTTTTGAGGTGCTTTTGGTCTACTTCTCTGTGTCAGGCAGCTCCTATTTAAGTGATTTCTTGATTGAAACAGGTGTGGCAGTAATCAGGCCTGGGGGTGGCTACGGAAATTGAACTCAGGTGTGATACACCACAGTTAGGTTATTTTTTAACAAGGGGGCAAATACTTTTTCACACAGGGCCATTTAGGTTTGGATTTTTTTTCTCCCTAAATAATAAAAACCATCATTTAAAAACTGCATTTTGTGTTTACTTGTGTTATATTTGACTAATGGTTAAATGTGTTTGATGATCAGAAACATTTTGTGTGACAAACATGCAAAAGAATAAGAAATCAGGAAGGGGGCAAATAGTTTTTCACACCACTGTATATATATATATATATATATATATATATATTTAAGTGTCGCACTTTTGAATGGGCATATAAGTCGGGGTCTGATTTTATGATCGATTTTTTGGGTTTCAAGACTCGACTTATACGTGAGTATATACGGTGTATTTTATAGCAAAACATCTTCTGAATGAATATTCTGAGCTGTAAATGGAAACTGTGTCTGGACACTTAAACCTTTCTCTAACACAAAAATTTGCATGTAATACAATAAATATGTTGCTAGACTACTTTCATGCAATTGCATTCTAATTGTTACAACAATATAACTTTTCATTACTCAAAACATTAATGTATAATACTGACAATAATGATCAGAAAGTCTGAAATTTCTGTCTACTTGTATTAAGAGAAAATGTTATTTTAAAGAATTATAGTTTAAAAGATTTTCTGAATGTCACTAAAAGTGACATTTATAATAACTGTAAACTTGTAAGCTGTCATGATGGGTTGATAATCCATCTGCCACTCTTTAAACACTCTCACTGCTGTGTATAACTCTAGTATTGTATCAGGTGACCTGGAGAAATAAAAAGCACTGTCATACAGGAAAAGATGGGCAATGAAGTAGGCAAAACAACCATACAACAGGGATAGGATGGAAGAGCAGATGGAAGCTTGACTCCTGATGCTTGTGGCAAAGCGTTAGGTTCATCAAAGACTATAGGAGGAGAGCCCCTACACTGGCAAACGCAGACACGACTCTGGCTGAGGGGATGAACTTATTCTATGCACAGTTCAATCCCGATGGTAGCAACAACAGCCTGCCAGCCAATACTGGCACGGTGGAGGGAGCAAATATACAATACAATACAATACAATTTATTTTTGTATAGCCCAAAATCACCCAAGAAGTGCCGCAATGGGCTTTAACAGGCCCTGTCTCTTGACAGCCCCACAGCCTTGACTCTCTAATAAGACAAGGAAAAACTCCCCCCCAAAAAAAAAACCTTGTAGGAAAAAACCTTGAGAAAGGCAGTTCAAAGAGAGACCCCTTTCCAGGTAGGTTGGGAATGCAGTGGGTGTCAAAAAGAAGGGGGTCAATACAATACAATACAACAGAACAAATCCTCAATACAGTATAAAAATAAAAATTTTAGAAGTGCAGAGCAGAATTTAACAGTAGACGTTAACAGGAGATAACAATATCTCCACAGCTAGAGGTCCCCAAACTTTTTCCGTGTCTTAGAACACTGTGAGTAGCACTCTGATGTGTGTGAACACCAGGAATGCTGCAGACCTTGATGGTACCTGTATACAGGTATAGTGGAACCTCGGTTCACGACCATAATTCGTTCTAAAACTCTGGTCATAAACCAATTTGGTCGTGAACCGAAGCAATTTCCCCCATAGGATTGTATGTAAATACAATTAATCCGTTCCAGACCATACGAACTGTATGTAAATATATATATTTTTTAAGTTTTTAAGCACAAATGTAGTTAATTAAACCATAGAATGCACAGCGTAATAGTAAACTAAATGTAAAAACATTGAATAACACTGAGAAAACCTTAAACAACAGAGAAAACTAACATTGCAAGAGTTCGCACTATACTGTAGCCTTATGACCAGATCGCTGTAAACACTCTTTTTAAATGAGTTTTAAGCACAGGGAAAAAAAGGAACATTTGAACAAATCCGAACTTTATTTAAAAGCCAACTATAAGCAACCAAGAAAGTAACACTGCAGGAGTTCACACTAATAGCCTTACAACCCGATCGCTGTGTAAACTTCTTTTTAATGAGTTTTAAGCACAGGGGGAAAAAAGGAACATTTGAACAAATCCGAACTTTACTTAAAAACCAACCATAAACCACCAAGAAAGTAACATTGCAGGAGTTCACACTAATAGCCTTACAACCCGATTGCTGTGTAAACTTTTTTTTAATGAGTTTTAAGCACAGGGAAAAAAATGAACATTTGAAAATTCAGAAATTTAATAAACAACCAAGAAAAGTAACATTGCAACAATTCACGCTACGAACCGAAAAATGAACATTTGAAAAATCTGTAATACAAAAACTAATCACAAACCACCAAGAAAACTAACCTTGCATGAGTCGAGTTCTGGCATGAAGTGAGGAGGAACTGGGTGGAGAACAATCCAGTCTCATCGCAGTTGAAGACTTGTTGCGGGACGCAGTCTTCGTCCTCCACTAATTTTGTGAGATTTTTCACGAATTCTTTCGCAGCTTCAGCGTTGGAACTAGTAGCCTCTCCATGCCTTACCACACTATGAATGCCACTTCTCTTGCGAAACTTTTCAAACCATCCTCTACTGGCTTTAAATTCCTCACTTTCGCCACTCGTAGAAGGATAGTTTTGCAGCAAATCGCCATGAATCTTCCTGGCTTTCTCGCATAACATCGCCTCGCTTACGCTATCCCCTGCAAGTTGCTTCTCGTTCAGCCACACTAGCAACAGCTTTTCCACCTCTTCCAGCACTTGAGGCCTCTGCCTGGTTAACACTGTAACTCCTTTTGCAACATCAGCTGCTTTAATAGATTCTTTCTGCTTTAGAATAGTCGAAATCGTAGATTTTTGACTTCTTGTACTCGGCGGTAAGATCAGTAACACGAAAGCCACGCTCATACTTTTCAATAATTTCTTTCTTTACTTCGATTTCAATTTTCTGCAAAACTTTCTTCTCACCACTCTTCACTTGCTTAGAAGCCATGGTTAACTGCAAAAGCACACAAGATACTGTAGAGCACAAACAGTTCACAGGTAAAGTACATACATCTGACTGAGAACAATGAATAGGGAGAGGCTGAACACGTGCTTAAATACAGTAAATCGGCGCATACGAACCGGAAGGAAAATGAAATAGAGCACAAAGAGTTCACAGTGAAAACACGCACTTCTGACCGAGAACAATGCAACACATGCGGAAATCATCGGCACGCACAAACCGAAATAGAAACTGGCTTGTTCGTATACTGAGTGTGTGGTCGTGAACCGAGGCAAAAGTTTGGGGAACTTTTTGGTCGTAAACCGATTTGTACGTGTACCGAGACGTTCGTGAACCGAGGTTCCACTGTAATGTGCTGAAGGTCTGTGATAACCAGATAGCTTATGTGTTTACCACTATATTTATCATATCTCTGGCCTTGTTTGTAGTGCCTGCTTCCATTAAAAGGTCCACGGTCCCTTTCCCCAAGAACATCTCCTCATCTAGTCTGAATGTCTACTCGGTAGTTATGAAATGCTTCAAACGTTTGCCTTCCATTCAATGGATACATTTCTGTTTGCGTACCAGGAAAACAAATTAATAGATTATGCCATTTCCCAGGTGTAACACTCCACTCTTTCCCACTTACATGGTTCGTACACATTTTTACAAAACAATTTCCATGACTTTTCAGTTATTTTAAGGCAAATTTCCATGACCATATGTTCTCTAAACTTTCTGTGTAAATTTGAAAAACCAATAATAAAAATTCATGTCAAATTTACCAAAATATTGTTAAACTAAAATTATGACAAGATATGCGGTTTCATACAAAATAAAGATTTATTTAAATACTGCTGACACTCCAGCACAATTTAAACCCTGAAAAATATTATGTAGCCCTAATAAATGTAAACGACTAGAAGGCAACAATAAATTAAAAGAAAAAAATAATACAAATAAGTAAAAATGTTCAGTAACACTGACGTTAACTTCAGAAGGCAGTAGTATCAGGGTGGAAACTGTCCATTTGGAATAAAAGATATTGTTGTTTAAATCACCAACATATTACATCACTAACTTAATTGTAACAAATGACAGCCTTCTTTCTTTGAATCCCGTGAAGACAATCCTTACAAAGTTCATTGTTTCATTTCTGCAACCTTTTCATCAATATGCTTTTCAATTCAGCAGAGATGCTTTCTTTTCTTTTGCAGTTTGCTGCAAACTGTTGGATTTAGTGATGAAGGTCAGATTGCTTGTAGCTTCTGCTTTCTCAGCATATTCATTAGCTGATTTCTCAAGGCTGCAAATGTCAGTCTCCAGCCTAGCCCTCTTCATTTTCAATTCATGCAGCTCATCTGTGAGAGTCTTCTGCTTCAACTCAACACCTTGATGTTCTTTCTTCCTCTTCTCCTCATCCAGGTAGGCATAGTACATGTGTCTGGCTCCTGTAGCTAAAAGGAGTAGCTCTTTTGTGATCTCCACCTTGGTTATGTCCCCAACAGACCTGACATGGTCAAAAATGAGCTTCTGAGCCACCAGAGACCTCTCTTTCTGATTCACCACAATCAGTTCTTTGTTAACGGAAAACCCTCTCTCCACGCTGGCCTGTCAATGTAACAAGATCAGTATAATCTTGACCACATTCTACACTCTGGAAAATGATGGTTTTGTCCCCATTGTCTCATACAACAGGGTGTCCACTCAATTTGTTTTGGGGTCAAATTTCCTAAATTTTGCCTGAAGAGCTTCCAAATCACAGAAGTCCCTAAACTCTCTAAGGACATCATCACACATTGCCTTGTATCTGGGCTTAGCCTCAACAAACATGTGCAGCATTCTTTTCAACTGACTGGCACATAGCTCCTTAGATTCAGCCATGCATCTTGGGTGAAGGCACTTCATGCTTCTCAGTAATATGTTATGCACTGGAGCCTTTTTCAACAACTTCTCTAGGAGTTGCATCCTGCAGTCTATCTTCATCTGTAGTTATCTGCCTTTCTTAAACATTTTTGGAAGACCTCACTTGTTTTAGTGTGGCCTCTGCTGCAAATCCAGTGTCAATCTTAGAACTGTACTTGTGCAAACTATTGTCCTACAAAGGGACATGAAGGAGCTTCACTGTGGTTGAAGCCTCTTCCAGGAGCTTTTCCTTTATTAATCGTTGCATAAGCCCTGTAAACAATTAAAATGAAGAGATTTTATTTTCCAGTTTTATCACTCATAATTTGGAAATTTACAAGTAATATTTCCTTGTTTCATTTAAACAGACAAAATAAGTGATTACACATTCTTAGCTTAGATGATACAAGTACACCAGTGGTTCTTTTCACAATGAGTACCACCTCCCAAAATATTAGACTCACCGGGTACCACCATTATGACTGGCAGTAAAGTACAGCAGTGCAAGCATTTTTAACTACAGTAATCCCTCCTCCATCGCGGGGGTTGCGTTCCAGAGCCACCCGCGAAATAAGAAAATCCGCGAAGTAGAAACCATATGTTTATATGGTTATTTTTATATTGTCATGCTTGGGTCACAGATTTGCGCAGAAACACAGGAGGTTGTAGAGAGACATGAACGTTATTCAAACACTGCAAACAAACATTTGTCTCTTTTTCAAAAGTTTAAACTGTACTCCATGACAAGACAGAGATGACAGTTCTGTCTCACAATTAAAAGAATGCAAGCATATCTTCCTTTTCAAAGGAGTGCACGTCAGGAGAGAGAGAACAAAGCAAGCAGTCAAAAAAAAAAATCAATAGGGCTGTTTAGCTTTTAAGTATGCGAAGCACCGCCGGTACAAAGCTGTTGAAGGCGGCAGCTCACACCCCCTCCGTCAGGAGCAGACAAAGAGAGAGAGAGCCAGAGAAAAACAAAGTCAAAAATCAATACGTGCCCTTTGAGCTTTTAAGTATCCGAAGCACCGTGCAGCATGTCCTTCAGGAAGCAGCTGCACACAGAAAGTAGCAACGTCCCTATCGTCTAGGTGTGCGAACAGCCCCCCTGCTCACACCCCCCTACGTCAGCGCAAGAGAGAGAGAGAGAGAGAGAGAAAGTAAGTTGGGTAGCTTCTCAGCCATCTGCCAATAGCGTCCCTTGTATGAAATCAACTGGGCAAACTAACTGAGGAAGCATGTACCAGAAATTAAAAGACCCATTGTCCGCAGAAACCCACGAAGCAGCGAAAAATCCGCGATATATATTTAAATATGCTTACATATAAAATCCGCGATGGAGTGAAGCCGCGAAAGGCGCAGCGCAATATAGCGAGGGATCACTGTATATATACAGTTTACACAGGAGGCTATTGTATTCCTAATATGTACTGTACTATTTTATATATTCTGATGATTATTTCATCTTTATGACAAAAAAAGTCAGACTCCTGGTGTACCACTACGCTTTATTAGCATATTACATTTTGTTCTAGATTAACTGACATGAAATGGAAAGCAATTAATTTAAAACACTGGCAAATACAACATAAACATGTTAGTATATAGTATTATTATATATTATAGCATACAGATAAATGCTTACCTTTAATCAATTTGTGCATGTCCTGAGAGAGGAAGGGTAGCATGGGTTTGTCTGTTTGATATATGGTGAGGAAGGTGGTGACTTCTCTTGCAATGCTGCTAAATATTCCCATTTTAACTGTAAAGAGGATCAGCACAGCGGTTCTTCACCTCTTCAGAGGATTTCACTTTTGGATTGGGTACCTCACTTTACCATCTCAGCATAGTGTTTGACATGTGGCCAGAGCAGCATTCCCGTTTCTGATACGCTGACATTCTCTATCCACCGGCACCTGCAAAATTTAAGCATGGGCATCCTACATCCTGTTACTGTCATGAAATCTTTGTGACAAGCAGGGCAATCATGGAACAACCAATACAAGCTTAAGAGTCCATGTTCAACTTCCCAGTTGGTGGATTTGCATCCATCTCTGAACTCATTATGCAATATGTGCAACCCACACGAACCGATGTTAATTAGCGACTTCCCCACATCATTCTGCAATTGCTTCTGAAGCATTTTGAACACTTTCCAATTCACATTTGGACGACATTCGCGATTCTGATCTCTGAAAGCAAGTTCTTCATTTTGTCAGTGATATCTTGCGCTGTAGAATGGCCCATAAACTCTGACCCAATATATTTAGTTTTCACTTCGGGTCCGTCCTATAGCCTGACATGCATGTCTAACTTTTAAGCCTATAAATAGTGATTCAAAGTTTCATCAAACAACATTACATACAGTCTTTGTTTCCATATGACAGACAAAGTCTTTATATTATTAGGGAGCCAGTCCAAAAGTACATAAACATGAGCACTTGTGTTCACCGCAAGCAAATCTAGCAGCAATCTGGCTGTAGGGAAACATAGCCTGAAATAACTGATTTGTGTCTTCATATGACTTGTAATAATAGTGAGAATTTGCCACCTTTAGCACCCATAGTACTTCTGCAGTTAGGGCTTCATTTCTGGACACAGCGTCTGAAATCTGCCCTTGTTTGAAGGTGGATGAGAGGGAAGTACTGCAGCTAGCAGTAGGTGTCAGGTTGGAGACTTGGGGGGGGGAAAGCCAGTCATGGGGTTCATTGATGATTCACAAGCATGCAGCAGCCTGGTTCTTAGCCCCCTTTGCATGGCTAGTTGGGGCTGCCTCTCCCAGGTTTGATATGTCGAGCGTTTTACTATACAGTCGACATTTCACATGTTCCAGGTCCTGGTTTTTCTCAAGTCATCCCTTATACTTATCCAAGAGAATGCTCACCATATGCAACGCAGCAAGTTACTATAGACCTGCGCGAAAATTTAAGTTGTTAACTATAAAGATGTTTCTTGCTCAGTCTTAAGGGAACCATTTACTTAATTATACAGATGTGTCAATCAGATTTCCATGTCTTTTCCATAACTTTCTTTGTTTATTTAGTTTTCCAAAACTTTTCAACACCTGGAAATTGCTCTTTTTAAACTCCACGACTTTTCCAGGTTTTTCATGATCGTACGAACCCTACACTTAAACACTGCTAAACATGCCAATGTGAGACTGTTGTTTTTTGACTTTAGTTCATCTTTCAGAACAATAACTTCTGGGCCTGCTAGGCATCCATTCACATTGCTAAAGAAATGAACTACATAATAGCTACCACTTATTTTTATCATATGTGTTGCTTTGGTCCAGTCTTGCATCTATGGGGACAAAGGGTGAAAACATAAAACAAAACAAACCTGTACAACTTGTAAGGTCAGATGGTGTAGGGCTGTCACTCACTTTACTGGAGCCTTCGGTTCTTGCATTTTGTAGCAGATGTTCAGCTACAGGAGAAAACAATATTGATGAAATATTTGCACATTTTTCAATTATATATATCTTGAAGTACTAACAATAGTATAACATCAAAATAGACAAATCCCCAACTCAGTCACATACACAATGGCTCTCTCAGACATTACTTTAAGAGACTGACGAAATTGAAGGAATGCTTTTTAAAATAAATAAATGAATGTGAAAATGGTCACTGTACTGGAAAAAACATTAAAAAAAGAATGAAGGAATTTAAAATGTGCATTTTCTATTTTTAATATCTGAAACTGGAGTTTGCCTAACTCCATTCAAACAAGATGTGATTACGCGATTGACTGGTGATCCTATACTGAACAAGTTCTGAATGAGTCCAGCTCTGTACACATGTCCCCTGTGATAGGCTAGCATTGCATCAAGGGTTTGTTGTGGCATCAGATCTACAGCCTTATGTTCCATATGCTTAGGCAAACAGAGGTACTAAGTTATCAACTGACCACAACTTTGTGGTTAGCTGTCTTAGATGAATGAAGCACCTACTCAACAGACCTGAAAACCCAAATACAATAATTCCTTGAGGGTATGCAGGTAAAACAAGCAAATGTCTGTGGTTCAAATAAAGTCATGAACATTTTTAGCATTTTTGGAGATGTTAGACACATGAGTGGATTCTGTTCAGGACTTTGAAGGTCCTGGAGGCTGCTACTGGAGGCAGTAGCAAGGAGATGTGGTTGTTAACTGAGAAAGACTGGAGTTTGAAAGATCAAAAACAGCTACAACAATGGCTAGAGCAAAATCTTACATATTGGGGATATTTGTGAGGCCAGAGAGAATAACAGTTGAATGAATTATTAACTCAAATGAGTTTTGGCAAACTATTTGATGACACAAGGAGGGTAGGTAGGGTGTCATTTTAGCTGTACTTCACAAAAGTGAGGAAAAGTTTAATAAGCAAAGATAATGAGGGATGAACATAGGTGTGAACATCACGTGCAGTACAATTAAACAGGTTCAAAGCAGCAAAAAATACATGCCTTTACAGACATGCTTACTTTTACTGAAGGTGGCTTACACACTTTGCCATCACAGCAATACACAAAAGGCCTTCCCTCACCTACTCTTTCTAAACTCCAGCCGTCTGGAGTTTTTCTCTTTTCTGTCCTCCCTGGCCATCGGACCTTACTTTTATTCTATGTTAATTAGTGTTCCCTTATTTTAATTCTTATTTATTTTGTTTTTCCTCTTTCTTCATCATGTAAAGCACTTTGAGCTGCATTATTTGTATGAAAACGTGCTATATAAATAAATGTTGTTGTTGTAGTAAACTGTACCCTTTCAGCCTCTTGCTTGCTGGGCATTTGATTCTCTTTTCTTGTGACTTAACAGGCCTCTGGCAAGAAACCAATTTTAAACCAATACCTGGACCACTTTCAGCATTGGAGTAACCTTCTGTTTATTCCATGAACACAAGGTTAGAACTGTGTCTAACAGCGCCCGGTATCCCTGTACTCCTCAGTGTTTTGTTATGCTTAAAGAGCTACAGGGTGTAATGGTCAATACAGTGTCATATATTCTTCTCTACGCTCTTCACTTATGAGTTAGCATCTCTGATGTTACTTTCTTGTCCTAACTTTAAGGATACCAGTAGGCATTCCTAAAAGAAGTTACAGTATATGCTCACGTATAAGTCGGGTCTTGAAACCCAAAAAAATCGATCATAAAATCAGACCCCGACTTATACGCCCGTTTAAAAATGCGACACTTAATTTTTTTTTTTTTTTTTACATCTTCTTGCCTCTTCCAATTGCATCAGTTTCTCATACGCAACAAATTTTGTTGCAGCAGCACAGTTACCAATTTCTTTTGCTACTTCAATGACGTTTAATTTAAAACCAGCTTCATGTATTCTTCTGATTGAACACTCCATCGTAGATAAGGGATGCTCTTACGATAAAGGTATATGAGGGTGTGAGATACAAAAAACACAAATCAGTGCAAACGTTGCTTTGGAATAGTTTGGGTATTACCATTTGGTCACGTAGGAGCACCCGCTGATACAGAGCATTGCCACACCCACATAGAGAAAAAGGCAGTGTGCTCCGTGGTTACTCTCTCAGGTGGGCATTAGCATATCATAATCCCTTGTACCAATAGCGTGAGTTTTTCAAATTCGACTTATATGACCGACATTATAAAATTCCAGAAATTACACTGTAAAATAAAAGTCCCGACTTATCCGCAAGTATATATGGTAGGTTTCTTTCCTCTTAGCATCCTTGGGGTCCATTACATGTTTTCCCTTTAGGATACTTCTCTGTCCCTCTCTTTCACTCATATATTGCTACTCCTGAAAGCTGCCTGTCCTACAAACACACATACTGGGGTTAACAGTCCCTAGTGACCCCTGTATTTCCTCATTGGTATTTCTTGCTGTCAGTGTCTCGCTCTCTTTCTCTCTTACCTGGATGCTGACAACGAGACTTTAGCCTTGCCAAAAGCAAGAAGGCAATTTCCTATTGTTTCATGATCTCCTACTAAATTGATACAAAGTAAATTACTGGCTTACATATCTGATGTTTCAAAATTTTCTGTGCTTTTTCCAGTAGGTAATTTTATTTATATAAAATTAGCATTTCACAATTACAACAACACAATGATTCATTGTGGGGAAAAAAATTGAAGTCTTTGTTTACCAGAGTTTCTTAGAAACAAAAAATATTAAAAATGTTGGATTTTTCCTTTATATTTGTGGTTGAAACATATATTGCATCTTCCATTAAATTAATACAAAGAAAATTACTGGCTTACATATGCGGTATTTAAAAATTTTCTATGCTTTTTCAAGTAGGTAATTTTATGTATACGAAATTAGCATTATACAATTACAAGAACACAATGATTTAATTGCGAAAAACATAATAAAAATGTTGATATCTTTGTTTATTAGAAAGAAAATATTAAAATAAACAAGATTTTTCACTTATACTTGTGGATGAAACATATGCTGTTTTCATAATATTCCTCTACCCTATTTTAATAATCCAAAAATCAACTTAAAATACCAAGAAATTATAGTTGTTAATTGTTTTGCTGTTGAGGAGCTAAATTAGAAAATATGAAATCTGTTAACACTTACCCAGACTAACAGAATTTTCTGTATTCAATTTCATATAGTCAGATGATGTAATGGTTAAATCCTGCATAAAAAACAAAATGTATGTATCTGGAAAAGTTGATTAAAAGTTTAAACAATGTAAAACACTAGATATTTTACAAAATAATTTTAATGTAAACTGCCACCGAAAACATGATTATGTTTAGTTTTCATTTGTGTCACATTCATGCACATGGAAAACAGTTTAAGGGCTCAAATAGTTTCTCAACCAGAGTAGGGGCTGGTACAGTACTCTAAATACTTCTCCTCTCTCTCTCTCTGCAGACCAACAGAAGAACCTTTCTCAAGGAGACATAACTTACACTTCCTGTCACCTGACTATATAACTTGCCATGTTTTCATTATGTACCAGAGTTCTGTTTTGGACTTGTGTCTGTAAAGACCTTCTGTATATTATTTGCTCAAATTTATTGTTATTGTAAAATATATGGGGTGGCTGCCCTAAACCTTTTTGCAGTGTTTGTTCTGCTTATTTTACAGAGGCATAGTCGGCAGCATTTGGAAATGTAAGAAGAACAGGACCTACACTCTTTTTAAACCAACATAGTTATGGCAACTGAGCTACTGAGGCTCAACCTGGGAGAGTTGTGGATACAATTTGCAGAATCCAAAGCAGAAGCACAGGCTCGAGAGCTCTCCAACAGGATTGATCATGGACTCCATCCCAAGTACTATTACCCCTTCAGAATAATGACAATATTGAATCTTATTTTTGAATGTACAGTTATCCAATAACTTGCGAAATGGGCCAACATACTAGTGTCAATTCCTAAAATGTGAAGTGCACCATACTTATTATGACCTCAGAGAGGAAGTCGCTGCCAACTATGATACCCTGAAAGCAGAGGTCCTGAAGCACTATATCGTTTCAGCAGACAAACAGGTAAAACTTTGCCAGGATATTTGATCTGGAGCGGCCATCTCGCCCACAACCATATGACATCTGGGGTAAGGTAGGACACTGGCTGAGACCAGATATTAATAACTCCAAACAGGTCGTTGAACTGGTGGCCTGAAACCTATTATTATATGCCCGTCCCTTCTTCCCTGCCCAGGCGATCTGCTGACAAGTGTGTAAGAACATGGATGCCTTGGTCAAAATGCTCTAGACACCATGTGGCTTACCAATCTGAGCAATCAGAATGGTCCATACATCTAGCCCGTACGGGATGTGTCACCAACCATGAGCCCACCCACCAAGACATGGAGCCTGTGACCAAGCCTAAAGAGAAGCCTTGTCCTGCGCTGTTTTAAGTGCGGTGAGGCTGGACACACCATCCCAAATTGTCCGCAAATCACCGAGCCCATGGACTGAAGCTGGGTGAAGAGAGGAAGGTATTGTGCAGTTGTTAACCCCTTGTGTTTTCCGTGTACAGGAGTGGTTTTGGCGAGTAGAAACAGGGTTAACGCACTAAAAAATTCTGGCAGGAACATTTCTATTGTCTCTCACTGTTTTGTTTTACCACAACAATTGCTTAAAGAAAATATTAGTCTAACCTGTATCCATGAGGAAACTCGAGGTATATGTCTGCCACAAGCATAATTAATTAAGACAACACCTGAAAGGCAATGTGAGTGACAGCCCTTCAAAATCCCCCTTACCACACGACACTGGGTTGTGAGTGGTCAGAAATTAAAAACAGTAAAATAATTTCTACTCTGGTAAAAACTATGGGCCTTGTCATGGGCGGAGCTGATCTACCTCGAACTGTCTCCACACCACGTACAAAGTCTCAAAATGACTTGGTGGAGACAGAGACGGTTCAGACAGGAATGTCATCAAAAAAAGCTGAGCTGCCATGCTGAAAAGCCCCGTCCCCTTGAGGTCACCCTGGATCATATATTTTTGTTGCAAATTCAATTTAGGCAAACTCCGGCCTTCTTTAAAAGGGAACAGTGAAACAACGATTCCCTACACTTAGCCAAAATTGCAGTAGTCTCCGTAAATAGTCAATATACACACACTTTCCCATGCCATAGGGACCACACTTTGTTACTGATAATGACTTATTAAATCAAGTAGCTGAGCATGAGAGCAAAGTGAGGTTGCTGTTGCTCATCTGGCAGGTCTGTGAACTAGCACATGCCCACCTCCTAGGCACCCATCTTGGAGCTGACAAAATTTTAGTGTGCATAAAGCTTCATTTGTATTGGCCAGGCATTAATGAGGAGGTTCATCGCTTCTGAACTTCTTGTCTGGAGCGTCAGTTGCAACAGATTCCTAGGAAGGATCGTGATTCACTAATTCCCATTCCCTGGGAGATATCCCATTTGAAAGTATAAGGGTAGACATTGTGGGACCCCTGGGTCCCTCGGCACAAGAACACAAGTACATCTTACTCCTCACAGATTACACTACTTGTTACCCGGAAGCTGTCCCATTGAGAACAGTGACCACTAAGAATATCACACGGCAATTGGAAGGGGTCTTTTTGAGTGTTAGCATTTCCAAACAAGTCTTAACAGACCAAGGCACACCTTTCACCTCGGAGATGTTCAGAGAAGTCACCGGACTATTCAAAATCAAGCACCTAAAGACCGCAGTACATCATCCTCAAACTGATGGCCTTGTACAGCAGTTTAGCCAGACTCTCAAGCAAATATTATGTAAGGTAGTCAGCAAGGATGGGAAGAACTGGGATCAGATACTCCTCCTCGTAGTTTTTGCCTAGAAGGGGGTCCCCCCAAGCCTCTATGGGGTTTCCCCCTTTTGAATTATTGTATGGACGACAACCCTGGGGTATACTGGACATTCTAAAACAAGGGAGGGAAGAGGAGGCCTCCTGTCCTCTAATATTTTAAAATATAGCGCACAGTTACTTGATAGATTTGCGAAAATCCAGCCCATCTTAAAAAAGAACATGGGGTTTCCCTTTCTTTTTTAGATCCACATCCCTGACGCGGCTTTATAAACACACTGAAATTAACCGCATATCGTTCATTTGTTTAATGCATCTGATTGTAATTAACCTGTAACAATATAATAGTCCACAGAATGGTCAAACTATTCTAAATAGAATAGCTGCTATAGCGTTGTTACTCTCACTGCATCTTCTTCTTCTCCTTTCAGCTGCTCCTGTTGGGTCCTGGGGTTGCCACAGTGGATCATCTTTTTCCATATTACTTGCACTGCACCACTTGGGAGTATTTATATCACTGTATCTGAGTGTGAATCACAGCTGTACAGCAGCTGATTGGAAAGAGAATTATTGGTATACAGCATCAAGCACACACTGCATCAGCCATGCTGTCTATTGAACTGCTCTCATATGGCAAACGCTTCAGAGCCTGTCCTCGCGGTTCAGAAAGTTTCATCCCAAGAACTATAAACGCACTCAATCAGTCCATCAAGTGCTCCTTGTAGAACTGTTTGCACTTATAAGTACAATTACCTCACTGTAAACTTGCGATACAGTTATAATATTGCACAACCTGAGCCACTTTATAAAGCGCATATTTACATATGATGACGATATCATTTTTAAAATGAAATTCAGCAAAATATGTTTATTATACAAATAAAACTAACTTAATTTAAATAATCTATATTGTTAATAAATAAACATGTGAGGACACAGTGTCGTAGCGCTAGCAAGGAGCTGGCGCTCCGTTCACGGATTGTTCCTGCCTCATGCTGTATTCTTGCTGGGACTGGCACGACACTGGATGGATAGAATAATTTAACATGTACTACGAAGATATTTCAATGTTCCTTAAAAGTTTTGAAGAATCAGCATTCTAAGCTTACAGATGGCTTAACATCTATTACAAAGCTGATTGAGTGGCGACTGGGTAATTGGAAAATGAAAAGTAAGGACAGGAATTGGAAGTTAATTTGAAAGAGACAGTACTGCTGCAATAAATTATTTCATCGAAGGTCGCGCACAACGCAGCAAGCATCCTGCGTGAGGCATGAACAATGACTGCGCCACCGTGTTCCCATGTTTAATAACATGCTTTAACTCCTATCATCATGAAAATGATATCAAGTATACATCTCAGTATTTTAAATTATTCAGAGAACTGTAATATCATGAATGTAATGGATCCTGTGTCCTGTCAGAGGAAGAGAAAGCTGGTTTAAGAAGCACGTAGTGATTCACACACATAGAGCATATAGAAGATCAAATACAAAACAAAGCATTTAATGTGCTCCTTTAGTTACAATGGGATTTGAGAAACTAGTAAATTAAACGATTTTAAGATGAAGTTTATGATGTTCTACTTTAATGACAAAATAAACTACGCGATTAAAGTGGAAATTTAGAGATTAAAGTTGACATTTCAAGCTTTTTCCCAACTGTGTGCCTATTTTTCTTTCTCTGTACCCTAATAAGCTTTCATATGACACTCAGACGGTGGGCTACTACTCGCCTTTTCATGGCAACTTTGATATCTGACAACTTCTTTTTTATTTCGGGCACTGTGCGACTTTGTGAACTTGAGCTTTCGAGTTTCTCCGACACTATGTCACTGGATCAACTTCCTTTTGTTGTTTATACCACTGTTTAAACCAACAAATAGTACGCTTTTCCTTGCCTCCACTTGGTATTCGCTGAAATTCTTCTATTTCCCCCGTGCTTCTGCCATTGCCTTTTCACAGAACGCTGGGCTTAAGGGCTATTTATATTGATTTGCATATTCAAAGAGGCGTAATTCTGGGAGGAGACGTGGCGGGACAGCAGGCACATGCACGTGCATTACTTTTCATGCTGACTGGGATTTATGTAGCGGAAGAACGTGGAAATTGGTGTTCACACAGATTTATGCATCTGGATTTTTTTGTGCATACGGACAGTTCCGCTTTTGTGCTTACACCATTTTATAGTGTGAGTTCTACACATGGCATTATATATGAGGAACCTGGTCCCTGTGGACCCATCACTTCCTGCCACCTGACTATACAACAGCCATGTTTTCATTATGTACTTCAGTTCAGTAAATGTCGTTCATTTATGGACAGCTTGCTTAATTACAGTCAGATTATCTCTTAGAATATGATCATATTTGAAAGATTAATATGAATGCTCTAGGATTTCTTTAAGTCCCAAAAGGCAACATTTTTATTATTACACTTTAAATATGCTATGACATAGTAGGTGCACAACTGGAGATGGACATTTTTGCAATCAACTAATAAAGCAGTTTGAGAAAAAAAAATACCTGCAAAAAACTTACAAAAAAAAAATTACATTTACAAAAAAAGCATCTTTTGAACAGAGAGACAAACTGCATAAAGTATAAATGATGATAGTTTAAGCATGGTACAATGATAACTAAAAGAATTGTAATATATTCTTTGACAAAACAATATACTTGCACAGAAGCTGTGGTACAGTTTTTCATTAAAAAGTAATTAAGTATAGCTAGGCAAGAAAATGTTTATCATAGTGGACCACTAATATGGGTCATCATAGTAAGGTTTAACCAGAGTGGGTCAGACTGTATTGACCTTGAGATGCTTGTACCACTGGTAACAGTGCACTAAGAACACTTTAAATAGATTTACAGAATCATCATTGTTACATGCATGGATGTCACAAGAACCAATACTCTGGTACTAAGTTGATAATAAAATTCTGAAAATGAAACAGTAATAGCTTCTTTACTGTATCAGGTAGTATAGGGTGAAATTATGCCAAAACAGACACACAGGATTTTATTATTGCAACTTTTATCACATTATGGAGTTACTTCTGAAATAGATTTGTGTGAGCCTTTAATGTGAAATGATGTGATCGACAAAATGCGAGTTGTAATCATTTAACTTGTACTGTCATGAATTTGTAACAGATGAATCACTTTTTAATATAGTGTCTTACACATTCACAATAAAGGAAAAGAGGCATTGCATTCATTATCTAATTGCATTGTACATATCTACAGATGGCTGTGGCTGTCCATCCACTTTATAACCAGTTACACAGTTCAAGGTCGTAGGAGAGACCTTGCACACACCCACAGCTATGCATATAGTACTGTGTGATGTGTGAAGAAACTGCACACAAGCAGTTGTAAATAATAGTCAAGGCAAGTTTCAATCCAAGTGGCTATTCGACTTTTCCACACCAGCAATTTATTTAGTGCTTTGTAGCAGAAATCACTGCATCTATGTCAGTTAGCAGGATGGGCAAATGGCATATTTCAATGCTAAATATGAATATGCAAACACTAAATTTGTGTCACTGATTTGGTTTTTGAAGCTAATCTAATTTTCAATTAGTATAACCTTTAAATGTGATGAATGTAGTGAAAGTACACGTGATATATTTGTAGGAAATGTTGGCAAATGTTACGCAACCTAACAGTGACACTGTAAATCTACTTAATATCCTAATTCTTGATTTGTAAACAGGCTAAGCAATAACAAAGTGTGATAACTCATAAGATGCTTGGAATAGAGCAAAATAAAAGGTTGCTTTTTTTATTTTATAGAGTTATGAAACAGTGGATTAATGTAAAACGGATATCTTTGATTTCACAGTAGAAACATTAAAGTATGGACATATGTTAAAAAAAGAAGGGGCATATTTGAAAAATTAAAGCACTAGGATTGTGACACATCTGAAAGTTGAATTTTGACTCATCTGTTAAGTAGTAAGGCTCTTTCTTGCACAACTTGCCTGATAGATGCACCTTTTATGCTACAGGCTGGATGAAAGCTTTATAGTGCAAGTGGAAGTGAACCAAAAAATAATATCAGTTCCATGTAACCCAACCCTCTAGACCAGGGGTGGGCAATGTCGGTCCTGGAGGACCACAGTGGCTGTAGGTTTTCATTCCAACCCAACTGCTTAATTAGAAATTAGACCTTATTTAATTTTATGGCTTGTTAGTCTGCAATGTAAGGTTCTTATATCGTAGATTTTTTACTCTCCAAGGATATCATCCAAATGATTTGAAGCCTAAAACAGATCATTTTCAGTCAGTCACATTTTCCATTACATGTTTTATTAAATCAAACCATGCATGATGAACATTCACAGATGTAAATGAAAACAAACTTGATGGAGAACTGCTGGCTGCTTTGTCATTTACATTTTATTGTTAATAAGGAGCCATTAAAACATTGAATGCAACTGTTTAAGATTGAAATAAGCAATCAAGGGTGGGGAACCTTAACAAGCGAGACCACTAAAATGAAGCATCAAAATGTCACTTCAGCCATAAGTGTTTCATCAGCAATAATTGTTTTCTCATCAAGAAACTGGGTTGGAACAAAAACCTGCAGCCACTGCGGCTCTCCAGGACCAACATTGCCTGTTGTTCTAAACTAAAAAAACATCAACTAAAAAATTACCCAAGGCATGATCATCATTATTGAGGAATTTAAAATACTGAGTAGTTATCATTATCATATTATCACCTAGACCTCTGAAAATGATGATAATCTTTTCAAGACCCACTCATGCACACATTTGTTTCCAAATGTGACAGAAAGACAAATAATAATAATGAAAAAAAAATCACCTGTATTTTACCATGTCCCTCCATTTGCTCAACCATCATAGCCTTCTGTTTGAGAAATGTATTCACTTTCATAGGCTTCACTTCATTTTCTTCACATGATACTATTTCTGGATATAGATTTTGCTAAAAGTAAATAAACTCTTTAGCCACAATCATGGAAAAACTGTATAAATGTTAACTGGTATTAGAAAATGCAACAAACATTTAATAGGCAGCAAATTTAAAAACACTCTCCTTGCCTACTTTGCTTACTAAAAAGTGCACATACACTAAAAATTAAAAGTAGGGCTGCTGTTTGATTAAAATATTTAATTGTGATTAATTGTGTGATTAAACTTTTTAATCGAAATTAACTGCATATAAATCTCAATTTATCATATTTCCTTCAAGCATATAAATATTTTTCTATAAAGCAGAAACAACTCAGTAAATAATTTGTAATATAAAACAGTTTAATAATCACTTTCCTATGCATAAAAAATTATTCTGGCATGTTTACTGAACAGTTTTGCACAATAACCACCAAACACCACCCAATCCCTTGGGGAATGCTAAAATATTTGAGAAAAGCAATATGGTTTGAACTGCAGTGTTGCAAGATAGCATACCAAAAGAACAAATAATTACATAAACAATTAAATATTAAAAAAACAGAAACATGAAATCATGGTTCAGCTTTTGTGCACAATCAGCCCTGGATGCACTTAACTACATGATATACAAGAGGCAATTCCATAGCAGTTTCCTTGAGAGGAGAAGTCATTAATTAGATTGAAACTTTTACAAATTAGGCTTTTAAATAGCAAATGACAAACTGAAAAAACTACTAAATATGCATCGGATAGGGCTATTTATTTAGAATTGTTAAATTGCACATTGTCACAGAATGTATCACTTCCGAATATGTATAATATCCACAAAATCAGACCTTATCTGAATGAGTATGCATTAAAACTTCTGATCCATGGTTTTGTACTGTCACATCTGGATTACTGTAACTCGCTACTAGCAGGAGGACCTTCACATGCAATAAAACCACAGCAGATGGTTCAAAATTCAGCGGTCCATCTTGTATTCAACCAGCCAAGATGGACGCATGTCACTCCTCTCTTTAGGTAGCTACATTGGCTCATTGCAGTAGCATGCATTAAGTTCAAATTCTTGATGCTTGCCTACACATTAATCAATGGGTGAGCAACTGTGTATTTGGAGGCACTGGTGAGGTGCTATGCTCCTTTTCACCAGCTCAGGTCTACAAGTGAACAGTACCTGGTGGTGCCACCTCTGCATGACATTAAATCTCAATCCTGACTCTTTTTATATGTAGCTTCTAGTTGTTGGAACAAGCTGCCCACCTCTACTCTACAATCTCACTCACTGAACAGTGATTGTCAATCTGCAACATTAGTGTGACAAGAAAATGAAACTCATTCACTCTTCTTGTAGAAACGGTATAAGTTTATTTGTTCTCTTGTTATTTTCTTCACTTAAGTCACGGTATGTATTATGTTCCAATACACGACAATCCCTTATTGTAAGGAACACATGACAGTCGTACTGGTGTGTGCAGATGAAGTTCTTTATTTAGAAACAACACAGGAAACAATCAAGCACTCGTGTCCCGTGACTACTAATAATAGATTTGGTTTCATTTGGCACTGCTTCTTTACATATAAAGCATGATCAAATTAACCAGACAAAATGAATGCCTTTTGCGTTAAAAAATTTAATCACAGAAAGGATTATTGATCAGCAGCTCTAACGGAAAACATTTTTTATCTCTTCCAAAATTTTCAAATATTTAGAGGTTCATTATAACAGTGTTATAAGTAACATACTGAAAATATCAAAAGTGATCTAATTAATCAATTTTAGATTAAAACAGCTGAAGGCTACTGCTGTTCATCTGTAAACCTTAGCGTCATACAAATACAACAAACTATCAGGGGACAAAAATAAAGTGTTCAACATTTGGCTTTTAAATTAAGCAGTAAGGAATTAAAAATGTATTAACAGCAACAGTGAAGACCTGTAACATATTTTTAAATAGAAAAGAATATTCTTCACTACCAAGTGAAACCGCTTTAAAGGTGACCTTTAAATTTCATTCTAAATATTATTTTCACCCAACTGTCCCAGTTTTAACAATGATTAGATCTTTTTTATTGAGCTTCTCTTTTGAAAATGTAAACAACTGCTTCTTAAAGCCTCTTAGCCTTTTGGGAATTTTTTTCCAGACAAATTCTAAAACTTTTCACAATAAGTCATCTTTCAGTTTAAGAACCCGTCTTTTGTTGAAGAGATTCTATGGTCGCTGAACGGCAGCACACGGCTTGGTTAATCTCTTTGCGTTTTCTATTCGATCTAAATTTTTTTCATTGTTTCTTTAATTTCTATTACCTGTCAGTCCATCTGCTGTAGTTTCTTTTTCATAGAATGTTTACAAATATTTGTGAAAGTTTCCTAATATTGATTGTTATCACTTATGGAATTCATTGGGAAATCCCAAGTGGTTCCTGGCATGGTTCATGTACTGACATACTGCTATCAATGAGACTAGTCACTATTAACATGCCTTGTACTGGCACCATCTTGAGTGAATTGAAACCTACAAAACCCCAAAAGTGAAAAACGGGAGGTGGACTTTGAGTATGACTAAGACAGAGAAGTTTTAAACCACCATTGCCAATTACCATCATGAGTTATCATGCACAGTCCTTAAACTGTATGGAATAAACTGGATGAGCTGAGACCATCAATGCAATGCCTCCATAAGTACCGTGAAAGCTCTCTAATATATTTTGTCGAGACCTGATTTAAGGACACCAACTTGAATGCAGGCGTTGAAATATATTTATATGAGAATGGCAGGACAGCAACTCAGCTCCTGGTAAGCCAACAGGTGAAGGGATTTAACTATATACATTATTAAAAAGTGATGTAATTGGAGAGAGACAGAGAGAGCAAGAGTATTTGCACCCCAAAAATATAATTGCTAAATCTTGGACTTAGATCATACTACCTTCACAGAGTGTTTAATCATATCTTTATTACAGAAATGTATGTATTGCTGCATCCTGTAGGAAAAAGTGCTCATTATGCTATACTTTAGTGGTATACCAGGCCTGTTAAAGATAGCAGATTTAACAGAGATGCAGGCATCAAGCTGCCCCGAACCCCAACTTACATCCCAAACCATGTGGCTGAACTCTTCACACCAGGTCCAGTCTGTATGTCAAAATTGTAAATTTCATGTGTTGTTTTGTAAACATGACTAAATAAAAACCCTTAAAACTTGCCTCTGTTTTTTGTATTGTATTGTTGACTAGATCTATACACGATAGAAAATTTTATATTGTTCTAAAGTGGAGTTTCTAAACATGGAATAATATGTCATTGCCTACTTTGAATTTTTTTTTTGTTTAACTACAGTGGGACAAGATTACGATTCTCATGTTCAAAAGAGATGCATGTTTTCTGCAACAGAAGGCACTGAATACACTTGCAGTGAACATGACAACGGTGGCTACAACTACATCTAAGCAAAGATCTAAAGATCTCACAGGTGGCGCAGTGGTAGTGCTTTTGCTTTGCAGTAAGGAGACTGTGGAAGATTGTGGGTTCGCTTCCCAGTTCCTCCCTGTGTAGATAGCGCTTTGAGTACTGAGAAAAGCGCTATATAAATGTAATGAATTATTATTATTATTATTAAAGCACTTGATTTACCCATGAATCTATTATCTGCATATTACATATGATCACAACCTTTGTATAGTGTGCTTCAAGGATTACAGGAACTCAACCTAAATCCTTTAACCTATTAACATATTGATCGACGATATTAAAGACTCTGCATATAATGCATATTGATACAGGATTGGTAATGCAGGTATTTACTTACCAAATAATTATTCCGATGAGTCAAGCCAGTGACATGAAAAATTATATCAATACGTAACAAAGCACCACACAATTTGCAGAAATACAGGGGACTCACATTTTCTGAAGTACAAAGAAACTGTACGATGTGATTTAGACCTGTTAATTAGAACAATAGAGTTTCACTTTAAAAAATTAGCTGTGCAGATCAGTGGACACATTTAATCATACTGTTTTAAGCAAAAGGTTATTAAAGTGGACACACAATGTTTTTAATAAAAAAGCAAGTTATTTAATTTGTATACCATACCTAATTAATGATACACACGATCCATTTATTTACCAAGTTCAAATGAGTTACCAGAAATTTAACAACAATGTATGATGTTTTGTTTTATTTATCTTAACTTTTTACTTGACTGTGAATGTTTGAATTAAAATACAGTACATCTGGAAAGTATTCACAGCGCATCACTTTTTCCACCTTTTGTTATGTTACAGCCTTAGTCCAAAATGGATTAAATTCATTTTTTTCCTCAGAATTCTGCACACAACACCCCATAGTGACAATGTGAATAAAGTTTACTTGAGGTTTTTGCAAATTTATTAAAAATAAAAAAACTGAGAAGTCACATGTACATAAGTACTCACAGCCTTTGCTCAATACTTTGTAGATGCACCTTTGGCAGCAATTACAGCCTCAAGTCTTTTTGAATATGATGCCACAAGCTTGGCACACCTATCCTTGGCCAGTTTCGCCCATTCCTCTTTGCAGCACCTCTCAAGCTCCATCAGGTTGGATGGGAAGCGTCGGTGCACAGCCAGTTTAAGATCTCTCCAGAGATGTTCAATTGGATTCAAGTCTGGGCTCTGGCTGGGCCACTCAAGGACATTCACAGAGTTGTCCTGAAGCCACTCCTTTGATACCTTGGCTGTTTGCTTAGGGTCGTTGTCCTGCTGAAAGATGAACTGTCGCCCCAGTCTGAGGTCAAGAGCAGGTTTTCATCCAGGATGTCTCTGTACATTGCTGCAGTCACCTTTCCCTTTATCCTGACTAGTCTCCCAGTTCCTGCCGCTGAAAAACATCTCCACAGCATGATGCTACCACCACCATGCTTCACTGTAGGGATGGTGCCAGGTTTCCTCCAAACGTGACGCCTGGCATTCACACCAAAGAGTTCAATCTTTGTCTCATCAGACCAGAGAATTTTCTCTCTCATGGTCTGAGAGTCCTTCAGGTGCCTTTTGACAAACTCCAGGCGGGCTGCCATGTGCCTTTTACTAAGGAGTGGCATCCGTCTGGCCACTCTACCATACAGGCCTGATTGGTGGATTGCTGCAGAGATGGTTGTCCTTCTGCAAGGTTCTCCTCTCTCCACAGAGAACCTCTGGAGCTCTGACAGAGTGACCATCGGGTTCTTGGTCACCTCCCTGACTAAGGCCCTTCTCCCCTGATCGCTCAGTTTAGATGGCCGGCCAGTTCTAGGAAGAGTCCTGGTGGTTTCGAACTTCTTCCGCTTACGGATGATGGAGGCCACTGTGCTAAATCCCGGCTGAAGACTCACTACTTCAGTTTAGCATATCCTGACTAGAGCTGCTGATTAACTGTACAGACTGCATCTCTGTTGTTAGTCATTAGCACTTAAACATAAGTAACATGACAGTTATAATTGTATACTAACCCTCACTTATTCTGTTTTTCTTCTCGGTACTCAAATGTGGCACTTGGTGCCACGGCCCACCTGCCAAGTTGTTTTGCCTGCCTAAGGAAAAGTCATCCCAGATGGAGGATCGCAGGAATCGTGGGAGAGAGGGGTCCTTTCATCGGATTGGCTGGCCCAGCACTGTTTCAGCTGTGGAATGGCCAAATGGGGGAGGCAGCTTGAAGGATGAGGTCTCCAGGACTCTATACAAATACAAATCTTATTATGGGATATATCATCTACTGTTAAATTCTGCTCTGTACTTCTAAAATTTATATATTTTTTTTTTTTTTTTATTTCTTACTATATTGAGAAATTGTTCTGTGTACTGTACTGTATTGTATTGACCCCCTTCTTTTGACACCCACTGCACGCCCAATCTACCTGGAAAGGGGTCTCTCTCTGAACTGCCTTTCCCAAGGTTTCTTCCATTTTTCCCTACTAGGTTTTTTTGGGAGTTTTTCCTTGTCTTCTTAGAGAGTCAAGGCTGGGGGGCTGTCAAGAGGCAGGGCCTGTTAAAGCCCATTGCGGCACTTCCTGTGTGATTTTGGGCTATACAAAAATAAACTGTATTGTATTGTATTGTATTGGGACCTTCAAAGCAGCAGAAATTTTTCTGTAACCTTCCCCAGATATGTGCCTCGAGACAATCCTGTCTCGGAGGTCTACAGACAATTCCTTTGACTTCATGCTTGGTTTGTGCTCTGACATGAACTGTCAACTGTGGGACCTTATATAGACAGGTGTGTGCCTTTCCAAATCATGTCCAATCAACTGAATTTACCACAGGTGGACTCCAATTAAGCTGCAGAAACATCTCAAGGATGATCAGGGGAAACAGGATGCACCTGAGCTCAATTTTGAGCTTCATGGCAAAGGCTGTGAATACTTATGTACATGTGCTTTCTCAATTTGTTTATTTTTAATAAATTTGCAAAAAACTCAAGTAAACTTTTTTCACGTTGTCATTATGGGGTGTTATGTGTAGAATTGTGAGGAAAAAAATGAATTTAATCCATTTTGGACTAAGGCTGTAACATAACAAAATGTGGAAAAAGTGATGCGCTGTGAATACTTTCCGGATGCACTGTATATCAGAATTTGTCATTGTTTTGTAAAATATAGGTATCAAAATTATGTAATCGAATTAACTATTCAAAAATTAAAGGCAAAAGAATGTGAGCAAGAATAGATGATATTCTTGAAGGAAACCAAGACCAGGAGAGATATTAGCTACAGGGCCAGGTGAATCTAATATTGTCTTAATAAAAGATCCTGAGTTGCCACCTTATAAATTGTTTTCATAAAATGTGTATAATCAAGTACACTTACCAATAACCGGTTCACTACGTTGTGAATTTTTTACAAATTCATAGAGTGGATTCTGAACTTGCTTGTCTGATTTTTTTATTACACCTGAAAGAAAAAACAAACAACATACTATGTTTGTTCTATAATATATTTAGAAAATTTTGATTTACTATCATTTACAAAAATGTTTTCTCTTTAGAGACTTAAAAAATATAATAAATAATAAACTAAACTTGATTAGTGTTTGTTTTTAACTTTCTGAAATGCAAGAAACAATCAAGTTCACTCACCAATGACTGGTTTGGAACTCTCTAGATCTGTCAAAGATTCACTTAGTGGATTCTGAACTTGATTATCTGTTTCTTCTATTACTTCTGAAAGAAAAAAGCATGGTGTACTATGATTTATTAAGTGCAAGTTTTTTTTTTTTCAATCATTAAAAAAATATATTATTACTTTAGTGATATTAAGAAAATACTGTATAATAAAAACTGAATATAATTTAACTGATGAGACATTTTTAGTTTTATAGAATGAAATAAATTAAAATAGAACCAGAATTATTAGCAGTGTTTAGCGATTACAATTTATTTGTATTATGGAGAAATAATTTAGTGCATGAATTAGATGTCAAAAAACAAACCTCTGAAACATCTATTACCAGCTGACAGAGAGTGAAAAGATAGTTACAATTTTAAATCAGATACAATTTAATGACAGAACATAAATATTCAAAATACTTGTTTACATGTATTAACAATTTTGACTTATTTTGTCAACAATTTCACGCAAGATGTGCAGAGTACATATAATATTAATAAACTTCTATATTGGATGTCTGCTTATCTGTTCACCGCTTTGTAACAATTACACATTTACGTAAGAACTAACACAACCCTCCCATCTTACCCAATATCACTTTTAAAATGTGGTGCTCAGCCACTAGTGGTAAAGCAGGTTAACATCTCAGGCATGAAAGACGGAAAAAAATAAAAGAACCAATGTAATAAAGTTTCTTATTTCATCTTATTATTCATCAGTTCACTTTCTATCCTGCTCATCCAGTTCAAAGTTAGAAGAGAAGGTTATCTATTCATCAAAACTGGGTACAAAGTGGGAATCAACCCTGGACAGAATACCAGACCAATGCACATCCCTATCATATACATACACATTCTCATTCATACTGGGATGATTTATAGTAGCCAATCAACCTAATATGTACATCTTTGATATGTGTGAAGAAAAGCTATTCAGTTATTAATATCAATCAAATTAAAGGTGAAATGTTTCTCTAAATTTAATCTATTAATAAGTATAACACTTTTAATGTATTAAACATTCCTAAAATAATATAAAAATTAAAAAAAACAAATCTCAGAAATATATTCACAATGTCTTTTACGATTGAACATATTCTTTATTTAAAAAAAAAAAAAAAAAAACTACCTTAAAAATATGATGTGCCTAACAGGCAATGTGCACTATATTACATCAAGGAATGAAAACCAAAAAAAAACAACACTTTTTACTTTATCATCAATGCTTTTTTAAATCAATTTGGATTGGAGCTTTCCCTAATCAGTTACATCTGCTAATAGCAAAATAAAAAAAAGACATTTTTCCTGGTTTAGTTATATTATTTATTGCCAATGAACCTAAATTGGTATTATTGCTGATGTGGTCCCCTCATTCATAACGGAGTAAATAATACCTATTAAAAAAATTAAAATTTGGTATTAAGATATCTGAAAATCTTAAGGAATTATCCACCTAAAACTGCATTTTTTTAATTATGTTAATTAACCCGTGTAGCTTGTAGTGAGTGCCAAGGAGGACATGAAAGTGGTACAGAGCTTCAAGTACCTGGGGATTCACATAAGCAACAAACTGGACTGGTCTGACAACACAGCACAATGCCAGCATTTGTCATCTACAGAATTTTCAGATGACTCATCCATAGGCTGCATTAATAATGGATACAAGTCAGAGTACAATAAGGTTGTAGTGAACTTTGTCTTGTGGTGCAACAACAACCTGCAATTCAATATCAGCAAGACAAAAATGCTGCTGGTGGACTTCAGCTGTGCCAAGAAGCTTCTGAGAATAGTCACAACTCAGTGGAAGGATGTGGAAGTGGTGCAGAGCTATAAGTACACAGTAGCACTGTACAAGAAGGGCCAGAGAAAACTGCACTACACTACTGTCTCATGGGAAAGCAAACTGAGCTCAAAAGAAACTTAATACCTGAACTTATGAGGAAAGCTTGTTCCATCACAGAGCAAACTCTGTACACAATGGACACTGTTCTGGAAAAGATGATGGCAAAATCAGATGCCATCCTAAAAATCCACTCTATCCCCTCCAGAAGGCGCTATCTTGGAGCACTTTTAGCCACAGGCTCATTCCTCAACAGTGTGCTAAGAAGTGCTTCTGGGGGTCTTTTCTACCCACTACTATCAGGCAATTCAATGCTTCCACCTAATGTACTTATTAAGTTTATTTGTATTTATTTATCGATTAATTGGCTGGCTGTATTATCTGTCCAGTGAGTATGCATCCTTATTTTTTATGTTTCTGCTGCTGCATGCTTCTAATTTTCCCCGTGGGATGAATAAAATTTATCTACTCTAATACTGCCACATTTAGTAGTGCAACTGCATGAAAAGCAGTTGCTGGAATGGACTAGCATGTTAACCAATGAAATGTGGGCCAATTCATTTGCTGAGCACTGAGTCAAGTACAGTACGAATAGCAAGTGTACAAACAGAAAATGTGACATGACAGAGATAAAACATATGAATAGTTAAGTTCACTTACCAGTAGCTAGTTTATTACATTGTGATCCTTTTCCAAATTCACATAGTGGATTCTGAACCTGCCTGTCTGATTTTTTCAAGAAAAAAGGCACAATGTATTATGTTTGTGCTATACTATTTAGTAAAATTTAATTTACTATTATTTACAAATATATTTTCACTTTAGAGACTTAATATAATAAATATTAAACTAAAACTGATTAGTGTTCATTTGTTTATAGCTTCAGAATTAATTTTCTGCATTAATTAGATGTCAAAAAACAAACCCTTGAAACATGTATTACAAGAAAATTTTGAATGTAATTTTTATGCAGAGCACAGATAAAGTTTCTGATATAACTGGCATGTATGGTTACCAATGTTGGACAAGAACAAACAATATAAAAAATACACACAAAAAATATCTCGCATCACTTGTGTTGCATAATATACATTTCATGTCACCTATTTGTATGCTTTCAAAATGCATATTTTTACAAACATATTTGGTAAATAAACCACCTTCGTAATATGCTCTAATAAGCAAAAAGGGAATGCACTCAGGTACGACCAAGAATTTAATTGTAGACCAGCCTTCCATTGTTAAATTTACATTCATATCCATAACTGGGATACCTTGGGATTACTTAGCAGCAGTCTGTGAAACTGCATGCATTAACTGACATTCAGTTTGTTGAAGCATCTCAGATATGCAGTCAGTACAAGGCATATTCTCTTTCTGATAAAGTTTTCACTCATTTTTCTTTTAGTTTTATATTTTAGAAAAAGTGTGTGTGATTGGGATGTTGTAAGCATTCAACTAGATGACTTAACACATGGATTATGCTAAACAAGTAATGCAAGATTTTTTTCACTTACCTTTTCATAGTGTTTGTTGTGGTACAACGTTGGTCACCACCGAAAACTACTGCATTAAAAATTTTATCTGTGGAGTATATAATCCATTCCAAAGCAAACTTTTGTCTAATCGTGTAAAGGCTGACCCACTGATATGAGTGGACTACTGGTACAAAATCAAAAACCAATAGCACAAAATTAACAAGCTGTCTGTTTTTATTCCCCCTGACTCTCTCTTCAGTAGATAGAAAGTCTTGTTAAAGATGTGAACAGTTTGGAAGATGTCTTTAATTGAAAAAAACATTAGAACTTTTTCATATACTTACTCAGAGGACTTATTCTTTTCAGTCGCTGCTCCATAGGATGATGGAAAAAATCAGTCCAAAAAAATAAGCATAAAAATGATATTAGATACAAATTTGAGACACATCATTTAAAAAGACTTTATTACAAATAAAAATGTAAAACCAATCATAATTTATGAGGAATACGTTTAAATATTCTTAAAAGAAAACTTTCAAAAACTTTAAAGGTCTATTATTAAGTAAGCGTTCAAAACTGCCACATGGAATTTTAGGCCATTAAATACAGCACTTCAACAGGTTCCGATACGTTGAAACATATTATGCAATCATTATAACATATGGAGTTGGTTAAAGTAATTTTCTTTTTTATGATGTAATAAAATACATGATAAAAAATATTTAACAGGACTTTCAATCTGCTCATATACTATCTACTCTTATTTTTATTTAGTGACATAAAAAAATAATACAACACATGAGCAGGGCAGGCCGTAAAACAAAAGTTTTAATTGTCTTTGTTCTTCATATGTGCAAAGATACATCAAACTCCAAAGTACCAAACATGCTGAACTATAATAGTATGTGCGTAGTGTCAAGAATAAGGAAGGAACCAGCTACAAGGCAAACCTGTACACTAACTGATTTTAAACCAACTGAAACTTGCCATTGAACCTAAGAGGGGATAAGAAACAGACATCCCCTTAAAAAACTGATATAAAAACAAGTAAAACAAGCTACCTATACAGTGGAACCTCGGGTCACGAATGTCTCGGACCACGTACAAATCGGGTTATGACCAAAAATTTCGCCAAACTTTTGCATCTGTTCACGACCACATACTCGGGTGACGAACAAGACAATTTCCCTTCCGGTTCGTATGCGCCGATGATTTCCGCACGTGCTCAGTCTATCCCTGTGCAGCGAGCGAGAGAGAGTGAGAGACAGCGCAAGCGAGCAAGACAGAGAGAGAGCGTGCGAGCGAGAAAGAGAGCGTGAGCGAGCATATATATATTTACATACAGCTTGTATGGTCCAGAACGGATTAATTGTATTTACATACAATCCTATGGAGGAAATTACTTCGGGTCATGACCAAATTGGGTTGCGACCAGAGTTTTGGAACGAATTACGGCCGTGACCCGAGGTTCCACTGTATAGGGAAATCCAGTTTTGATTTGAACTGAAGCATAATTACCATAATTCAGAAATTGGGAAAAAATAAAACAGTAACAATAATCATCAATTCTTAAATGGCATCAGTAGGATATGGAAGTCATGAGTCTAACAATGTATATATGCATCTTCCAATAGCTACGTAACTGCAAAAGTGAAAGAGAAAAAAAGCAATTCAGATTTAGTTTACTGTTAAAAATGGGTGATCTCCAGAGTCCACCTGGATCATAACTTGCCTTGCATAAATATATGCTACATAGATGACAACCTCTTGACTTAAACTGCAACAAAAGAGTTTAACCTGTAGCTCAATAAATAGATATATTTTCTCTCATTATAGGCAATATTACATTTACACTATCAACTTCTCTTAAAAATTTGACCATCATGTTTTTCTCTCTACATACATTACAGAAAGCCACTTTCTACCACTTCTACAACATCTCTAATGTCTGTGTGTTTCTAGCCTTTTCTGACAATGAATTTTTTTTCCCACTGTTTCATCAAATTCAACATGATGTCAAATTTAATTAACATGATTATTTTCAACACCAACATTACTTGTGCTGATATATATTTTTTTTTAATGTCCTGAGACACAAAACCTTACAACAGTAAGAGGGTGTATTTTCTTTTTCATATAACTTGTATGTATTGGACAAATAAGACAGTTCAGAGATGATGGCGATTTCTCCAAGAGTGACACAAAGTTCATTTTTCAGGTACTTGAAAAAACAGAAAAAAAAAATACCTTTTTATGCCTGCTTCCCTGTAAATGTGCCATTAAATTAAATTTAGTATGGCAGGCCAAATTGCAGTCCTAAAAAAAAAAAAAGACAAAAAATACACTGTTAAAAATGCCTTCTAGGCAAACTATCAGAAAACTAGATTGAAAAGAACAAAAGTATCCATTCAGCCGTTTACTGCCATAGGCTAAAATAACCATTATTGGGGCTAAACAAATTGTAAATGTATTTGATAGTCTGCTGGGCTACAAGCTTTGCAAACCTGGTAGTCTAGGTATGCTTTCCAGTAAGCCTAACTTTATATGGAGGGTGGAGAGTTACACGAAAGCAACTTTTTAAAACCATGTTTATTTGTAAAGTTTTGTTTTACACAAGTACATAGGACTCTTCACACAATTAGCATCTTGGAAAATAAACTTTTAGCAAAGAGATGATTTTTAAAGAATGATGTTATGTTGACAATGATGACATGTTGTAAACGACATTCTGATATCCTCTGATGAAGGAAACTCCACTGTAATTATGTTGTTGGACTTAAGTGCAGCATTTGATACCATCGACCATTCTATTTTACTGCACAGGCTAGAAAATGACGTTGTGCTTACAGGCACCGTGCTCACTTGGTCAAGTTCTTATTTATCAAATCTATTCCAATTTGTACAGAAATGTGCTGACAGTACTCCATCATTATACATAGAAGTTCAATATGGTGTCCCGCAGGGCTCAGTACTGGGACCTTTACTGTTTTCACTTTACATGCTTCCACTGGGATCTCTCATTAGGAAACATAATGTTAATTTTCACTCGTATGCAGATGACACCCAGTTATACCTTTCATTTAGATCAAATGAAGTTTCTCCGATGTTGTCTTTAATTAGTTGTGTTAGTGAATGAAAGGAGTGGATGAATGAGAACTACTTGTCTTTAAATACAGATAAAACAGAGATGTTAATTGTTGGAGGGAATTATGCTGATCACGACAATATTTTGTCATCATTTAACTCAGTTGGAATCCCCATTAATTTTACTGAATCAGCCCGCAATCTAGGAGTTATCTTTGATTCTAGCATGTAATTTAAAGCGCATATTACAAAGTTGTCCAAAACATGTTTCTTCCATCTTAAAAATGTTAGGAAATTAAGGCTCTTTCTAAATAAACAGGATTCTGAGAAATTAATTCATGCATTTATTTCTAGTAGGATTGACTACTACAATGCGGTGTTCACTGGATGTTCAAACTGTTCTTTATACAGCCTCCAGTTAATCCAAAATGCGGCTGCAAGAATTATTACAAGAACAAGAAAATACGAACACATAACTCCAGTTCTTAAATCCTTACACTGGCTCCCGGTTAAGTTTAGGGCAGATTTCAAAATTTAATTGTATAAGCCTTCACAAACATTACCACAGACAGACCTAATTAGATTACTGTAGGTGACATAACTGGCCTGTAACCTAGAGTTGCCAAATTATACAAAAATTAGTGTTCGAATACTTATAATACAAATAATGTGTCCTTGTAAGTTTCATTATCATTATTATTAACATTTCTGCTTTCTCTTTTGTTCACAGTGCATTTGCTTATGCTTATGCCACATGCACTGACACAGCTTCACTTGGAAATCAGCCTTTTTAAAAAAAAAAAAAAAAAAAAAAAAAAACAGGTTTTTTTTTTGTGCATGAAAAGTAACATATTAAAGAGAAAAATGGAATCAGGATGATTCACATACCTGTAACACATAGCAAACCCACACAAAATCACTAATGATTATTTTAGTCTCCACCCCTCTGCTCTGCAATGTGCCTTTCTGGTCTTTGGGTGCAAAAGATGTGAAATAAGTGTCCACTTTACATATTTTATGTAAGCTGAGAAATGGCGGGTCTATTCATGATTCACAAATGGTGTTAACGATTGGACTAAATGTTGCATACTGTAATGTAAGTGTTTCCTGCTTATACTTTTATTTGGCAAACACTTTAACATCAACTTTTAAAAAAACAGCTTGTAGAAGATCAAGCGTGCAGAGCATAATTTGCGGAGCGAAGCAGGCAGTTAAGTGCTGCAGCAGATGTCCAGTGGTCAAAGAATAACATACATTAAACAGAATTCTTTCCACCTTTACAGATTTAACAAATATGCAACCTTAATACTTATTTTTCATTACAGCTTTTTGAAGGAATTGTGTCAAGCAAGCGGCCTCCAAAATACACGCATTGGTTGGGTTAGCTAAGTAAACTTTCCTAAAACTAAAGCTGTTTAAAGCTGTTATAATAATAAAAGGAAAATCATAAATATGACACATTCCCTGTTATGTTTAATGAGAAAGGAAACTAGCCTTTGTTTGCTACAATGAATGCTTAACAGTTTCAATTTAAAACAGCAGCAAATCAGGCATTTCAGATTCAGGAGTGGAATGAACAGGATCAAAAGCAAAACAACAATACTTTTAGGGTGCCGAAGAAGTGCTTTAAAATCTGTTGTTAGTACCTCCATTCACCAAAAAGCAGATCAATGCAGTAGATAAATCTGTCCATTTTATACATTACTAGCAAAATACCCGCGCTTCGCAGCGGAGAACTAGTGTGTTAAAGAGGTTATGAAAAAAAAAGGAAACATTTTAAAAATAACGTAACATGATTGTCAATGTAATTGTGTTGTCATTGTTATGAGTGTTGCTGTGTTTTATATATATAAAATACACACACACACATATAAACATATATATACATATACACATATATATACATATCTACATATATATATATATATGTAGATAGATATATATATATATATATATATATATATATATATATATATATATATATATATATATATATATATATATATCTATCTACATATATATATATATATATATATATATATATATATATACATATACACATCCACATATCAACATATATATATATACACATATATACACACACACGGTTTATGGGTGATGATTGTTTTACTCTTTTTATGTTTATTTTATTTTATTGTAGAATCAACTCCTATCTGCGCACAGCAGGGCAGCCGTGGGCGGATGCGTATGGTGTATTGACTCCATGTTATCGTGCATTGCGCTGTCAGTGGTATTTTGATAAAAGAATTTGAACAACATATAAGAAGCGTATAAATTATTAAACAGTAAAACATTAACATTTAAGAAGTAAAGTTACATTAAGTACTACTGCAGTGCCTTCGGGTATACCTCATTTTTTGTTTGCCCATTACATGCTTAAATGTATACATTTTTTGGTGCACCTACCCGAGAACACGCGACATATAACAGAGCGTGGGAGAAGCATGGATTTTAAACACGCGTTGAGTTCATCTGCTGGTCTCCCTCGTGGAATAACTGGTAATGTTTGACTAAAATGTACAGCGAGTAAAACGACATTACCTCCTATTTTTTTTTTTTACGATCTCTGAGATCTTGCTTTTTTCGGTTCAAGGCTTCATAAGCTCTTTTATGTTGTATGGTGTACTTATCCCAAACCATCATCTTTGAATGTTGCAAGACTTTCGCCTTGTATGTAGATCGGGGTAATTACATTCATTGCATTCCTAGTCTGAATCACAATGTGATTGTATGGGTGGTTACCTGGCACTGTAGGGTTGCCACCCGTCCTTTAAAATACGGAATCGTGCCGCGTTTGAGAATGAAATTGCGCGTCCCGTTTTGAATCAATACTGGACGGGATTTATCCCGTATTTTTTTTATAATTTTTTTTTTAAAGCAGCGTCTCATGCAAATCATCCCACACGCATTTTATGAAGATGCCTCCTTTCCTAGTTTTGATTGGGTAATAGTTGATGTCATTGTTAGTTTGATTGGTGTTTTTAACTGTCCAGTGAGGAGGGCGTGTCTTTTAAGTACAGTCTGCAAAGTGTTGGCACTGAGATGTGGCGTCAGCGCCATTGTTGAAGCCCCTAACGTTGCGGTCAGCAAGTCGGCTAACATCCGCCATGTGCCGTCTTTCAGTTGCGAGAAGCAGATCATAGAATGGTTGAAACTGTTGCCCCTAACGTTGCGCCACGGCGTGTGGTTCGTTTATACCTCGTGTCTTCTCATTAAACTTTTATCTCGCGAATATGTTATTGCAATCCGCAGCGGGAGCGTTTCTATAAACTTAATTTAAACTTACGTTTTACACCGTGCTTTGTTTCCCTTATGAACATGCTTGTATGCTTAACTCGCTCCGTTCTCAATTGTTTAATAAATTTTTTGCTCTTCGCTGTTTGCGGCTGTTCCTCCATTTCCCCCTACTTCGTTGTTTTATCTCGCGAATATGTTATTGCAATCCTTAACGGGAGCGTTTCAATAAACTGATTGAAAATAGTTTTGCATTTACCTTTTTAGTAAAAGGCGAGCTTTTAAGCCTGAGAAATCACCGCGTAAATGCACACGTTTAATTGGACATGTGTTAATATGTATGGTTACACAGTATTAAAAGACAGTGAACAACGTCAGTTACCTTTGTTCCCGCGTTTGATAAAAGGTGAGCTTTTAAGCCTGAGAAATCACCCCGTAAATGCACACGTTTAATTGAACATGTGTTAATATGTATGCTTACACAGTATTAAAAGACAGTCAAAAATTAACGTCATTTACCTTCGTTCCCACGTGTGACTCGTGCTGTAAATCTCTTCCTTGTTTTCAGTTCACGTGATTACGTAGGAGGCGTGATGACGCGATACGTGACTCCGCCTCCTCCATTACAGTGTATGGACAAAAAATATGTTCCAGTTATGACCATTATGCTTTGAATTTCGAAATGAAACCTGCCTAACTTTTGTAAGTAAGCTGTAAGGAATGAGCCTGACAAATTTCAGCCTTCCACCTACACGGGAAGTTGGAGAATTAGTGATGAGTCAGTCAGTGAGTGAGTGAGTCAGTCAGTCAGTGAGGACTTTGCCTTTTATTATTATAGATGATACAAGCTAAATCTCATATATACTTCTCTTCTGGTTCGTCCTGCTTCCTGTTTAAAAGTGGTCCCGCCCACACGCAGCCGACACGGCATTTCTCGATTGCTATTCCTCCTCTTCCAAACCCTTCCCCACGCTGCCTGCAGCTCCTCTTCAAAACCAGTCCCGCCTACACGCAGCAGACACAGCATTTCTCGATTCCTATTCCTGCTCTTCCAAACCCTTCTCCACGCTGCCTGAGGCCTCTCATACACCCCCACGCTGCTTTTCTCGATTCCTATTCCTCCTTTGGACTACCCCGCTCCTCTCTCATGACCCCATTGGTGTCACGTCACCGCCCTATATCTAGCCTCGCGTGACCTTTCACTTCAACCATGTGTGCGCCTGGGTGTCTTTTCTGTAGCCTGCTACAGAAAGGTACTCTGCCCACCATTGCCATTGGTTTCGCTCCTTCGTATTTTCGTTATACTGCGACGGTTGTTTCCTAAGCCTTTGTTATAAAATGAACGGCAGTATCTTCTCTGTCGACGGGTTTTTGTACAACATCATCTCTATTCCAGGATCCGGCAACTGCCTCTTACTATCAGTGGGTTATTTCTTGACACAAACGGTTGACGAAGGCAATGCACTCTCACTACGACATAGGGCAGTAGATTTCGTTGCACCAGTCGTCAGCCATGGTCAGTTGTACATGACTTTTTCTAGGGTTAGATCTTTCAACTCATTATCTGTCGTCTCCACCAAAACACCTATTCACAACTGCATCTTTCAAGAAGTATTTATTTTTTCTTGATTTCTGAATTCCTTTCTCACCGTTTTCTGTTCCTATTCTTACACTGCTGTATGCTACAGCGGGTGTCGGCTAGTATTAAATATTTTAAAAACTCTGATTGCGGAAGTGATGCAGAAAACACAGCATAGAACGTCTGGAGTAACATGATGCAGAAATTAGTGCAAGGTAAAATAAAGGACCATTCCTTTACAATTTAATGTCAGTGTTTGGTTCTGAATAAAAAATTTTCTAGTATAGATTTGAATTATATTTGAAAAGTGGTGTTCAATCTGACAACTCTACTGTACATAGAATTTTACTACCAAGTCATTAAATACAATAATCCAGAATAAAGTACCAAAAGAGTAGTTCTTCAGAGCAGAAAAATAAATTTAATTGGAAAAAAATTCAAACCTCCTACTTACTTATTTCATCTTTGACTATAACGAATCTTCTTACAAAATGCACTTACCAATATTCTAAATACTTGACAAATTTTGTTAAAATATTTTATATAATTTTTCACATCGTTAAGTTGTAAATTTAAAATCAAACTATAAGAATTATTTACAAATAACACAACTTGGCAGCTATTAAAAATGTAGCATTTTGTAAAAGGAATAAAAGAGGGTTTTTTTTTATAAATAAAACTTTTAAAACATATTTTAGCTATAAACTGCTCCACAGGTCTGTGTCACTTATTTTTGTTTGGAAGAAAAACTTACGTATTTTACCGAAATGAGACTGATGAATAACAAACAGTGGTAAAATGAAACATTACATACCTTGCAAACCCACAAATCAGTGGGTTTACTTGCAACTGGGTTTTTCTTTTTTTTCTTTCTACCCATCTTGGGTTCAGTCGATGTCACTAAGTTTGACTCCTGGTTTTCAGTAAAAAGAAAAATCGAATTTTCACTAACATCATCAGATGTAAAATGAAAATTCATCTTTTCACAATATACTTGGTCCACCTAAAAATAAATAAAGAAAAGGATGATATTAGACAATGTAACTGAAAATGTAATCTTTTTCAAATTGTGAGAGAATGGGGTTCTTGATAAAAACTTGCAAATTCCACAAAGAAAGAACACTAGGTAAGCCATAGCCAATTATCTATACATTATAAAGAAAACAAATCACTCAGTTAAAAACAAAACACTCAATATTTCTAACATTCCTGTAGATATGCTCAAAGGTGATTCAGTTAGTGCACAGATTATATCAGCCTGCAATGCACAAAGGAAAACATGCTGCAAGAAACATAAGCCAATAAAAATGAAGTATTTTACACATTAAAGAAAGCACATTATCTGTATAGTACAATGAACAACTATTCATACATTAATGAGCACTGTACATGCATATTAATGTTAAGAACAGCAGACACTGTGTACTGAAAAAAACCTACATTGCAACAAAATTATATTCACCTGTGGAATCTTTTTTTTTTTTTTTTTTATAAACTAACAGTTGCTGTTTATGTTATTAAGTGTACTGTATCTCAGGTAAGTGACTATATACATGACAGCCCTCACAACAAAAAATTAATGCGAGTCCAGAGACAAATCCAATTGACAACTGAATTATCTGAAACATGGGCTTCAATATATATATACGAACAGTCTGATGCAATAAAAGAACAGTCTGATGTGATTAACAGTGGATAAATATATCACCATTATTTGGATATACTCTACACCAAGATCTGGTATATAACTGGAATGAACAACCATTTTATTGCCAAAATAAAATTCCCTTTTAAAACAGGCAAAACAATAAAGAAGTCCTATCTAACAAAGTGTCAAAATGGAAACACATTGTACAAATGTAATTTTGCAAATGGGAGAATAGAAGCAGGTTTCTTTGCACATCTTTTCTGTTGCTTAGGCATGAGAGGGTAGAATGTCAGTGCTTGATCCACACAATAGATGCCGCCCATTTGGTCATTGTGGACTACCGCAGCACAAGGCTCAGTGACTTTCACATCTCCCCTAATACAAACATTGACAACTGTAGCACTGTAAACAGTGTGCTTAGAGAGCTAATGTATTTCTTGTCCTTCTTCTTGATCACAATCATTTTGCCTTTCTGATACATAAATATTGTTCCCCCACTGCTGCTTTGCAAAACTGAAGTCACCTTGAAAATCACAGCAGTTTGGTCATACAGTGCTGTATGCTTCAGTTTCATTATCCCTGTCAATGTCTGATTACCAATTCACATTGTCATCACTATGACTTCATTAGACTAGTGGTTCATTTTCAGTCTGTTCTAAAACTGACTTCACAGCTTTTCGTTTACACACCATTCTATGCTTAGAATACAATAACACAGTCCATCTTGAGAGGTGCTGCTATTTCTCTAAGATTATAAATAACAATGCTAGTAATCCCAGAGTCTTATTCTTGACAATTGATTGTTTGCTAAACCCAGGTAACTCAAAGGAATGCCTCCTAAGTACTTCCAGTAAAACCTGTGAGGCTATTGCTATATTTTTCAATCACAAAATTAATATTATAAATAACATAGTATATCTCCCCAATACTAAGGATCCTTCTAAACCCCAGTTTTCCGTTATAAACAAATTAAACTCTTTCACTAGGATAGATTTACCTGACTTACATAAAATAATTTCTCAACTGAAACCCTCCACCTGCGCCCTTGACCCAATACCAACAAATTTTTTCAAAGAAGTATCGGACGTTCTAATTTATAATATTCTTGACACAGTAAATTCGTCATTAGATACGGGGGTGTTCCCAGACTGTCTCAAGACTGCTGTAGTTAAACCCCTACTTAAGAAAAATAATCTTTACCCTTCTGCTCTTGAAAATTTTAGACACATCTCTAACCTACCTTTCTTAAGTAAAATTTTAGAGAAGACAGTCATCATGCAGTTAAATGACCACCTCAATAAACATGCTATTCTTGATAAATTTCAGTCAGGTTTTAGAACAAATCATAGCACAGAAACTGCACTAAAGTAGTAAATGACTTGCGGGTAAATGCAGACAGAGGCCATTTATCTGTTGTCACGCACGCGCGCATGGGGAGTCGCAGAACGACCCGGGTAGTAGCGCGAAATCCGAAAGCCATACGGGACGGGCAGGCAACTAACCTTGTTCTCTTTTATTTTCCCAGAAAGAAGGAAATGACGGCACCCTGAATCGCCTCCCGTTCCTCCACTTCCGCATCTTCCTTCCCTCTGATGACATCAGTATCCCAGACTACACCACTCCTCGTTACCCAGCATTCCTCTGTTCAATTCCGGTCCCCTCTATAAATGTTCCCCATCAAGCCATACTGTTTGTTAGCAGTTAACAAGTGAATGCACTCTGGACTGTATAACCTCATTTTTGAACCTTCTTTACAGTATACGGGGCCGGAAACCTCAAACCTTTATGCTCTGTTGTGTCTTTACTTTACAGTGGCGTAGTCGGCAGGAGACAAATCGTCCGAATAATGACCGAACGACAGGATCTGAACGCAGTACTAATGACTCTGGCAACCCAGCTACAGAAGCTGCAGGTATAGCATGCCGCAACGCAGCGAAAACTGGCAGAAACCACGGCTAGGCTCGACTCACCTGACGTGTTAAGACCAGAGCCTGCACGGCCCCGCCTCCGCCTACTGTCCCGCTTTCGGAGGCGGATGACATAGAATCATACCTGGGAATCTTTGAGAGGACTGCCTCTCGGAACCAGTGGCCGCGATCGGACTGGGCGTCCATCTTAGCGCCGTACCTGAAGGGCGCTGCGCAGCGGGCTTATTACGATCTCCCCGAGGAGGAGGCTGCGAGTTATGACAATCTGAAAACCGAGATTCTAAGCCGCTACGGCGTCACGCCGGACCAGCAGGCGAGTGAATGGAGGCTGTGGTGCTTCAATCCTGAAGGCCCGGCCAGAGCGCAAGCCTTTGAATTCTGGGGCAAAATGGGCCGCTGGCTACGGCCAGAAGGGCCCCACGCTCAGAAGGTCGTGGAACAGGTAGCATGTGAAGGCCTCATAAACGCCATGCCAGACTATCTCGCCCAGCAGGTCCAGCGACACCCCTACAAGGATATGAAAGGCCTCTTAGAGGTCTTGGAGCGTCAGCTCGCGGTTCACCGATCCGGGGGGGCGGAACGGCCGGCTCGTGGAGCCCGACAGGGACGCGCTAGCCACCCCGAGCCGGAAGCACCAGTAAAGCCCCGGGAGAAGCCAGCCCCGCCGCGCTGTTTCAAGTGCGGGGAGCTCGGCCACATCTTGCCAGCCTGTCCCTTACATGTGGAGGCAATGGATTGCAGCATGGCCCTGACAGAAAGGTATAGTGCTTTGTCTCATCCCTTGGCTGTTCCGAATGTGGGAGTGGTATTGGTAAATGGGTACTCGGTGAGGGCATTGTTTGACTCCGGGAGCAATATATCTATTGTTGCTCGCCGTTATGTCTTGCCGCGACAGTGGATAAGTCAACATTTAAAAGTTACCTGTGTGCACGGAGAGACCAGGGCGTATAGAGCCGCGAATTGTTTTATTGCTTGGAAGGGAGAGGTGATTCAACTGGCGGTCGCTGTTCTTCCGGAACCCCCCTTCCCAGTAATATTGGGGCACGACTGGTCAAAGATAAATTGCGGCAAGACGAAATCCACTCCTTGTAAAAACTTGGGTCTGGCTGTGAGTAAACCAAAGAAGCTCGCTGCGACTCCCACGCTGTGCCATGCGGCAAATAATGATGACATAGGTCGCCCGGGGGAAGGTTCTCAGGTGTCGGACCCTGACCCGGAACCTTTGGGTGAGGGCCTGAGCCGGAGCACCGACCCCTATTTGGCGGCGGACGATCCACTAAGCCGGGTGGAGCTTCAGTATAGGGCTACACCGGCTTCCTTTAAACGCGAGCAGTGGAATGATGATTCCCTAAAGTTTGCCAGAAATGCTGTTGTTGCTGTGAATGGCCATTTGTCAAGCGATCCCGCACCACCGGAGCCCTACTTTATTCTTGAAAATGATCTGTTGTACCGAGTCGCGACTCACGAAGGTGAGATGCGGAAGTTGTTGCTAGTCCCACGGACCTACCGGCGGGAGGTGTGTGAACTAGCGCATGCCCATCTCTTAGGCACCCATCTAGGGGCCGAGAAAACGTTGGAGAGGATAAAGCTCCGATTTTATTGGCCCGGTATTAACGAGGAGGTCCGGCGCTTCTGTCAATCCTGCCCGGACTGTCAGATTCGCCAGATCCCTAGGAGGGCTCGAGCTCCTCTCGTACCAATCCCCCTTGTCGATATTCCCTTCGAAAGAATCGGGGTAGACATAGTGGGTCCCCTGGAGCCTTCAAGCCGCGGCCTTAAGTATATATTGGTTACGGTAGACTACACGACTTGTTACCCAGAGGCGGTTCCGTTGCGCTCCGCTACTACTAAAACAATCGCACGGGAACTAGTACTTTTCTTTTCCAGAGTGGGAATACCCAAAGAAGTCCTCACGGACCAGGGTACTCCCTTTACTTCGGATACGTTTAGAGAGGTGGCCAAGTTACTGCGGATAAAGCATCTTAAGACGTCTGTTAATCATCCCCAGACCGACGGATTAGTCAAGCGATTTAATCAGACGCTTAAGCAAATGCTACGCAAAGTAGTCAGCGTGGACGGTAGAAACTGGGATCAGCTTTGCCCCTCGTCCTTTTTGCATACCGGGAGGTGCCCCAAGCTTCCACGGGCTTTTCCCCATTTGAGTTATTATATGGACGCCAACCCCGGGGACTATTGGACATAGTGAAAGAAGGATGGGAGGAGGAGACCCTTCCTTCTACAAACGTTGTGGAGTATATCGCGCAACTGCGTGATAGGCTAGCCCACATCAGGCCGATTCTCAAAGATCACCTGACGCGTGCTCAAGCTGCGCAGGCGCGTTGCTACAATAAGAACTCCACCCTCAGGGAATTCCAGCCTGGGGATCGGGTGATGGTGCTCGTACCATCCTTCCACTCTAAATTATTGGCACATTGGCTAGGGCCTTACGAGGTTATAGAGAGAAAGGGGCTGGTCGATTATTTGGTCCGACAACCAAATCGCCGACCACGCGAAAGGGTTTATCACGTGAACTTATTGAAGCCATGGAGAGTTCGGGAAGAGGCCCCGATCTCCGGTACAACCCTCTCCCTGTTTTCAAAGAACATGCCACTTAACCTCGGTCCTGATTTGTCATCGTCCCAACGCCAGGAGCTGGAACAAGCGATCCTGGCTGTCCCTGAGGTGGTAAGCGAGACGCCGGGCCGCACCGCGCTGATTGAGCACGACATCAGTATGGATCCCGGGGTGGTAGTCAGGGAAAGGGCCTATCGCCTCCCGGAGGCAAAACGCGCGGAGGTCGAACTCGAGATCCAGCGGATGTTGGACTTGGATGTCATTGAGGAAAGTCACAGCCCGTGGTCCAGTCCTATCGTCCTCGTCTCTAAGCCAGATGGCTCTTGGAGGTTCTGTAATGACTTTATAGACGTCTGAATCAGGTCTCCAAGTTTGATGCCTACCCTATGCCCCGGATAGACGACCTTATTGCGCGTTTGGGTACGGCTCAATACTTGACTACTCTTGACATGACCAAAGGGTACTGGCAAATTCCCTTAACGGCATCCGCAAAGGAGAAAAACGCCTTCAGTACCCCTAGTGGACATTGGCACTATAAGGTTCTCCCATTTGGGCTGCATGGGGCACCTGCGACTTTCCAGCGTCTGGTCGATAGAGTGCTACGACCCCACCAGTCCTATTGTGCCGCCTATCTGGATGACGTCGTCATCTATTCCGGCACCTGGGAGGAGCATATCGTGCAGGTGTATGCTGTCCTGGCCACATTAGCGAAAGCCGGTCTCCGTATAAACCCTCGGAAATGTTTTTTTGGGTTGAAGGAGGCCAAATATTTGGGCTACCTAGTGGGGCGAGGACGGGTGAAGCCGCAATGCTCCAAAATTAAAGACATCCTGGAATGGCCCCGTCCGAGTACCAAGAGACAGGTGCAGGCTTTCTTGGGGTTGGCGGGGTACTACCGCCGGTTTGTGCCCTGTTTCTCTGAAAGGGCAGCACCCTTGACTAACCTGACAAGAAAGGGGGCTCCATTGTATGTGGTATGGGATCCTACAGCAGATCGGGCATTTCGTGACTTAAAAGCGGCTCTTACCTCGGCACCTGTGTTAAACACACCTGATTTTTCGCTTCCTTTTCTTCTCCAGACCGATGCTTCGGACACAGGCCTAGGCGCAGTGCTGAGCCAGAGCATCGACGGTGTCGAGCACCCCGTTTTTTACCTGAGCCGGAAACTGTTGGACCGGGAGACCAGGTATGCGGCAGTGGAGAGGGAAGCCCTGGCCATCAAGTGGGCGGTTACACATCTGAGGTACTACCTGCTGGGTCGGGAGTTCACCCTTATGACGGACCATGCGGCCCTCCAGTGGATGGCGTTACACAAGGAATCGAATCCCCGGGTCACCAGGTGGTTTTTGGACCTTTAGCCTTACAAGTTTACCGTCACTTATAGGCGGGGTAACCTTCAAGCCAATGCCAACACCCTCTCCCGGGTTCACGACCTCTCGGTCCGGTCCGCCCGCCCCGATGGGGCTGGGCTGAGGGGGGGGCCCTGTCACGCACGCGCGCATGGGGAGTCGCAGAACGACTCGGGTAGTAGCGCGAAATCCGAAAGCCATACGGGACGGGCAGGCAACTAACCTTGTTCTCTTTTATTTTCCCAGAAAGAAGGAAATGACGGCACCCTGAATCGCCTCCCGTTCCTCCACTTCCGCATCTTCCTTCCCTCTGATGACATCAGTATCCCAGACTACACCACTCCTCGTTACCCAGCATTCCTCTGTTCAATTCCGGTCCCCTCTATAAATGTTCCCCATCAAGCCATATTGTTTGTTAGCAGTTAACAAGTGAATGCACTCTGGACTGTATAACCTCATTTTTGAACCTTCTTTACAGTATACGGGGCCGGAAACCTCAAACCTTTATGCTCTGTTGTGTCTTTACTTTACACTGTTCTCATCCTCATAGATCTGAGTGCCGCATTTGACACCATTGATCATAATATTCTTAGAAATCGCCTTAGTCAATGGGTGGGCCTCTCTGGCAGTGTCTTAAATTGGTTTGAATCCTACCAGGCAGGGAGAAAATTCTTTGTTAGTTGTGGTAATCACAACTCAAGGACACATGATATCCAATATGGTGTTCCACAAGGCTCTATCCTGGGTCCGCTGCTCTTCTCAATCTACATGCTTCCGTTAGGTCAGATTATCTCAGGGCACAACGTGAGCTACCACAGCTATGCTGATGACACACAGCTGTATTTATCAATAGCACCTGATGACCCCGATTCTATTGATTCACTAACACAATGTCTGACTTGTATTTCAGAATGGATGAATAGTAACTTTCTCAAGCTAAATAAAGAGAAAACTGAAATCTTAGTGATTGGCAATAATGGATACAATGAGGCTATTACAAATAAACTGGATATATTAGGATTAAAAGTCAAGACGGAGGTAAAAAGCTTAGGGGTAACTGTTGACTGTAATCTGAATTTTAAATCGCATATTAATCAGATCACTAGAACAGCATTTTTTCACTTAAGAAACATAGCAAAAGTTAGACCTCTTATATCATTGAAAGATGCTGAGAAATTAGTTCACGCGTTTGTTTTCAGTCGACTAGATTACTGTAACGTAGTCCTCTCAGGAATACCCAAAAAAGACATAAATCGTTTGCAACTAGTGCAGAATGCAGCTGCTAGAATCCTAACAAGGAAAAGAAAATCTGAGCACATTTCTCCAGTTTTGATGTCACTACACTGGTTACCTGTGTCATTCAGGATTGACTTTAAAATTCTGCTTATGGTTTATAACAGGGGTAGGCAACGTCGGTCCTGGAGTGCCACAGTATGTGCAGGTTTTTGTTCCAACCCAGTTCCTTAACGAGAACTCAATTATTGCTGATGAAGCACATATTGCTTAAGTGACATTTTAATGCTTCATTTTAGTGGTCTCGCTTGTTAAGGTTCTCCAAACTTAATTGCTTATTTCAATCTTAAACTGCTGCATTCAGTGTTTTAATTACTCCTTATTAGCAATAAGATGTAAAAGACAAAGCAGCCAGCAGTTCTCCAGCTAGCTTTTTTCCAATTACATCTGTGTGTGTTCATCATGCACGGTTTGATTTAATAAAACACTTAATAGAAAAATGTGACAGACTGAAAATGATCTGTTTTAGACTTCAAATCATTTGGATGATATCCTTGGAAAGGAAAAAATCTACGATATAAAAGCCTTACATTGCACAGACTAACAAGCCATAAAATTAAATAAGGTCTGAGATTGGCAATGATTGGTTTCTAATTAAGCAATTGGGTTGAATGAAAACCTGTAGCCACTGCAGCTCACCAGGACCGACATTGCCTACCCCTGTTTTACATCTTATTGCTAATAAGGAGCAATTAAAACACTGAATGCAGCAGTTTAAGATTGAAATAAGCAATTAAGGTTGGAGAACCTTAACAAGCGAGACCACTAAAATGAAGCATTAAAATGTCACTTAAGCAATATGTGCTTCATCAGCAATAATTGAGTTCTCGTTAAGGAACTGGGTTGGAACAAAAACCTGCACATACTGTGGCACTCCAGGACCGACGTTGCCTACCCCTGGTTTATAAAGCCTTAAATAATCTCGCCCCATCTTATATATCGGAATGTCTGACATCTTATATTCCAAATCGTAATCTCAGATCCTCAAATGAGTGTCCCCTTAGAATTCTGAGAGCAAAACTTAAAAGAAGTGGTGAGGCGGCCTTCTGCTGTTATGCACCTAAAATCTGTAATAGCCAACCAATAGGAATTCGCTTGGCTAAAATAGTGGAGCACTTCAAAAAATAGCTGAAAACATATTATTTTAACATGGCCTTCTCATAATTTCACTGTAATTTAATCCTGATACTCTGTATATCCAATTCATTATAATAACTATCCATGGTAGCTCTAAAATCTGTACTAACCCCTATACTCTCTTCTGTTTCTTTTTCCGGTGTCCTTTTGGTGTTGGCTTTCGCCACCACCACCTACTCAAAGCACCATGATGTTCCAACAGTGAAGAATTAAAAGCCAGAAGTCTGCATGTCCATCATCATCAAGTCCTTCCGTGAGAACCCTAGACACAAGAGGACTACTTCATTTATGTTAGGTAGAGTGCCCAGAGGGAACTGGGCGGTCTTGTGGCCTGGAACCCCTGCAGATTTTATTTTTTTCTCCAGCCGTCTGGAGTTTTTTTTTTTTGTTTTTTCTGTCCACCCTGGCCATCGGACCTTACTCTTTTTTTTATGTTAACTAATATTGTCTTATTTTAATTTCTTATGTTGTTATATATATATATATATTTTTTATTTACTGTTCTTCATTATGTAAAGCACTTTGAGCTACTTTTTTGTATGAAAATGTGCTATACAAATAAATATTATTATTATTATTATATTATTATTATGCTTAGGTTTAAGGCTTCACCCAAACTCATCAATATTTATAAGTTACTATAGAGTGGCAAAACACAGAGAAATATTCATACTTTTTTCACAGTATATTATTTTATCTACAAAATGGTAACAGATTACTGTACCCAGAGTTATTGAGCTTAACGTTTTACATCAGAACATTACAGCTTAACCCAAGAGTCGCTGATACTTAACTGTATTTACATAAAATTCTAAGCCCGAGAGATGTTCAGAATTAATGTCAAGGAGGTTAAAAGACATTAAAAGTAGGTGTGAGTGACAATGAATAAGTGCCTCCTCTGTTAAGAAAGTGTCTGCATTTTAAAATCCTCTGTCTTTTTCACTTCAACTAAAATAAAGGTATCACTAAAAACAGGCTGGACACATCTCTAATGCATCACTGGTGAAGCTTACCAGTTTAACTAGTTTGAGCACTTTCCTTTTCCCAGCATAACACTTAAAAGAGATACTGCTGTGAACAAACCAAAAACTGAACAAACTAGAGGGATAAAGAATGTCATTCTCTGATCAGCAGCTGTGATAAAAACCATGGAACAATAAAAAAAAAAAGGCCGAAATGCCTAAAGAGGCTTGTGCTAAATTTGAGGCACTTCACTGGTTCACTAACAAGATGCCCAGTGTCATACTAATCACTCTTCAGGCCTAACTCAACACCTACTCACAGGAAGAACATGCTAACTCCACACTGCCAACAACCTGAATGAGACGAGTGTGCCAACCAACACACCACTTTTATGCTGTCCCATTCAAGTACTACTCTTATTTGATAATGTTAGGTAAGGACTAATTTTAACACCACAAGCGTAAATATGTCTAGGTATACAGGTCAAATTTAAGTTGCAAATGTGTCCCCAATTTAAAATTGAGTTGTTGGGTGTTTGAATCTGAGTTACACTACTGTATGTAAAACAAGGACCAGAAAGATTAGATATAGAGCAAAATCACCAATGTACAATATACATATAGAAAAAATGTCAACCTATATGAAATCAACAGACGCCTTCTGACTAACCATCTCTGATTTGCTTCATGCTTTACAGAAATGTTGTTGTACCGAAAAACTAGCATGCTAAATTGTAGCCGTGTGTGTTCATTAACTTCTGATTTGAAAAGGGGGCATGGTCCTAAGTTTAACAAACGAGTCCTATTATAAACCTGACAATGTACCATAAGTAATAACTTTTAAACTGTTAATGTTATATGCATGATTATTTTCTTTATATATTTTAACTTCCAAAATACTTGGTCCACAGGTACATATATGCCAAGTTATGGCTTGCTAAAAATTATCATGTAGTGAGAAGTCAAGCAAAATGACACCTTTTATTGGCTAACTAAAAAGATTGCAATATGCAAGCTTTCGAGGCAACTCAGGCCCCATCTTCAGGCAAGATGTGATCAAAATTACCAAAAAAAAAAAAAAAAAGTTTTTTGTGCTGTACAGCAATTCTGGCTGTCTATATTGATACATTAAACTATATCAAGTATTTACATTTTTTATAGGTATTAACCCAGCCACAGGGGATGCACATACCAGTGTGTTTCTTTGTGCCGGTCCCAAGCCCGGATAAATGGGGAAGGTTACGTCAGGAAGGGCATCCGGTGTAAAATTTTGCCAAATCAATATGCGGACATTTTTTATAGGTATTAGTCTTGTTATAGTTCTTCTTTAGCAACTAGGTGCCCTTCTGAAACATTGTCATTTTAAGCAACACTACTTCTTTAGTAAAATTAGTGCCAAATCTCCTTATTAAAGCCTCTATATCTCAGAAGCGAATGAAAATACGAACCTACAATTTTGCACACTAGTTACCGAGTACAAGGACATTACTTTCTACAAGCATGAAGCAAATCGTAGCTTGTCAATCGGGAGCACTTTCTAAAATCTGTTGATTTTGTCGCGGATTGACTCAAAAATCTTTCCATATACACACTTTAAATCTGTTAAGAGTTACTTTAACAATGGTGATTCTAGTGTATTTTAAAACTTAGAATTTGCATTTTACATCAAATCTTACGTTATCGGTTTTGTTTCTGAACCATGCCAGTATTGCAGATAGCAGATCCGAATAATAACTGCCCACAAAGGCTGTAATTCCCTAAACTTGAATAAAGCTTTGTTTTTTTTTATAAATCGCTAACTAAATAAAAACAGGACGTTCACTCGACAGGTAAAAAGCTTCCTTCTGTACATACACGCTATACGTTATGTGGAAGACGAAACTATGAATTGTGATGCTATCAATGTTTACACTTTTGCACCACTTACGAGACCAGCGTCTCTTAACAACCCATTTGCCCGTTTTTAAAAACATTTTACTCTAATTATTCTGTCTTGTATTCAGCGCTATACTCGCCCTATGATAGTCTTTCCGCTATTATTGTCAACGAGTTCTAGTTCTGTTCAATTTTTATAATACATGGAACAACAAACCTTTAACAATTTTCAGTACCGGGGGGCGAGCGTAGGACTGAGTTCTACTTCCGGCGGCAGGAGCAGTAATGTGACGCACTGCATCTTGGGAGAACGTACAGTGCAAATGTGTTTATAACTGAAAGTTTTACTGGCAGGGGGAGAACGGGTGTAAAGAGGCCAAAAAAGTTATTATTTTGTACACGTAATGTTTACTTTTTACTTTAAATGCTTCTGTAAATCACTCTTATATTTTATGTTGTCTTAATATACAGAGCATCAGCCTAAAGTGTTAATTTTTAACATTTACATAAAGTGAAAGCAGGACTTTAATTTGCTTTTGTCTACTCTATTTTCCTTTTTCCTCTGAACTTTTTTATTCCTACACTCCTTCTGTCACTTATCTTTGTACTCATTTTAGTTTCATAAGTTGTTTTATAATACATTTATTTTTCTTCCATCACTGTTCTATAGTTGGTTATGAATTGAGCGATGCGTCTTCTAGTTATTCCTTTATTTTCTTCAAAATTGTGTCTTCCATTATTTCATTTTTCTGATATTTTGTATTAAACGCCCTTTGTTGTTGCCCCTTCTTGTGTTTTGTTATAGCGATTTATACAAACCTGAAAAATGGTCTGTTTTGCCGTCTGCCCCAGTCATAATTCTTATATCTATAATAGCTTATGTGTGTCTCTCCGGTCAATTAATACATGATTAATTTGGTTTGTAAGTTCCTGTCCAGGTGACCGCTAAGTAACTTTATAGATCTTTTTGTGGGGAAAACATGTACTGCTGTCATATTCTTACCGATTGTAAATTCCACTAATTGTTGTACAATTATTGCTGCTGCTCTCATGTGCACCGTGCCTTCCTGTTGTTGGTGTAAATGCCTGCATCATCATCATCATCATTAGTCGGCTGGTGATTGCTTCTATCATTAGACGGAGTTCATGCAGGTGAGAACAAGTTTCCTCCATGGCTCCTGATCTTGTGCTTCTCTTTCAGTTTCAGATGGTGATGGTTTAATATCGTGATTGATGATATTGGCGATGTGCTGCGTATATGTTGCTATTGGGTGACAGACTAGGCATTCTGAGCCCCACAGATTGTTCATATAGGCCAGGGCATACTTTCTTATTAGTTCTTCAGGATTTTGTCATAGCATGTGTCCTATCCATATGAGTTGCCTTTTGATGTTGATTTCTGATACCGGTTTTAGGTTTAGACAACTGTAGATTTAAGTGATTGAGATGTGGTCAGTATGCTTTATTTTTAGCATGATTCTGTAGCAATTCATTGTGTAATTGTGTTCATTTTTGCTCAGAGTTCAAGTTTTACTACCATGCAGAAGAATGCTCAGGTATGAGACATTAAATAGCTGGATCTTGAGTTGAGTTGATAGGTTGATTTGCCAGATAGTTTTTAACTTCCAGAAGGCTGAGTTCTAATGTTGTTGATTTGGAATGGCAACCATTGATTCTAAACTTTTTAAGTCATCCACAACCTTGATTTGTTCTCCTTTGAGCTCTAATGGTAAATGAGGGCCATAATAAGGACTTATTATAATTTGTTCAGTTTTATTGGTATTTATTTAAAGACCAACATAATTGGATATTTGACTTGTTTTCTCTACCTGTGCTGTGATCTCTCGTGATCCATCTCCAGAAGTGCTATGTCATCAACATAGTCTTAAATTGTTAAGCTGTTGCTCAGGCTGTCGCGAGCATTGTCTAGGGTGTTTAATGAGGCCATATTTTTCTTCTGAGTTACGCATGCATAGTCAATCATAATTATAAATAGAAACGATGCCAATACATCCCCTTGAAAGACTCCTGTTCAAGTCCTAAACTTACTTGATAATTGCCTTCTTATATGCCATTCTGTCCTTCTCTTCCCATTCATATCACCAAGTGGTAATTATACATCGTTCTTTGGTATAGTATCAAAAGCATGTTCTTCTTGTTCATAGAAAGTACAGTATCTTTCTATTTTTCATTGGCATCTTCTATTGTCAAAAGTTAAAGGCATGCTATGTGGTGAGAATGGGCTCTGTGTCTGAAGGTTTGAGGAGCTGTATGCCCCCTGGTGGTGCACAATATATATATTTCCATCCATCCATCATCCAACCCGCTATGTCCTGCTGGAGCCAATCCCAGCCAACACAGGGCGCAAGGCAGGAAACAAACCCTGGGCAGGGCGCCAGCCCACTGCAGATATATATTTCTTGTTTCACAAATAATCTTTCTGAATCATTCTCAATATGAATATGCTTAACCAGCTTTACAATTAATTTTAATGAATGTGAAATGGAGGTCCTGCTCAGTGAAGAGGAGGCATGGAAAAAGTTACTATTTACTTATACTGTATAAGCAGTAATCCAAGCAACAAAAGGAAATTGATGGAGTGTCACAGCATGGTGGAGGCACTAAAAAGTTCAAGTTCAGAAAGTTGCACAGTGCCAGAAATAAAAAATGACATACAGTACTTGTGTCTTTGGATCAGCAAAGTAAAAACCTGCAGTAGTTTACAATAGAATCGCACATGAAGAATTTTTACAAAATAGTAGGTTCAGTTTATTTACTGTTTGATTTTTGACAGATTATTCTAAATATCGGTTTCAGTGAAAGGCCCTTTTGATTAACATGTACACAACCTTGCCTGTGTGCAGCAATCTTTTCAACAACTCCAAAAACAATAAGATTGCTCATACAAATATAATAAATATATTTGAAGAGTAATTCTACAAGAATAACATGATTCTAACAGAAGAAAGTGAAACCAGAAAAACAGGAGAATGGATTAGGAACATTTCAATCCAGGATCTAAGCTTAAAAAACAATATTTTTCAACACTCTCAAATTCTAAAAACAAATAGAAATGTAAAAAGACACAAAGGTTAAAATAACAAGATGTGAATAAGGATTGTTTAGGAAAAACAGAACATAATCCTGTGCTACAGCACCAAATGTTTGAGTAATGTTTTGCTCATATTTTTAAGTCCGAGGTCACTGACTATTGTCATTTAAATAATACTTGATAGCCATTGTGTTTACCTGTTAAGGATCCATGGATGTTGACCCAAGCAAATTTAAAAGGGTGAACTTAATTGTTAGGAATAGCAATTCACCACAGAGTCCATACTAGAACAGATCAGAGTGGGTGGGTTCTTCTGCATTAAGAAAGACCAAAGGCAAGAGGACACAGGACCCAGGTCAAGTCATGATATTGATAGCTTGCATAGCAACTCTGTTTCTAGACTGAAAACTGTTTCTTTGTTTTACAGTTTCACATTGTTACAATTGTGCTCAAATGGAATTTCAAAACTTACAAAACACAATAAAATAACTATTTAATCGAATTAAATATATTTTGGAACTATTAAGGAATAAAATAATTCCAAAACTGCAAAAATGATACATTCCAGAAAATGTTTGAATAATGATGTATTTTTGAAAATTAGTATACTCAAAATGGCAAACTGTTGTGAGACCCTCCCAAGCCTGCTCAGAAAAGCCCTCACTGTACTCTACTTGCCTGCATCAGGCATGTCAAGGCCCAAAAATGGAGAAATGTTTATTAATGCAAACAACTTTGAATGTCCCAAAATGTATGAAACTGATTCTTAAGGAGAAACCATAAAAAAAACATTTGTCTTGAAAATCAAATCCCCAAAAAAACTTATTAAAAGAAGAATTTATTCATATAAACAAAAGTAGAACAAAAAAGTGTCAAAAATAGGACTGCATAATATAACACCAGTACGGGTTAGACTATAGTACACTTATTTATTATTAGACTGAGTAATTTATTTATGGTAATGTTTGTTTAATAAATTAGTTGAATTATTATTTGTTTTTGATTATGTATGTGTGTTTGTTGTGTTTTGTGGGTGGTTGCCCAAGAGGTGGGGCCACCTGCCCATCACTGCAAGGGCCTGCCCTAAGGCCTAAAAAGGGAGGGTCAACCCTCAGTCCCCTGAGGTTTATTCAAATGTACTTGGGAGTCGTAAGTTTGTTGGTTTTGTGATTTTCTGGGCTTATTGTGAATTTACTGGATTTTTCATCTCTGTGCTTGTATTTCAGCTATTCTATAGATTTGTGCTTTGGACTTGTTTGCCTTGGATTGCCTTTGTCCTTTTAGGCATTTCCCTTTTCCCTTTTATGCTCTATGGAGCACACTTTTTGTCCAGACCATTTTTGTAAAAATATATATTTTTTATATTATAAAAAATATATTTTATTTTATTTTATTACTAGCTGAGCTTTGACAATAAATTGCCCCAGTGGGCATTTTTGGGATTATTTGGAACTTGTGTCTTGAGACTCTCAAACTAATAGCAAAATGAACTGCCAATATTAAAAAAAAGTCAGCTTAATGCAAAAAGAAGTACTGTACATTTTCTGAAAAAATCCCTTGGCTCGGTATTGTGATTTCCTGAACACTGGCATGTCTCCAATTTTTTATTTGCATACATATGACCATTTAAGACTTAAAGGACAAACATTTCTCAGCATTTCTAGCAAAGATTACCAAGGTAGAAGGTGATTCCAAGTTTTTGGATTTGGACAATGAAGTTCTCAGGACCTAGGCTAACGTTTAGTACCTTTTGCAGGATAATGCAATCAAGGGTCCCAACAGAAACTTCAGCTGGGGGATCAGTGCTGCTACTATGACACCAGCTGCTACAGCAATAGCTGCAAGCTGTTCTATGTGTATGCCCCAAGTGGCACTAAAGCCCCTAAACATACAGTTGCATTTATGCAGCCTTGTGGTATGTTTCAGGCTGTTTGAAGTTGAAGATCAAAAGATCCTCAGAGTTAAAATTAATGAGAAGTCTCCAAAAGTCTGCCAACACGTGAGGTGATGTTGACATAATACATCTGAAAGTTACTGTAGAAGCTCTGGAGGAAGCCGAAGATGTCTCAGAATGAGCCAATTATTTGGAGCCGCCACTTGCCACTGACTTCTCAGAAGGGAGTGTTCTATCTAAGTTGCCACCTGTGACCTGAAAAGGTGACACATCTGAGCTTCTGCCTGTAACTCTAGAAGGGGGCACATCCGAGCTGCTGCCTGTGAACCCAGGAGGGGACACACCTGAGTTATTTATTGCCAGTGTTCTCAGGAGAGGATGCCATTGAACTGCAGTAAAAGACTTCAGAGACACAAGAGGTGCGTATAAAAAATAAAAACTCACCTCTTTGCTTATATGTTTTTGTCCAGTTGTCCCTGCCAGGAGGTGCTCAGCTGTCCCTGCTGGGAGGTGGTCTGCCTTTCTCATCTGTCCTATGTGGAATACCAGGAAGTGGTCTGCCTTTCTCATTCGCTCCATGGGGACTCACCAGGAGTTGGTCTGTCTTTGTTGTATGCCTCATGGGGACCACCAGGAAGTGGTCTGCCCTTCTCATTTGCTGTCCCAGGTTCAGGTCTTCTCACCATGCATGTCAGACATGGCTCAAGTCTCCTTCTCTTCTTTGTTTTCCTACAGGGAACTTTTGTATGTTTTTGACTCAATGGAGGGGATTGGGATGTCTGGAAATCACCCTTTGAGGTGGGGAGTATGTTATATTACAACATGAGTAAACAGCTAAAATGGAGTAGCATACTCTGTGCAATGTGGAACTTCAGCATCTATACTTTTGTGCAAGAATGACTAGTCATTTTCCCAATAAACTTTCAGAGGGCACAGCAAAGAGCCTAAGCTAAGGAAGACAGCCTCACATTACCCCACAGACAAAACATCCCATAACAAAAACCAAGCTGTATTGTAAAACTGTTTATCTGTGCCAAGATAAATTAAAACTATAAAGTTGGTAGAGAGCCAGCCTCTTATATGCTATATATTGTACAGGTTTGTTTTGTGTCTTGTCTTCAATGTAATTACCGTATTTACGCGTGTACCACGCACACATTTTTTCCCGAAAATTAGCATTAGAAAATCAGGTGTGTGTCCAAGGAAATTTTTTTCTGTAATGTTTACTTCTTCTGCTTGGGCTCTCTCTCTTGCTCTCTCACTCGCTTGCTCACGCTGTCTCTCTCTCTCTCTCTCTTGCTCTCGCTCACTCGTGTGCTTTCTCTCTCGCTCACTCGCGCACTCTCTCTCTCTCTCGCACTCGGACGGAAGAAAGAAAAACGTTCGTCATGCAACAAAAACAGAAGGGCATTTCACGGAAAACGTGCCCTAAACGCTTCCTATACAATCACAACACGCGTCGTACACAGGCAAAAAAAGTTTTCACAATTTTTTTTATAAAAATTAGGGTGCGCGTCTTACATGAGGGTGCGTGGTACACGAGTAAATGCAGTATATATAAAGCTGTTATCTACTATATAATAAATGACTAATTTCTGTGTGTTCAGTCCCTCAAAGCAATCTCTTTGGTTGGCTTGGCTTTGGTGTGATTTGTCAGCTTAGACTGGGTGATGCGAAAAAAAAGAAAGATTAAGTGTGAGATGAAAGAGCAAAGGCACACCCTGAGAGAGCCGCCTTCAAAGATGGAAAGTGTAAAACCGAACAGGACGTGAGAAAGGCGCCTTGAAAATAATGACAGAGTCTGTGAAGCAATCTTTACAGGAACACATTTGAGAGAGGGAGTACCAGTAAAGAGTGGTTCAGACACACACAAATACAGAGGAAGGTACATGTAGGGCAAAAGATAGCAAATATTTTTAAATAATTCTGTTACTTGTCTTCAACAGGTACCATGGCTAGTATGTCTTGTCAGAAAAATGACCAAAAGACATCGAGAAGGTTTGGGGCAGCCACCCATTTAATCGTTTACGGCTGCTAAAGTGATCAAAAAACAGAGACATGCTCATTCAACCGAGTCCAAAACAGAACTGATCTCCAGGTTGCAAGATGGCAGTTTTAAAGGCCAGCAGCGGAAGTGATGTCATCAAAACCGGAACCAGAAGTGACGTCAGTGGTTGCCCCAGAGCCGGGTGGGATTTCCCTAGAATGGTCTGTAAAAGATCGAGAGGGACAATTAGTGCACTCCGCCACCCCCTGGTCTGGCATGGAACTACCTGTGTTTAAGCCCTTTAGCTGCCTCCTAAACACACGTGTGTGACAGTCTATAGTAATGTTGTTTATCAATAAATCCAATTATTCTGCTTCTTAAAACGAGTGTGCTTCAATTACCTTGATATAGGTCCAAGATTATTCTTTTTCTTTTTTGCATTTTTTTCTCTCCAATGCTTTTGAGTCTCTTTTCTCCGTGCTGCTGTTTCTTCTTTGCTTAGTCATCGATGTTTCATCTATAACATATTGTCCTTATACACTTTATATGTGCTGAAAGCCCTGGATCTATGTGTGCTCAAAGCCTTTACATGACTGAGTGTTTTGCTGCCTGTGGTCTTATTTGATATTGGCTGTAAGTAGTGCGTGTCTTGTAAGAATCTCATGCTCTACGTCCCTGCGAGACGGTCCTGGGTCAATCTCTTGGCACAAAGTCTCATGTTTAAGGTCCTCGTGGGTCTTTTAAGTGTCTTCCGTGATCTTCATGTGAAGATCACATCTCATCTCCCTAGTCTTTCTCTCCCAGGATTTTTTCTTTTATAATAGAGAGATATATCTTTGGTTTTTATGTATCAACTGCTGTATGCATCTAAATGTCCCCTTGGCATTAGTAAAGTTTGAAGGGCCAGAGGTTTATGGTTTTATTGTTATTTTTAAGTACATTTGTGTATATTTTGAAATTGCTGAACTTTTAAAACCTCAACCCCATTTTAGGCACATACAGAACAGAAATCCTGTAATTTGAGCTTGGGGATAGGCTGCCTGGGATGAGGCATGTTTCTGAAGCCCAGACCTAGTTGAGTGCTGTTCTGGTTTTTATTTTGAGGTATGCTTTCCTTTAACTTATTTTGCTGTTACTAACACAATGAAAACAAGATCTAAGTTCATTTTTCATCACATTAGGATCTATCACTCTGACCATATAGTGACCATATCTGATACAAGTGTAAATGTAATTGTATTTTCTGTGCACATACAATAACTATGGAAGGGAAAGCAGATTTTATATTGACATTGGATCTCTTTTTGGACACACTGCAGCAATTGGAAATGCTTTTTTAATGGCAAGTGTATATGAAATTTGACTAAATTACATCTGGATAAAATCCAAATTCCAGATGCAAAGGAGGCCAAAGTAATGCACTGACAGATACCAACTCTTAGAATATTGAGAAGTCTGTGTTACTCAATGAGCTCAAATTACAGTATAAATCAAATAACTCTCCATAAACGGCTTCAAAATTGAAAATCTTTCACTTTCTATAAGCTATAAAATCTTTTCCAAAGACTGAAGTGATATACTTTTCACCCCCAAAATTTGCGGGGGTTATGTTCCTAGAGCACCCGCGAATTGTGAAAAACCGCAAATTTTGGATGTGGTTAAAAAAATGCCTATTTTTATAGTTTAAACCCTAAATATGCCCCCAAAACACTTTAATTTCAAACTCAGCTTAATACATTACCTAAAAAAAGAATGTAAAGATAAACCTGTATACTGTACTGCTATGTCTCCCGCAGTGCTAGAATGTAAAATACTGATGTTACCACTATATGTACTGTAGTTCATGCAAGTGCATTTTCATTGCCAGAAGCCTTAGAAGGTGCAGGGCATTTCAACGGCATCTTAGGGCTTTGACCGTTAAACTGCCATATACTTGGGGGTTAATGCATCCCTGGACACCAAATGCTTTTTTGCTGCACTTTAAGTAAATGTCACAATTCACAAAGAAAAAGTGAAATTTTAATAGAACCATTTTTTTCCATGCAAAGAGCATCACAATTACTGCTACACTGATCATTTTACACACTGCTAATGAACTGTAAAAACTATTTAAAAAACTACTGGAACAATATGTACAAAGTGCAACTGACGGATGAAACTCAGTAAATCACTAAGCCAACTGCGCTTGAACTGGCAGTACGCAAACACACAGAGGTATACGTTGATGCTGTCTCAATCCCAGAGACAGTGAGACTACAGTGTGTTATGCTTGGGTCACAGAATTGCACAGAAACACAGGAAATTGTAGAGACAGGAACTTTATTCAAACACTTGTAACGGTTTACCGGAATATGTGTATGTACCTGTAAGTTTGTACCTTTTCCCATACCTGATTTAGTGGTCTGCCTTTATGTTTAGGGTCGGCCTTTTATACAGAGGGAGGGGAGCACCTGGCTTGGAGGGCCAACAGACTGTACGGGGAGGAGCTATCTGTATGTAAATAGGTGGCGGGAAAAAAGAAAAGAAGAACTAGGAGAGAGGAGGAGGCCATAATAGGAAAAGGCACGAGGGAAAGGATTAACACCTCTTGGATATCGTCAGGTGAACTCGGGTTCATTGCCAGTCAAATTATTTTTACTTTCGAGAGGAAGGCATACGGGAGAGGACTTGACGGGCCAGCACAAGGAACAGTTAATCAGATCATTTCCCGGAATAAGAGATATGGTCGGCGCCTCATTCCCCATTACAGACTGAGCTCAACGCTACCGTACAGTTAAGACTTAAAACACTATAAATCCATTGGTTTTTTTTTGTGTTTCCATTTGCTCAAATCTTTATTAGTAATGTATGTTTTCAAGTGTTTGTGTCGTGATTTGTGTGGGGTGGGAAAGCGCTGCAGCATGATATTATGTATATAAGGTTTTTTTTTTGTTGTTGTTGTCACGGTGATAATGTGTATTGTCTTTCAATAATAATTTGACTTGACCCTGCTTTCACTGGTGTGTCTCCATAATTGTAGTGGTGTAGTAGAAAAGTAGTGTTGGTCACTCGCTCCCCGGATTATTTAATTTCTTTTTTCTTTTTGCTGCCTCTCAAAGAGGGCAGCACGTTTTATAATCGTGCCGGATCTGAGAGCGGTATACACTTCAAACAAACAAACATGTCTCTTTCAGAAGTAAAACGAGCTCAGTATGCAGTCAGTTATCAATTAAAGAATAGACAAACATCATAGGGGAGCACAACCCCCAACAGAAGCAGAGGATGTCTGGGGGAGGAGAGAGAAACAAAGCAATCAGCCAAAAAGGACAGGCACTGTTCAGGCTTTTAAGTCAGCTCCTGTGTGCTCGCAAATGGCACTGGGAAACGACTATAGCTGGTTGTGGCGATTTAAGGGTTAAGAGGAACAAAACGGAAAACACAAGAACACTCAGCTGGAGATGCATCACAGTCAATCAGCAGCAAGGAGAAATGAATGACGCTGTAGCGGTCCAGTGCTACAGCGATTTATTTATTTTTATGGTGGAGATTCCAGGGACTTTGACCCTACCCGCACGCACTCACAAACAGTGACAAAAACAAAGCAATCCGGTAATCAAACAGCAAATAAAGAATGTCATGAAAACAAATGAAAACAACGATACCACCCCTGTTCCCCTTACAACAAAGCACCAACAAAACACACACATTAAATCGTTAAAAACGGCTATGGATGAAATATAATTATGAAAATAGATAGTCCAGAGATCCGCACATTGAATGGGAATGTAAAGATAGTCCTACCGCTAGTTTCTGAAATGGTGAAGATGGGTTCAGGAGAGCTTCTTTGCAGGATGGCCATGAATCCATTTACAGTCCTCATGTACACAGGCAGACAATGTAGACGCCAAACACTAAACGATCCAAGACAAAACGAATAAGTACAGGTAACCCAACAGAAGGCAGACAGAGAGACAGGAACTTGAAACACAAATTACAAAAACTTTTTTTTTGTTTTTGGTCACCAGCCCCCTTTGTTAAAGCCGCGCTGACATCCTTTGACCCCAATAGCCCCAGCACCCTCAGCAGAAGACCAATCAGAGCCGCTGCAGGGACTGCTGGGAGTCGCAGTTTCAAATTCTATTGGCTACTTTCACCATCCCAAGCCGCGTTTGTGCTGCAGTTGCTTCCTGCTCTCTCTACAATACAGTATTGCCACGAAAAAAGCTATAAAAATTGTGGAGGATATTTGCGGTTTCCGCTAATAATTATTAGATATGTTCTAAGAAAAACCAGCAAACCAGCGATTCTCAAAAGAATCGCAAATCCAAGAATGGCAATCACTTTCTGTTCCCTCCGATATTTGGAGGGATAAAAAATCATGGAGGGTGGGTGCGTCCTGGGAAATTGTTCATTTAATTAAATAAACATACCTGTACTTGTACTAAAGCGGTTTCGTTTTGGAGCTGTGACTCATCTGGTTCTGGTGTTTCAGAAGAGCGTTGTAGGCGCCTTCGTTTATTGTTTTTATCCATGCAGTCTTGTTTTTGTTTTCTATGGCTGTGTCGTTAACTAGAAGTCGTTTGCTGACGGTGGCGGATTCGCATGCTGAAGTGACAATGGCGGCGGACCCAGTCTTGGAGGGGCACATTACTAAACGAAGGTGGTATATGTGGTGATGTGGGCAGTCACATTCGGGCAGCAGTGGTAGTGTGTACGGCTTGCCTGTTGCCTCTGGCATCTGTGCATATATACTGTACAACCTGGCGTGCACGCTTTACCTCAGGTTTAGTTTACAGGTCGTATCCATACGGGCTTGTTTTTGTATTTCTAATTGTTGAGCTCCTTCTTTTTGGAGCCGTGACTCCTTTGCTTCTGCTGTTTCAGAAGCGCGTTGTGGGCGCCTTCGTTTATTGTTTTTATCCATATGGACTTGTTTTTGTATTTCCGTTAGTTGAGCTCTTTCTTTTTGGAGCTGTGACTTCTTTGCTTCTGGTGTTTCTGAAGCGCGTTGTAGGAGCCTTCGTTTATTGTTTTTATCCATGGGGTCTCGTTTTTGTTTTTCTGTGGCTGTGTCATTAGGTAGAAGTCGTTTACTGTTAGGAATCATAATTCAACTTACTTTTAATACTGAATTGCTGTTATGTGATTCAAATATGCCACACTGACTGCTGGCACAGTGGATTAGAGCAAGTTTAGTTTACAGGTTGTGTTGTTTGGGCGCCACCTATTGACTCTGGGAAGCCGCTGGGTTTGACTCTGGGGTGCTGAGGTGCAGTGTGCATGCGCTTCGGTGCATCCGGCGTCCGTGCATATATTATACAACTGTCGTTTAGTAATATAGATCCGTGAATGACTGAGGCTGCGAACTCTGAACCGCGACTTCGCGGGGGTGTACTGTACAGGATTTTACTAACAATACCAGGCACCTTGATCTCAGTGGAACAAATTTTTCTAAAATTAAATATTTCAAAAATATTTCCATACTTATATGACCCAAGAAAGACTATGGGATTTGAAAAAAAGAAGGGGGGTTGGAGGTGGGCAAACATACAATGCAATCCACTTCATAAATTTACTTTAAAATCCAACCACTTTTTGCCTACCCAGCATTGTTCTGAGTGTGGAGTACTATCACAAACACCTGAGTATTATGCTTTATTCACATCTAAACTTAAAAACCTTTAACCTTACCTAGATTTAAACAGAGTAATCATGATTGTTCTGGTAGACATGAAAACAAGCAAACACCCTTAGTAAATATTTGCTATTCTTCCTTAACCTAGGACTTTGCCAAATCTTAAAAGGTCTGACATTGTTTTGATTCTGTGATACACAGTAGAAAGAAAGAAAGAAAGAAAGAAAGAAAGAAAGAAAGAAAGAAAGAAAGAAAGAAAGAAAGAAAGAAAGAAAGAAAGAAAGAAAGAAAGAAAGAAAGAAAGAAAGAAAGAAAGAAAGAAAGAAAGAACACACACATACACACAAAAGGACAGACCTTACCACAAATTTGGTTTGGGCCTACTGAATAGGACTCATCCCCCGGCTGCCTAGTCCCAAATGAAAAAGGCAGACTGCACAGGCACAAGATGGGTCTAAGGCCTTAAAAAGTAAAATGATTTTAAAATGTTCACAAACATCAAGAGGACAGTTTGGAAATCCTAAAAACCTCCAGCCAAATGAAAACAAAGGTCCTTATATGTTGTTGCAGGCGGATGGGTCGCATGCCCGGCCGGGACGCCTCTTCTACACATGTTCCAGGGGAGCAACCATGGACTACTCAGTACCTCCCCTGGGACGCTTGGTGGCAGCCTCCCTGGCTGATGATGGTGCCTCAGTTTCCTGCAGGGCTCCATGGGAGATGGAGTTCTCCACAGCCCTGTTGGGATCTGGGATGGCCACCAGGGGGTGCTGCATGGGTACCGGAGACGGACTGCTGGACAAATCTTCAGCCCCACCCGGAAGTACAATTGGAACCAGGTGGTCAAGCACCTGGAACACTTCCAGGTGGGCTATAAAAGGGGCCAGCCACCACCACTCGAGCCAGAGTCGGGAGGTGAAAGAAGAAGCTAGACGGGAGGAGTGGTGGTGCCAGAAGAATGGTTATTTTGAGGTTAAGTGCTTTTAGGACTGTGTATTGCCTGTGGGGTTCACGGGGAGGACGTGCTCCACAGTTGAAAAAAAAAAAAAAGTCTTTGTGTTTCTACATGTGCCTCCGAGTGAGTCTGTGCCGGGCCGGGCAATATACAGTGTCCTATATTCACAATGTTTTAAATATTTATGGTAAAGAATTCAAAAAAGACCACAATAGACAATGTAGTAACAAAAGAACAAGAACAAATCCAACAATTAACAAACCTTATAATCATAGCAGGGATTAAAACCAAGATTTCCAAACAGGAATAAAAAAACCTGGAATCAAAACCAACAATGCAAAAGCTGTTTTGAGAGCAGTACCATCTCTCTTTATTCTCCTGGGGTAAGTGACATCACTGGCTTCCTGCTAGGCTGTGCTCCTCCACTCTGTGTAACCCCAAATCAGTCTCAGTAAAACAGTCTCCAGTCTCACATGCATGACAATATCTTTAATTACAAAACAGGTCCTGCATCTGTGAATGGTTCTTTTGAATACAAGGCTACACTGTGTGTCTTGAGTAGGGCAGCACATAGTAACTTGACCAATAATACTGATTAGTCTATGCACAGACGAATGTGATTTCCAGCTACAAGCTGACAAACTCTACAATGTAATATTTTTATTATTAGGTGCTATTGACTGAGCTAAGGGAAGACTTTCAATATCACTCTGTGCCTCACTACTGTCTATAACATTTGCAAGCTTACAGCATGAGAAAGTCTTCACTTTTTGCCATTATTGATGGGGGTGACAATGGGGAATTTCCATTTAAAATCTGGATGATTCATTTAGTGTTAACTCCCATTTTTTGGCCGTGCTAAGTATCTACTTAAATAAGTTATTAGACAAACCTCCCAGCAGACAATGCTAAAATATTTTTCATTTTGAATTTTGGATGTGTATATGGAGATGTGTGCCAAAAATGTGTCTAAAATATCTTGGAACCGCTTAAAGAACCTTATTATTTCCAGTATTATTTCATCTTATTAGATAGATAGATAGATAGATAGATAGATAGATAGATAGATAGATAGATAGATAGATAGATAGATAGATAGATAGATAGATAGATAGATAGATAGATAGATAGATAGATAGATAGAATTGTATTTTTATCAGTTCTTGAGACACAGTCTTCTGTAGGTAGCTCGGTGTTATAACACATACTGTATATCCTGATGTATGTATTTGCACTTTTTTATTAACGCTTCTGTAAATATGGAATTCCTCAAGCAAGGAGTGAACTTTTATAAGTCACAACATTCATTCTTCATCAGTCTCTGACAAACATGCTGTAACTCAGTTGGAAATGATACATGTGACACAGTTTTCCACCTACACACACAGCTTTGTCAGTTAAACAGTTTTTTGACCAAAAACAATGTGGTTTTAGCTTCGCACCTCCCAACATTCATCAGACCTCACTCCCTCCAACTTTTGTTTTCTTCCCAAAATTAACATTGAGCTGCTGCCTGTGAACCGAGAAGGGCACACGTCCGAGTACACTGCCTGTGATCCCAAGAGGGGACACGCCAGTAGAACGTGCCAATGAGCTGCAGTCAAAGACTTTTCAGAGACACAATAAGTGTGTATAAAAAATAAAAACTCACATCTTTGCTTATGTGTTTTTGCACATTAGTTCCTACTGGGAGATGCGCAACTGCCTGCTGCCTAGTCATCCCTGCCGAGAGGTGTTCAGATGCCTGTAGCCCAGTTGTCACTGCTGGAAGATGCCCTGCTAACTTCTTCCTAGTCGTCCCTGCTGGGAGGTGGTGTGATTTTCTCTTCAGCTTTGTGGAGACCACTGGGAGGTGGTCTGTCTTTCTCATTTGCTGTGCCAGGTTCAAGTCTTCTTGACTTGTCTGCCAGGCCTGGCTCAAGTCTCCTCCTCTTCTTTGTTTTCCCACAGGGAAAGTTTGTACCAGAAAGTTCCATTCTTTTTACTATACATTTGCAGAGTGGACAGCAAGGAGCCTAACAGCAGGCTAAGGAGGACAGCCTCACATCTTCAACAGGTACCATGGCTAGTATGTCTATAGTCCGGTGTTTATCAATAAATCATATTACAGTATTCTGTTTCTTTAAATGTGTGTGCTTCAGATAAGTCTAACAGTCAGAGACCCCTCATACAAAGAAATGTAATGAAAATAAAGTGGAAACCTTACCAAACTATTTAAATATTTACTACCATTACCAAAGGCAAAACTTATAACTAATTAACTGATTGACTGACATCATTCAGTCAATTCTTTTTCTCACATCCATACACAATTTCCTACATTTATTTGGTGTCCCTAGAAGGAGAAACAGAAATCCCACATTTTTCTACATTAATTTTGTGTCCCTGTGTGGGAATCTTATATTTTATTTCTTTAATTAATTACTGGCATTGTCAAAGGCAACACTGATAATTAATTAACTGATTGAGTAATATCAGTCAATTAATTCTTCTCACACCATACAGCATTGTTCTACATGTGCTACATTGGTGGCACTAACTCCTCAGTGATCTCTGGGCAAGAAAACAACCATTCACACTCTTTCTTAATTTTTGTTACTATGTGTTTGTTTACATTAATCTACCTATGTGTTTCTTTTTATTTTTGTACAAATGGACTCCAAAGTAAAGTGTCCATTGGCAATAAGGTCTCTCTTATATGGTTAGTAATATTAACTTATTCTTTTAGCTGCTAACCTTAGAGTGAAAGGACTGAACTTAGAAATTGATCAGTTCTTCTTGTGCTTGTGAAAGTTGCCGTGTGAGACTTTAGATTTTCCCAGTCTGAATGAACTCTGCTCCCCTAATCTTTGGAGTTCTGCTCAGGCTCCAATGCTGCTGAGAAAGTATCCATCAACAAGGATCACACTGGGCATGATAAAGTGAGCATAGAAAATGCTTGCAAGAATATATTATTTAATATTTAGTAATTTAGAACTAAACTTTCTGTTAGCATTATGTTTTTAACTATCCTGGTAGTGCTGCTACTTTGCAGTAAGGAGACTGTGGAAGATTGTGGGTTCGCTTCCTGGTTACTCCCTGTGTGGATAGCGCTTTGAGTACTGAGAAAAGTGCTATATAAATGTAATGAATTATTATTAAACATATATTTTGAATAATGATTTCTTCATAAGATTTGGTTCAAATTCTGGCCTGGTCACTGTATTTAAACAGTTTTCCTTATGACAGCAAGATTTTTCTTTCTGCATTTCAAACAATAGCAGGTTAGATTAATTTTTGATTCTAAACAAACCCAGCCTGTGTATCTGAACACATAGCCGATGTAGTGAACTAACATCCTATTTGATGCTGGTTCCTTCCTTACAGTTAGTACACCTTCAGCTTCCTGTCACCCTAAAACTGGATTAAGCAAGTACAGTAAAGAATGCATGACTTACACGGGAAAGAAATGTTGAAGGCAGAGCAGGCAAATAGAATTTAAGACTCAAAAGGCACATACCCATTTTGTCTTACTTCTAAACACAGCCTCTATCTGAACCCTGCGTAATATTCAAATGCTCAGGCCCTATATTTACTTTTGTCTTGTTAATTAAACAGAGATGTTAAAGAGGAAGTGTGGGATCTTAAGTATGTAAACAGCACAGAGGGTATTTTGAAGGCATGACGTGAACAGTATAGGTAGTCTGTAATATAATTCCCTGTTTGGTACCTTTGATACATATCTGTGTGATTTTTTCCTGTGTAAAACCTTCAATAGATGGTCAAAGGTTATTTCTATTCAGAAATGCTGTTGACTACTATTTATTTCCCATCAGGTCGGGCCTCCTGCACCGAGAGGTCTTGGGCACGAGAGAGAGCATTAGCGTTGGCATAGTGAGAACCCTTACGATGAATTAGCGAAAACTTGTAAGGTTGAAGGTCAAGAAACAAGCTAGTGACCCATGGATTCGAATCCTTGTGAAGGGCCATCCACTGTAAGGGCACATGATCCATCACCAGAGTGAACTCCCGGCCCAAGGGGTAGTACCTCAACTGCGTAATTGCCCATTTAATCGCAAGAACTTCCCTTTCCACAGCTGCATACTTGGTCTCCCGATCCAACAGTTTCCGGCTCAGGTACATGACGGGGTGTTCAACACCATCGACGCTTTGGCTCAGCACGGCACCCAGGCCTGTGTCCGAAGCGTCCGTCTGGAGAATAAAAGGGAGAGAAAAATTAGGAGCTTTTAATATTGTTGCTGACGTAAGTGCCTGTTTTAAGTCACTGAATGCAGCGTGCGCCTTGTCAGTCCATACCACATGATTAGGAGCCCTCTTCTTTGTTAGATCAGTCAAGGGCGCCGCTCTTTCTGAAAACCGAGGTACGAACCGGCGGTAGTACCCGGCCAACCCGAGAAAGGCTTGGACCTGCCTCTTGGTTCGTGGACAGGACCATTTTACAATGGCATCTATTTTTGAACACTGTGGTTTCACGGTACCTCGACCCACCAGGTAGCCCAAATATTTAGCCTCTTTCTATCCAAAGAAATATTTCTTGGGATTAATATAAAGCCCGGCTTCTCCTAGTGTCCGTAATACAGCAGTGACCTGCTGTACGTGTTCCTTCCATGTGCTGGAATAGATGACGACGTCATCCAGTTAGGCAGCACTATACGCATTATGAGGTTGGAGCACTTTGTCCACCAGATGCTGGAAAGTCGCAGGAGCCCCATGTAACCCAAATGGAAGAACATGATACTGCTAGTGTCCGCTAGGAGTGCTAAATGCTGTCTTGACCTTCGCGGAGTCTGTTAAAGGAATCTGCCAGTACCCCTTTATCATGTCAAGTGTGGTCAAAAATTCTGCTTGTCCAAGCCTCTCGAGGAGGCCATCCATGCGAGGCATGGGATAAGCATCAAAAAGTGAGACTTGTTAAGCCAATGGAAGTCATTGCAAAACCTCCAACTGCCGTCAGGCTTACTAACCAAGACAACTGGACTGGACCAGGGACTATAACTTTCCTCTATCACTCCTAGTTCCATCATCCGCTTGATTTCCAGCTCCACTTCTGCTCTCTTTGCCTCAGGAAGTCTATAGGGGCGCTCCCGGACTATAACCCCCGTTTAGTCACTATGTCATGTGCAATCAGACAGGTCCTTCTGGGTTTTTCACTCACTATTTCTGAGACGGGCAGGATAGCTGATTCCAGCTCCCATCTTTGTCCATAAGTTAATTCCTTGCCGAAATTAAGGGTGTCTATGTGAGCAAAGAATGAGCAGGGCTGAGCGGAGGAGGGATCTGGTTTCCTCTCCTTCCATGGCTTCAGCAAGTTCACATGATAAATTCGATCAGTTGGTCTACGATTGGGTTGTTTCACCAAATAGTCGACCAATCCTTTTCTCTCCTTAATTTCATAAGGACCTTGCCAATGGGAGAGAAATTTAGAATGGGAGGTGGGAACTAATACCATGACACGATCCCCTGGATGGAATTCTCGGAGTGTCGTGCCACGATCATAATAATGGGCCTGTGCTGCTTGTGCCTCTTCCATATGACATTTTAGAATAGGTCGGATTTTCCCAAATCTATTGCATAATTGTGCGCTATATTCCAAAATATTTGTAGAGGGAAGAGCCCCTCTTTCCCAACCTTCTTTCAAAATATCCACTATACCTTGGGGTTGTCGTCCGTATAACAATTCAAAAGGTGAGAACCCCGTAGAGGCTTGTGGGACTTCCCGATAAGCAAAGAGAACGAGGAGGAGAAGTTGAACCGTCGGTTTGAGGATGGTACACCGCGGTCTTTAAGTGCTTTATTTTCAATGTAACTTGGCCATTTCCCTGAACGTCTCCGAGGGAAAAGGTGTTCCTTGGTCCATTAGGACTTCTTTAGGAATACCGACATGCGCAAATACTCCTACTAGTTCCCGTGCGATTGCTTTAGATGTAGCTGAGCGCAAGGGAACAGCTTCTGGATATCGGGTTGCATAATCCACGAGGACTAATATATATTTATGTCCTTGGGCTGAGGGCTCCAAGGGTCCTACAATATCGACCCCAATTCGTTAAAAGGGGACATCAATTAAGGGAAAGGAAACAAGAGGAGCATGGTCCCTCCTAGGAATTTGCCGTAACTGACATTCTGGACAAGAAATGCAAAAACAGCGAACCACCTCGTTAATTCCCGGCCAATAAAATTTGAGATTAATCCGCTCTAAAGTTTTTTCGGAGCCTAAATGGCCTCCAAGGAGGTGGGTGTGAGCTAATTCACAAACCTGCCGCCGGTAGGTTCGTGGGATTAACAACAGTTTCCGAACCTCCGTCCTATGTTCCGCGACCCGATATAATAGATAATGTTCTATTACAAAGTGAGGTCCTTGTGGCATGGGCTGGTGTGTGTGTTGGCCGTTGACAAGGACTACTGCATTTTTTGAATATTTTAAGGAGTCATCATTCCAGTGCTCCCTTTTAAAAGAAGCCGATGTTTGGTTAAATTGAAAGTGAATGTCAGAGAGAGGATCCGGTCTGACCTCAAGGGGAGGGGATTCCTCCTGGCTCGTCAAGGTGCGGGTGGATGACGTATTTGCCTGCAACGGTCCAAGAATCTCCCCGATCTCCTCAAGGGCTTCCGTATCTCTCTCTGCTGGCTGTGTACACGGCGCGGAGACAGCTTGAGACGAGTTATCCCCATCTATAACGAGGCCTAAGTTTTTATCGGGAGTAGTCAATAGTTTACCGCATTTATTTTCCGACCAGTCCTGCCCCAGAATCGCTGGAAAGAGAGGATTAGGGTGGACTGCCATGGGAAATTTTTTTAGCAATCCTCCCTGACTCACGAAACATAGGGCAGTGTTGTACATCCGGGTATCTCCGTGAATACATTTAATACTGATCTTCTTTTTAATTCTTTGTCGTGGTAAAACATATCAGCAATCAACAATGGAAATGTTGCTGCCGGAATCAAACAGGGCATTGAGTTTATAACCATTAATGACTACTGATCCCATAATCGAACACGTCAGGGGGTTGATAAGAGTGTACCTTTCAACTTACATCCCGCCTCGTTCCCGGGTAGGCCGGAGGCCCGGGAACTCAGAAACAGGCTCCGATTTATGTGGAAGAGACTTATTCTGTAGGACGTGATCTCTAGGAAATCCACTAGAGGACTGTTCTGCTCTCCCAGATTTTGAGACTGTCTTGGGTGATTTCACAAGCTTTATAAGCTCTTCCATAGAATGAAAGTCTCCCCAGTCCAGCTGGGCAAAGTTTTTAGGGAGGCTTTTTAAGAATATAAAGCAGGCTACATGCTGTACTATTTGGCAGGTGGTTAATTCAAATGGCCTTAGCCATATGGCCACCTGCTTCCAGAGGTTCATAACCTGCTCCTGGATTGATCTGTCTCGATCGAGTTCACAGTTTTTTATTAGTTTTGCCTGCTGGACTGGGGACCTCAGCCCCAATGGGCGGCTCAGTTCTCTCCTCCAAGAGAGCATAATAAACCCTTTTTGTTTCATCCCCAGAAACCAGCCTATGCCTGTGTGTCCCTTTCACACTCTCCATTTGGTAAGTTATAAGCCCGGTGTTGTATTTGAGGAGCAGAACCTGTACTGAGTCCTTCCTGACCCCCAAACGCACTCAACCCCGTACCCCCCCCAACACTCGGCCCTGATACTTTCCTAGCTGGTTATTTTCATGTCCGAGTCTCTTCTGGGACTTCATCCTGCCAGCTACACCACTGTGACAATTAAGAGTCCAAGACATCATAAAGGTTTGGGGCAGCCACCCATATATTGTTTTTCCTAGCTGCAAAAGGGTTTTAAATCAGAAACACGATGTGCATATCACAGAGTCCAAAACAGAACTCATTATAGTAGCCCAAGATGGAGGCTTGAAAGGTCTGGAGAGGAACTGATGCCATCAAAATGGCTGGAACCATAAGTGACATCATCAAAGGGGCCCGGCTTTGGGAGTGACATCATCAAAGGGGCCAGCTTCGGAAGTGACGTCAGCAAAGGGGCCGGCTTCGGAAGTGACGTCATCAAAGGGGCCGGCTTCGGAAGTGACATCTTCTGAGATGCCGGAACCTTGCAGGATTTCCCAGGAAAGGTCTGTAGGGAACTGAGAAAGAGAGTCAGTGCACTCCGCCGCCCCCTGGTCGGATGTTTTATTACACTTACTCAGACCCTTTAGCTGCCTCCTACTCGCACGTGTATGACAATACTGTATATATATATATATATATATATATATATATATATATATATATATATATATATATATATATATATATATATATATATATATATATATAGTCACACACATGCGCATGGGATGTCACTTCCGGGACCGAGCCTATGGAAGGAGACCTTGTCGGCTCCGGCCCCTGTGATGTCACGTCCAGGCTCGAACCAATGGCCTGACCCCTATGATCTCACTTCCTGTCTTCCCCTTTAAAAGCCTGCACCTTTTCCCTATTTCCTCAGTTCTGTTTTGGACTTGGTTTTGTGCACAGCAGTGCTGTATATACTTGCTCAACTTTGTAGCCAGGAAATCAATTATACGGGTTGCTTCCCCAAACCTTTCCATGACTCTGAGTTGAGTTTCTGACTATATATATATATATATATATTAAAATGTACCAAGCAGTTATATGGGAATAATGTGTTTTTTTCCTTTTTAACAATATTTTCATCTTGATTTTCATTCTACTTTTCTAGGTGTTCTAATTGTTTAATTAATCCATTATTTACTAATCAGTGGGTCTGATGGTAAAGTACTTGCCGCCTTTGATTATTCCGTGTTGTTTACCAGCATGTCCGCTCTGCTCATTTTCAATTGTCATTAATAAGATACAACAAAGGGGAAAAACTGCACAGAGAAAGGGCAAAATATAATGAAATCAACAAAAGAGAGTCTTTAGCAAAAGCAGAAATATTTCTAAACGTCTTATAAATATAAAAATCATGCTGCTGTCCTTTTTTGAATGTAGAATAAAAGAAAAACAATACCAGCTAATTAAATGAGATCAGTGTTATCAGGTGTTGTCACTGATTAGGAATCTGGTTGGAACAAAAACCTGCAGTCACAGGGGGTTCCCCAGGACCGAGGTTGGGAAACACTGATCTAATCTAATCTATTATAATAAATTATTGAAACACAAAAGAAAATGGTTTCATTCTTTTTTGAAGGGCCAGATGATTATAGTTATTGTCTATTCATAAGTACATTTGTGAGTATTTTAAAATTGCTGAACTTCGAATCTGAACACCAGTTTAGGCATGTGCAGACCAGAAATCCTGTCATCTGAACTTGGCGCTAGGCTGCCTTGGATGAGGCATGCTTCTGAAGCCAAGACCTAGCTTTTTTTTTTTTTTTTTGAGGTCTGCTCCCCTTTTACTTATTTTGGTGTTAAATAAAAGCAAGATCACATTAGGATTTATCACTCTGACCACATTTCCAGGGTGTGAAAAACTTATAGAGACAACATCTGAATCAAGTGTAAATGTAATTGTATTTTATATGCACATACAACAACCATATAAGTGAAAGCAGATTTTATAGTGACACTTGATCTCTTTCTGGACACACTGCTGACATTGGAAATTCATTTTATGGCAACTGTATATGTAATTTGGCTAAATTACATCTGAATAAAATCCAAATTCCAAATGCTTGTTAATGCCAGATGTAAAGGAGGCCAAAGTAATGCACTGACAGACAGGGACTCTTAGAATATTAACAAGTTTGTGTTACTCAATGAACCCAGACTTATGTGTCAAATAACTCTTCCACAAACAGCCTTAAAATTGAAAATCTTTCACTTTCTGAAAATTGTGGAATCTTTTCCAAAGACTGAAGTGATATACAGGATTTTACTAACAATACCAGTCACCCTGATCTCAGTGGAATCATTTTTTTCTAAAATGAAATACTTCAAAAATAATTGTGGACTTAAATGACCCAAGAAAGGCTATGCAATGGTTGACAGTGTTATCTGAGGAGAAGAAGGGTAGGGTTGGTGGTGGTCAAACACAGAGTTCAACCCACTTGATAGGTGTACATTAAAATTCTACCCACTTTTTGCCTACCCAATATTGTTTTGAGTGTGGAGTACTATCACACACTCCTGGGTATTATACTTTATTCACATCTAAACTCAAAAACCTTTTACCTTATCTAGATATAAACAATGTAATCATGATTATTCAGGTAGACATGAAAGCAAACAAACGCCTTTAGTAAATGTTTGCTATTCTTGCTTAACCTAACACTTTGCCAAATCTTAAAAGGTCTGACATGGTTTTGATCTGTCATACAAAAGTGAAAAGAAAGAAAGAAAGAAAGAAAGAAAGAAAGAAAGAAAGAAAGAAAGAAAGAAAGAAAGAAAGAAAGAAAGAAAGAAAGAAAGAAAGAAAGAAAGAAAGAAAGAAAGAAAGAAAGAAAGAACACACATATACACAGTTTGTGCCTACTCAAACCCAAAAGGCAGGCTTTTCAGGCTGCAAAGGCACAAAATGTGTCTAAGGCCTTAAAAAGTAAAATATTTCCTAAATGTTCACAAATGTTTCGGCCAAATGAAAACAAAGTTCCTCAATTTTTTTAAATAGTTAATGAAAAGAGTTAAAAAAGAGCACAAAAGACAATGTAGTAACAAAAGAACAAGAACAAATCCAACAATCAACAAACCTTATAATCATAGCAGGGATTAAAACCAAGATTTCCAAACAGGAATAAAAAAACCTGGAATCAAAACTAACAATGCAAAAGCTGTTTTGAGAGCAGTACCATCTCTCTTTATTCTCCTGGGGTTAGTGACATCACTGGCTTCCTGCTAGGCTGTGCTCCTCCACTCTGTGCAACCCCAAATCAGTCTCAGTAAAACAGTCTCCAGTCTCACATGCATGACAATATCTTTAATTACAAAACATGTCCTGCATCTGTGAATGGTTCTTTTGAATACAAGGCTACACTGTGTGTCTTGAGTAGGGCAGCACATAGTAACTTGACCAATAATACTGATTAGTCTATGCACAGACGAATGTGATTTCCAGCTACAAGCTGACAAACTCTACAATGTAATATTTTTATTATTAGGTGCTATTGACTGAGCTAAGACAAGACTTTCAATATCACTTCGTGCCTACTACTCTCTATAACATTTGCAGGCTTACAGCATGAGGAAGTCTTCACTTTTTGCCATTATTGATGGGGGTGACAATGGGGAATTTCCATTTAAAATCTGGATGATTCATTTAGTGTTAACTCCCATTTTTTGACCGCCCTAAGCATCTACTTAGATAAGTTATCAGACAAACCTCCCAGGAGACAATGCTAAAATATTTTTCTTTTTGAATTTTGCATGTATATATGGAGATGTGTGCCAAAAATGTGTCCAAAATATCTTGGAACCTCTTAAAGAACCTTATTATCCATCCATCCATTATCCAACCTGCTGAATCCGAACACAGGGGTCTGCTGGAGCCAGTCCCAGCCAACACAGGGCACAAGGCAGGACACACACAAACACATCCACACACCAAGCACACACTAGGGCCAGTTTAGAATCGCCAATCCACCTAACCTGCATGTCTTTGGACTGTGGGAGGAAACCGGAGCGCCTGGAGGAAACCCACGCAGACACGGGGAGAACATGCAAACTCCACGCAGGGAGGACCCGGGAAGCGAACCCAGGTCCCGAGGTCTCCCAACTGCGAGGCAGCAGCTCTACCCACTGCGCCACCGTGCCGCCTAGTGCGAATTGTCAACACCGATTTTAAACCTTTTTTTGGAAAATAGGTGCGTTTTGGACATGATTGTTATCTTGATCACTTAACTGCGAGGCAACAGCACTACCCACTGCGCCACCGTGCCGCCCGAACCTTATTATTTCCAGTATTATTTCATCTTATTAGATAGATAGATAGATAGATAGATAGATAGATAGATAGATAGATAGATAGATAGATAGATAGATAGATAGATAGATAGATAGAATTTTATTTTTATCAGTTCTTGAGACACAGTCTTCTGTAGGTAGCTCGGTGTTATAGCACATACTGTATATCCTGATGTATGTATTTGCACTTTTTTATTAACACTTCTGTAAATATGGAATTCCTCAAGTAAGGAGTGTACTTTTATAAGTCACAACATTCATTCTTCATCAGTCTCTGACAAACATGCTGTAACTCAGTTGGAAATGATACATGTGACACAGTTTTCCACCTACACACACAGCTTTGTCAGTTAAACAGTTTTTTGACCAAAAACAATGTGGTTTTAGCTTCGCACCTCCCAACATTCACCAGACCTCACTCCCTCCAACTTTGTCTTCTTCCCAAAATTAACATTGAGCTGCTGCCTGTGAACCAAGAAGGGCACACGTCTGAGTACACTGCCTGTGATCCCAAGAGGGGACACGCCTGAGTTATTGCCGGTGTCCTCAGTAGAACGTGCCATTGAGCTGCAGTCAAAGACTTTTCAGAGACACAAGAAGTGTGTATAAAAAATAAAAACACCTCTTTGCTTATGTGTTTTTGCACATTAGTTCCTACTGGGAGATGCGCAACTGCCTGCTGCCTAGTCATCCCTGCTGGGAGGTGTTCAGATGCCTGTAGCCCAGTTGTCACTGCTGGGAGATGCCCTGCTAACTTCTTCCTAGTCGTCCCTGCTGGGAGGTGGTGTGATTTTTCTCTTCAGCTCTGTGCGGACCACCGGGAGGTGGTCTGTCTTTCTCATTTGCTGTGCCAGGTTCAAGTCTTCTTGACTTGTCTGCCAGGCCTGGCTCAAGTCTCCTCCTCTTCTTTGTTTTCCCACAGGGAAAGTTTGTACCAGAAAGTTTCATTCTTTTTACTATACATTTGCAGAGTGGACAGCAAGGAGCCTAACAGCAAGCTAAGGAGGACAGCCTCTCATCTTCAACAGGTACCATGGCTAGTATGTCTATAGTCCGGTGTTTATCAATAAATCATATTATTCTGTTTCTTTAAATGTGTATGCTTCAGATAAGTCTAACAGTCAGGGACCCCTCCTACAAAGAAGTGTAATGAAAATAAAGTGGGAACCTTACCAAACTATTTAAATATTTACTACCATTGCCAAAGGCAAAACTTATAACTAATTAACTGATTGACTGACATCATTCAGTCAATTCTTTTTCTCACATCCATACACAATTTCCTACATTTATTTGGTGTCCCTAGAAGGAGAAACAGAAATCCCACATTTTCTACATTAATTTCTACAAAAATTCTACCCACTTTTTGCCTACCCAGTATCGTTTTGAGTGTGGAGTACTATCACACACTCCTGGGTATTATGCTTTATTCACATCTAAACTCAAAAACCTTTTACCTTATCTAGATATAAACAATGTAATCATGATTATTCAGGTAGACATGAAAGCAAACAAACACCTTTAGTAAATGTTTGCTATTCTTGCTTAACCTAACACTTTGCCAAATCTTAAAAGGTCTGACATGGTTTTGATTCTGAAAGAAAGAAAGAAAGAAAGAAAGAAAGAAAGAAAGAAAGAAAGAAAGAAAGAAAGAAAGAAAGAAAGAAAGAAAGAAAGAAAGAAAGAAAGAAAGAAAGAAAGAAAGAAACACACATATAGACAGTTTGTGCCTACTCAAACCCAAAAGGCAGGCTTTTCAGGCTGCATAGGCACAAAATGTGTCTAAGGCCTTAAAAAGTAAAATATTTCCTAAATGTTCAGAAATGTTTCGGCCAAATAAAAACAAAGTTCCTTAATTTTTTTAAATAGTTAATGAAAAGAGTTTAAAAAAGAGCACAAAAGACAATGTAGTAATAAAAGAACAAGATCCTACAACAGGGCAGGATGGTGGCACAGTGGCACTAAGGAGACCTGGGTTCGCTTCCCGGGTCCTCCCTGCGTGGAGTTTGCATGTCCTCCCGTGTCTGTGTGGGTTTCCTCCCGTAGTCCAAAGACATGCTGGTTAGATGCATTGGCGATCCTAAAAATTGTCCCTAGTGTGTGCTTGGTGTGTGGGTGTGTGTGTGTGCCCTGCGGTGGGCTGGTTTGTTCCTGCCTTGCACCCTGTGCTGGCTGGGATTGGCTCCAGCAGACTCCTGTAACCCTGTGTTAGGATATAGCAGGTTGGACACTGACTGACTGATCCTACAACAAACAAATCCAAAAATCAACAAACCTTATAATTATAGGAGGGATCAAAACCAGGATATCCAACGAAGAATCAATAAACTAGAACTAACCAAAAATGTCAAATTTGCTGTGAGAGCAGTAGCATCTCTCGTGCTTGGGTAAGTGGCATCACTGGCTTCTTGCCAGGCTGTGCTCCTCCATTCTGTGCAACCCCGAATGAGTCTCAGTAAAACAGTCACTATTCTCACATGCATGACAATGTCTTCAATTACAAATCATGTACTGCATTTGTGAATGGTTCTTTTGATTACAAGGCTACATCGTGTGCCTTGAGTAGGGCAGCACATATAGTAACTTGTGTACAGTATGTGTACAGACTTATGTGATTCCCAGCTACAAGTTGACAAATTTTATATTAGTTGGTGTATCAATACCACTCCATGCCTCATTACTGTATACTATGTTATAGAAATCCAGGAAACAACACAGGAGGCTCTAGATATGGTAATAAAAGCTGTGTACAGGAAATGCATTCACTTCCACGAATAGCAGAAGCACTGGGACAAGTGTATTGCATCTCAATGATAGTATTTTGAATGTGAATTAAAGGGAATTGCTTTAACTTTTATAATAAACAATTAATTAACAATTATAAATTCTGGGAAATTTCGGAATCCCCCTCTTATTGATTTTATCGGTTTCTTGAATTTTCTGTAAGCACTTAAAAGTGTACCATAAATTTAACGATTTTTACATTTATTGCATTATGTTACAGAAAACATGGACAAATGTTCATATTCAATGATGAAAATGGTCCAAGAATCCTCCCTCTTTATAGACCGTTGAGGTGGTGTTCAAATATTAGTTAAAATGTGTAAAATGCTAAAGCAAAGAAAACATTTGAATTATAGTAGGTAAAAAATATAGTTTGGCCAAATTAATGTATAATTCTTTATCGCTGGATATAATTTTGAATTGGTGAAATTTCTTTTTGTAAAGTTTTATAAAATTCCTTGTAGAGAAAAGCCAAGCAAAATGACACCTTTTATTGGCTAACTAAAAAGATTACAATATGCAAGCTTTCAAGGCAACTCAGGCCCCTTCTTCAGGCAAGATGTAAACTAAAATTCCTTATAATTAATAGATAATCAGTAAAAAATAACTTTCTATCCTACTGGCTCAAGTAACCAATATAGGTCAACATCTATCACCAGATACAATTCAGTAGAAAAAATGACCAGAGAAGAAATAAGCTAATAAAATAATAGTAAAGTAGTTGTCCTGTCCTTAGAGAGGCTTCTGTCTTACGGATAAACCAACCTTTCAGGGAGCTCAAAATACTTACCACTACATCTTGGTTCAGCTAGTTTACTTGTCATGATGACTCCCAGACCTTATGGTCCCTGGACCTGAATCTGACAAGCCAGTTTGGGGATCCATGTTTGTCCTTGGGAAATATTGTTCATATTGACTGCATCTGTTGGAAGTCATGTGGTTTGTCATTGTCACTACTTGTGACATCATTTAAATAAACATGTAAAATAGTAATACGCTAATACAAACATTCGAGCTTTGGATTAAAAACTCTGACTCTGTGGTGGAGTGATATCTATACATATAAAAGGCAATGCCCTCACTGACTCATCACTAATTCTCCCACTTTCCATATAGGTGGGAAGCTGAAATTTTGCATGCTCATTCCTTGCAGTATACTTACAAAAGTTATGTATGTTTCATGTCCTATTGCAACACCCAAGGGGAGGAAACGGGTGTAGCCCCTAAACTGTGTATATAGATAGGGGAAACCCCTCCTCACTATTTATGCGACTTCCAATATATGTAGGAAGCCCAAATTTCCCATGCTCATTCTTTTCATTGTACTTACAAATGTTAAGTATGTTTCATTTCACGCTGTGCCCCGTAATCAAATTTCGAAAATAACGTCTTCTTTTTGGCGGTTCTCACCATTATGACATAAGGAATTTTCGGAACTGACCTGTCCTTTTGGCGGTTTCATTCCTTATTTCCAATAACAGATGACTTATTTCACGTCAGAGACACACAAGGGCTGCCCCCGGTCCCCTTTCCATTTTCCGCACGGCTGCTGTCTGCGCACATAGCACGTGGTTGGCTCCCTGTCTATGTACATTAATAACATCCCGCGCTCATGTGCCTCCTCACTCGCTTCCTTACTTTCCTCAGCTGTTTGTTGTGCTCACTGCTCCCTTCTTCTTTACTCCACCGCTTCAAGCCTATTATTGTTCGCCTTCTTTCACGTGTTCCTGCTAGTGACTCCTGCCATTTCATTTAGTTTCGCTATGACAATAAATATGTTACAGGGCCAGACTCTAAAAAAGGTCGGCATTGACTTGACACAAGATTGCTTCTAACTTGGCCAACTGTACATTGCATGCTCAAGAGTAAGCTCAGCAGACAGCTTGTTCATTTAACAGCCCGAGGGCAGAACTGCAAACATCGTTTATAAAGAGATCCTTACATCCTAAAAATGTGCATTTCTCATACACAACATTTACAATCATAAATTAAACTCTTTACAATCATCAAATTCACTCTCAATACTAAAATAAGCCTACAACAATTACATTGACAATCATGTTATGTTATTTTTAAATGTTTCCTTTTCTTTTTCATAACTTCTTTAACACACTACTCCTCTGCAGCAAAGCGCTGGTATTTTGCTAGTCTAGCATATAAGTTCTTGATAAATATTTTGTATTTCTTTATGTGTAAGCTAGACAAAGCAAATGGAATATCAATATTTCAGGAGGCATTTTCTTTAATATTTTACCCAACTAACCCACCTAGACTTTAGGATGACCACAGCATGTGAAAGTTATGGCAGGGTTGGGGCATCAAACTAGCTTGATCAGGATGACTATGTTTGGAGTTAGATCCTTTAAGCCATCTCCTGCATGAAGGCCATCAAATGCCTAAACAAAGCAACTGGGGTATGATTTGTACCTGAACACTTTCATTGGTAGCTGGCCAGGAAGGCACAGGTAAATTAATTCTTTTGGCTTGTGGTATGACTCCTTACGATTGGTTTTGAATCAGAGGCCATTCTATACTATAATGCCCCACTGATTTCTTTTTGTGTTAAGAATGGTGTGGACACTAGAGGGCACTGTTGTCCCTTAAACCCAACACAACAGACACAGGGCACACGTTAAAAGTACAAAGAGGTTATTTATGTTTAGGAAACTCATCCACAAAGCGTTTCCTACCATCACAGCCATAAGTAAATAGCAGTCACAACACAGAATTATTCTTCTTTCTCTTTTCTTTCTTCTCCACTCCTCCCAGCAAGTTTCATCCACCTTCAACTCGACTCTGGCTTGTCCCTGTGAGGTTGGTCAAGTCCTCTTATATTGGCCAACCCGGAAGTGCTTCTACTCTTCCGCTCACATGGTCTGCAAGCTCTTCCGGGTTAGGCAGAAACCTCATGCCTCATGGCTCTTCCACTTCCACAGCACCCCCAGGCAGCACTCATGGTACCCAACAGGGCTGAGATATAGAACTCCAAGTCCCATGGTGCCCTGTGGGAATCCGGGACACCTCTGCCATCCATCCAGGGAAGCTGCCATCTATCTTTTTGGAGAAGGCAGTAACCTAAAGCAGCCGCCTTCCACCATCCTTCCAACTCTTGGGCATCCCAGCCATCTCTTACAATGGTATAAATATGGTCATCTTGCCTTTACCTCTCTCTCTCTCTCTCTCTCTCACATACACACCATCTGGCCATGAAGAGAAGACAATGATGATGACAACTCTATTTCAGCAACCATATTGCTGAACCATATTGCTGAACCATATTACAGGCATGTGGCCTGTTTCAGTAATCATTCAAAGGCCATGTGGCAGCAAAGCAAGCTGAACAGAAGATAAGCCGAGAGCCACCAATTGACGCAAAGCGCACTGCTTCTTAGGTAATGGTATGGCTTGCCAACATTCATATTGTACGCTGCTTCATTAACATTTCTGGGCATAATCTCAATAATACATTATTAAATATTGTGAGAACTAGGGGTGTTGTAGTACCCCAAACCCAGGACACAACTGCATAGACACAGATCCCGGGTTCAAATCCAAGGTTTATTATTTTACCTTAACAAAGGCTTCTTTTTGGTATAATAACCTTAAAAGAAGCACAAGCGCAACCTTTTTCTTTTCTTCCTTTCTCCTCCACTCCTCTCAGGCATGCATTGTCTTTCTTCAACCTGTCTCCAACTCACCTGGTGAGGCAGGGCAGCTCCTTTAATCTAAGACTATAGAATACTTCTGGTGCAAGGACATATCCCATTGGAAATACTTCCAGGTCAAGTGGAACTCCCTACAAGAGGGAAGCATAAATCCCAGCAGCACCCCCTTGTGCCACCCATGAAATCCAATAGAGCTTCTCCATGGTACTACAGTTCCCACCATACCGTGTGGGTGTTCATTTTGGTTCCAAGGCCCAGAGATACTGCCATCTAGGATATGGAGTACTCATTGATTGCTCTGTTATGTTGTCCTCCCACCTGGGTTGGAGTCTTTTATCTGCCCCACTGAGATTCTGACACACTCTGCAAATTGTTGGCTCCTCCAGGCAACCTTATGCCAAAGACAGGAAGTTTTCTACCTTTGCATTCTAATGGCCTCCCGGGCTGGTAATGCTTCGGGACACATTCTGGCAGGGATGCCAGATCAGACGTGCCATCCATGACAATGTGTAATTTAACTACTGCCTGTTCCTTTACTCTGTCTAATTGCCTGAGGTTACAAATGTACAAGGGAAGCGGGGAAGGAGTACTAAAGTACCTTACCACAGAGTGGTTAAGTATATGGGATTTAAGACTTCATATTAAGGTCTATAAAATAAAGAGTAAAAAGGGGATAAAAGGGTCACCATAGGACCCTACATGACAAAACACTTTCAATTAGAAATTGAATTTCTCTGCTCGGCATTCCCATGTTTTTTCCTAATTTTGCCCCCCTTTATTTAGACTCTTCTTCTTCTCCTTTTTATTTTTATTTTTTTATAATTTTTGTAACTGAAGAGGAAGAGATTTTTCACTTTGGTCATATCACTGGCTGTGATATGCCTGACTTTTTAAGCCTTTGCTTTTCTAGAGTCATCCCTATATTTGCCTTTTTCTCTTAATCATGCACCATTTTTGGAGCAGACTCCTCTATGAGCTGTTAAACACAGCAGTTGTTTCACAGAAGCCTTATTGTTTACTATCATATCCTGCTACTTTGTTCTCAGGGTTGTACAGAAAGTAAGATCACAGATAAGAAATTTTGCAACTTTCATATAGAATATCTAATTTTTCATTTTTGCAATACCTCTGGATGCAATTGTTTTCATTTTGAATGACACTGGAATGTGTTTATTAATAATTCTTATCTATCCGATTTCTCCTATCAGTTAAGTTTGGCTTTTGAGTTGTAAGGTGTATTGTATTACATAGTCATAGATCAGTTTTATTCAGTGCCTGCACTATTTTTTCATTGTCCGGGAAAACAAACACTCTATTGTACTTCTAAAGAGTCAGCTACTTGTTTAAAATACAAACACAAAATCTGATTTTATTTTAAAATTTATAAAAGCTTTATCATTCCAGGACAGTCATTCTTTGTTGCTATAATATTCAGCTATGTTATTTCTCTTAATACTTGGGAATTGATGTCTTTAGGACATCAGAACATGGCAGCTATAAATTTGGTGACTTCAGTTTAAAATATATGGATTGAAATTGAGCAGCCAAGGCATATATCTGACTTGTCAATGTGTTCAATAAATAAATAAATTTCTGAACACACAGTGGTAAAATGTGCCATAACTTAGTGAAACATTCAGGGCACTCTGTTCTTCTGCTTTTACATGCTGCTACATAGTAATCATGATGTTGTGATATTCAACTTTATCATTTATTTTAGGCCTGATGTAGCAAACATATTTGGCTTGTCTTAATGATGGTGTGAGTCAAATCTTCTATTAAATACAGATAAGACTAAGAAGATGGTAGATGTTCCTAAGAACCAAAAATTTTAATCTATCCATCGAACCATTCATTCTTTTACACTCTTTTTTGTACTTCTCTAAGGAAACACTCCCTCATTACAAAGCAAAAAATTAGTGTAGAATGTAGATGGGTTAAAGAAACATTATCATATCAATTCTGTATTTTTATCTCTACACTGGCTCTATAGTATAGTATATTACATATAGAATACTGTATGGAAATTAAGTATTGTAGAAAAGAGGAAGGCCTAAGAAAAAGTTTATGGATGTAGTGAGAGAGGACATGCAGGTGAATGGGTGTAAACGAGAAGCTGTATAGCCAGTTTTAGAACTAATGCAATTTTTTGAAATCGAACCATTTGTCAAATAAAGCTATAGTGATGATGATCTGAATCAGTCATCAAACATTGACATGGATAGAGAAACTGATGCATAAGGTACTGTATGACTGAACTGCCATGATATGCCTGGTTAATCCAATCCTTTGAAGGTTTACATTGTTATAAATAGCTTTGTGTAAAAAAAGTTAAAGTTATTGTGATCAAGTAGAAGGACAAGACAGATGTTAGCTCCCTAAGCAAATTTCACAATGCAGTTACTATCAATGTTCATATTGGGGAAAGATAGAAGTTACTAGGCCTTACGTAGCCTACAATAACACAAGGGTTGCATCCCTTGTGAGGTTCAGGCACTGCCATTTTACCCTCTCATGCACAACAACCAGAAAAAAAATAATATAAGAAAAGAGTACAAAGAAACGTGCTTCTACTGTCCTGAATGCGACTTTGGGATATGTACTAAATCTGCATCAGTACAGGCGTACCTTTTCTACAGCATTATCTGTTTTAAAGTGTCTTTGTGACTATTTGTTCTGTAGGAAAGTGTTATATGAGTAAATATCAGTTAAGCCAAGTCCATTTTTCAGGCTGTATGGATGTGTCCTGCTATGAAGTTGCATTCCATCTGCAGTCATTTCATTGTTGTGTCTTTTGCTGCTGGCATTGCCAACAGGTTTGAGCAACATTGATTTGGAAAAAATCTGCTTTATAATTCACAAATCCCAATTGTCTATCGTGGTAGTGGAGGCAAAGTTTTTAGATCAATGACTAATGCATTTGGTCAAATGTGAGAGACTTACGTGAAGAGGATAAAGTGCTGCCACATACAAACTGTAATTACCTATGTTATGATTTGAATTGCTGTGAATTATTATCTCATGGGTATTGATGCATAACAGTTTTCTTATAAGACTTTACCATGAGTTCAGTAACAAATAATGAAAAAAAATTTAAATTAAGATTTATTTTTATTAAATAGTGTTGTGGGGTTTGAATTCAGTTTTGTTAAGTTTGATTTCATTTTATGTAATGTTACCTTCTTCGTTGCATAAGTTTGGACTTGATTGTATGGAATGTTATTTTCTTCAAATAAAGTTCATATAAAAAAATACATTAAATATTTTTTCCTGGCACTTACACCACCATGACAGTTGGAAACGTGCTACATATTCATTTCAATGAAAGAATGACATGTAGTACTTTATCTTCAAAATCTCTTAACTCAGTTTAGCCTTTTTGGATCCCTCCCAGGTTCCTCCTCCTAAGCTGCTTTATAAGTCAAGTCACTTACAAACGCACCTCATATTCTTGTTTTCTTCCACAAGAGAACCTGTGTTGTCTGAGATATTCACAGCAGGCTTAAAAGTAAGTATGTTATGCATGCATTAGTTGTGTTTTCTGGCTTGTTTCTCCTCCATTCAAATAAAATAAGTTTAGATAATCTGATACTTTATTTCACTGTATTGTAACATGTGTCAGACAGAATGCTGAAGTTACTTTAAACAAATGTGGTTGTGTACACACAGGGTGTACATAAAAGGATGGGGCCAATTCAAAACTCTATAGCTCGGTACATATTAAACAAAATAGTAAAATACAGTATTTAAATGAAGAGGATGAAATGAAACTCTTTCAGTAGATTAATATATTAATATCAGTGGCACTTAAAAATGCAAAAGTAACCCAATATTTTGCTTATTTCTGAGACACAACATGAGGTAACTGCACAAAACTTCAGACAGAACACTTCATTTTGGAGATAATGAAAGAAACTTTCTATCCTTAAATAAATCTGGGACTTGAATCATTGATGAGAGGAAATCATTGCAGGTATAGCAGACAATGCACAACTCATTGGGCATTGATCTGAAAGCTGCTGAACTCAGACTGGCACTCACATTGAGACCTACTCAAGTATGGAGAAAAATTGGTTGCTTTCAATTTCATTTTCCTGTAAAAAAACAAAAGCATTCGACTTTGTATGTGAGCTGTAAAATTTTGAAATGCTTCTAATCTTTCTTAGACACACACCCACACACACCCACACACACACACACAAAAGAAGCATCTAAGACAAAGATCAGCAATTAATTAATGGACAGATATTGTTGGGTTCCATTTATGATATTCAGTTTCAAACTACTTTGTTTTACTGTCTGTGAAAAAAAAAATCTTTTTGTGCCCTCATTATGTATTTGTACTTACCTGTGAATATATCACAGCACTCTTTACCTGCACTCAGTGAAGAGTGCTATACAAAAATAAGCAAAAATTGAATTAAATATCCAACTTATATCATTATTTTGGTTTTCTTTTAACAGAGTTTCATTACTGAGGTTATGTGTTTTCTTTTTTCTCAATACTTGTAAAAAAATGTCTAATTTTATAGTGTTCCTTTGCATTGTTCTGATCATACAGCAGATACTCTTTCCTTCCATTTTCAGATTATTCTCCTATTAGAGGATGAACCAGTCCTGGTAGCTTTTGGTTAAAGAATGAATCCAACCTGTATTCAAAGCCAGCTCATCACAGGCTACACTGTCATTTTCTGCTGATGTTACTCTTAAACGTTCAAAATATAAAGTTAAATTAGAACTCCTGAAGAAAAACCATGCACACCGGAGGAAAATGTTCATAGAAACTGTGATCTGGCTGGGCATAAGCTTCTTAGAATAAAAGCATCACATAAACAAATCAATACAAATGCTAATGTAATATTAGCATTACTAAATAAAGAAGAAATCTATTGAATAACTGATTTCAAAGAATTCATCACAAAACTTTATTTTTTAAAAGTGCAGTAATATTTAATTTTCATTTGTTTATCATTTTTCTGATTATCTATCTTCAGATGACCAAACTGGACACCTGGTTCTAAATATTGTGGGCTCCTATTATTCCCATTACTCTTACTTATGTGTGTTTTCTGTTTTCAGAATGATTCTGGCTTCACTGAGTTTGCTATCTGGGCTTTTGCTGCTGAGTCAGGCTCAAATGAACTGTCCTGCAGGTACCAATAAGGAGGATGATTCTTTCTCCTAAAGTCTCTTCATATCATTCAGTTTATCCTGTAGCTAATAGTCTTTATTTGTATTTGTATGCCTTTCATATTGAGTCATAAAATGTCAATTTACAAAGCAATTGATGAAATTCCAATTGATTAAAAGGTCTGTTTTTTAGCATCTTTTAGATTTTATTTGCTGTTTTCAAATTATTGTATATGAGTGATCAGATTTTCTTATTGGTTTTTGTACAAATCTAGAATTAGAATATTAACTGGACTGATATTTCTCGTAGTCAATTAATTTTAATGATCCAAACGTATGACATACTTGCTTTTACTACGTTTGTCATATTTTAGGGTTTATACTCATGAATATTTAGTTTTCTTTAAAAAAAAAGAAAACAAATGATACAAATTTAGTGTTTGGATATATGTGTTCAGAAAAGTAGTAAAAGTAGACAATGAATGCAAATTATTGTTTCCTTTATTGGGAATGTATAGGATACTGTATTAAAAAGCAATTAATCTATACATTGTTTCATCTCCTCTTACACATTCATGACACTACACATTAAATGATTACAACTCGCACCTGATCAGTCACATCTTTGCATTCACAAAGGAGACACAAATCTATTTCCACACTCACTCTTCATTATGAGATAAAAATTTTAATAGTCAAAGCTTATGTGTGTGTGTGTTTTTTGGCTTTTATTTTTAATAATAAGCACAATTCCTGCAACCATGTCCTGAAATTCACCTGCCTCCAATACAAAGCATTTCCAGACATGACTTATGCTGTTTTTCTTTCCTACATACTGTATGTGAATGTGGTGCTGTATCATCACCTCTCTGAGACATTTTTATATGTAGTTTTTACCACATACAAAAACAGGCAAGTTTGACTTGCATACAGTTTGGTGAAATTGACACTAAAATTCTTTTCAGTAGCAATTATGACATGGTGAAATGAGAAATACATTAAGGAGCTCTTTGAGGTTTTAAAGATATTTTTTCGGTGGGAAGCAAACCTCTCCCTAAAGCTACATTTGTATTACTGCTATTATCTGTGTTCTTTTCTGCAGTTGCATAAAGGAGTGATTAATAAACAATTATTGAGGCACACTGTAAAATATATGTCAACGTCTCCAGACGTGTGGGGTTTCTGAGGGTCCTTCTTGGAGATTCTTTGCAAGTAACAGTCCCCTCTTGGTGTTACTCTCCATGAAAGAGGGATGTAGGGGATCATTTCTTCCATAATGTTCACGACACACCTAACAAACGTCTATAATCCATCCAACACCAGTAAAATTAATTCCAAAAATGTGTCATGCTGTATATTTTGCATATGAAGACAGACTAAAACACATTACAGTACTGTGTTTTCTCCAGAGTAAATAATTTCAGTACAAGGAAAGTTGCTGCCACCAATACCCCCTACTCAAACCCCGACCATTACCTAACAATCTCTTTATTCTAGTTGAGGATATGCACACTTTCACTGATTAATTTTTTCCCCTAGAGATCTTTATTTAAATATTAAAGTATAGACATATACAGAATTAATGCATGAAAGCACTTCCAGGCAGGAAATAAATGACTTTGTTTTCTTGTGTAAATGACATGAACTTTGCTGGTTGTGAAAGTCAATTTAATTCACAAACTTTTTTGCAAACTGAAGAACTGAGTTTTGATACAAATTCAATATAGGCAAATTATTTCACTCATCACTAAGAGTGACAAATTAGTTTAAACATGCATGACAATAGGATGTGTGGAATAAAAATGGAAAGTAAACAGTATCACTGATAATGTGATGCCCTAAAAGCGATAGGAAAGATGTGGATATTCAGTTTGGATTACAATGACAAGGGTAACAGAGGCTCTTTTAGACATACTGACAAGTTTCAAGGTCTGAGGTTCAACTCCAGATGAATGTCTTTGTCCCAAGGAGACTTTGTGATAGAAGTTTCAACCAACAAGATCTTTGCAAACTGGTCTGCTGTGCTACTAGTTGACTTGCTGATCATCAGCACATGGCACCTCTTCAATGTATTGCTAAAGATTTTTCCTAAACAGTTTGATTTGTTGACAAAGAAATGATCCTACTTCTCCCTCTTTCTCTTTCACTCTTTCTTCTAGTTCAAAATGTTGCTGTGAGTGGCACAGCCACTCAGTCAAGTATGTATTCCTTTTACTATGCCAGCAATGCCATTGACGGAAACCGTAACTCACAGTTTGCTCTTGGCTCTTGTGCCTGCACGGATGCTACCAGCAACCCCTGGTGGCGAGTGGACCTGCTGCAAACATATAAAGTAAGCATGGTGGTCATCACTAACCGAGGCGACTGCTGTCCTGAAAGGATCAATGGGGCAGAGATCCGCATTGGCAACTCTTTAGAAAATGATGGCAACAGCAATCCCAGGTAACCAGAGAAGAAGTGTAAGAAAGATGGGGTGAACTAAAAGAGGCAGGGTCCTGTGTTAAAGGGAAAGTCAAAAACTTGCATTTTAATCCATCCATCTTATAGAAAAGTGGGTTTAGAGAATTCTCCAGCCAAAAATAATACATTTTTTTTAATGTTACTTATCCCATGTTGTTTGTAGTGATGGCCAAGAAAAAATGTTTATCTCATGTTTCCATCTAGAACGGAAATTAAAATGTTTCTGATAATTGCGATAGAACTATGGTGTACAACGCTGGAAAACAGCAAACAATACCAAAATATCCATGAAAAAATCTCATATAACTTGTGTCACATAATCCAAATATGAGATCATCCAACCATATACTCCTAACATCTCAAACACATGTATTTTTCTAATTTATTGACTACTTTAATATTTTATATTTCATTATTTAAATTACTATCAGAAAGTGCTCTAATATAGAATGTGCTCAGATGTCACCAATGATTTATTTATAATAGTTTATGATTTATTTTTATTTTATGATTTATTTACAATATTTTAGCAAAAAATAAATGTGTTTTTGACATTGCGAGCATACGACTAGATTGCTTCACATGTGGGTTTTGCATGTTTTGATACAGTAACACTTTATATAGTTTTCTTTTGTTTTTTGTGCGTGCAATAAAACACATTCCCACCTGGCACTTCTTCCACCGGGAATGAGAAGGACCTGAAAGGATGATGTGACACAACACTTTCTGAAGTTGCACTACTTGGAAAGAAAATGTTTCAGTTTTTAATTGTATTGTGAAAAGCAAAACAGTACTTTTCAATCAGCTGGAAACATGAAACAAGAAATGAAGTAGAAAGTATTTTTTTTCTATATAAACAGTTCATACAATTTACAACCACACATACATATTCAATAGACTAGGAATGTTTGTTTGTTTGTACTGTCCATGACTTAATGATTAGATTATATTTCAATGTATTCTCATATACTAGATCCAAATGTACAGTACATTTATTCATTTGACACTTATTTAAACAGTCTGTAAATGTAGCCAGAGTACCCACTCATGTTTAAAAGCCCTCACACTGCAAAACTACAAATATCACGCCTGAAATTGATGTCGGAAGGAGAATAAATTATAAAGATTTTGTTTTGGTGCAGACTGACCACTTCATATTTTATGAACTGTGGGGCAGCATCAGCTCCATAGTCAGGATGACACAAGGTTCATTGTTTGTTTAAATTAATAAAGAAACTGTTTGATTAACAACAGGAAACTTTATGAGTTATTTTCTGATGATGTGACGCTTACATTTTAAATGGTCACATAACAATGACTGGGCCTGGAGCAATAAACTCTTTATGCTTCTGTTTCAGATGTGCAACTATCACTTCCATTCCAGCTGGGATTTCAACTAGTTATAACTGCAATGGGATGGAGGGACGCTATGTCAACGTGGTCATCCCTGGAAAAACTCAGTATCTGACACTCTGTGAGGTGGAGGTGTTTGCTGTTCCAGTGCAAAACCCTTGCTATTCAGAAATTTAAAATGTTATTTTCACTGTGGATTGGCAATCTTGCAGTAATAAAATAAAATCATGATGTACAATGGGTTTTTATTTTGTAATCATATTCCTAATTTATGATAAGAATAGGAAATGTCCAGGAGTCAGTTTTTTAGTTAATGCTGTGATTCTCAGGTTCAGTCTGTGGCTGGAAATTTTAATCTCAACCAATTTATTTTTTGAATTTTACCCCCACCATAAAGAATCAAGCAATAATTTCCCAGGTTCTAGTTTTATTTTATTTATATGAATCCAGAAATTACAAACTGACTGACCTAAACTTTACTGAAGGAAGCAAAAATGGACATGTGTTAGATGAGTGAGAATATATTCTTTTTGCTCTTTAGTATAGAACATGGTGTTTTATCTGATGGCTATAGAGCTTAATTTTGATCCCACAAAACCTTCTTCCTGTTGACTTCTGGCTCCTCTTCTGTCAAACTCTAGCTAAGGTGTCATGTGTGTTTTTCTTCTCTTTACTACTCTCACATAAAGCTATAACTGGCGAAGCACCTGGGCAACGATTGTTTTCTGCAAAGTCTTTCCAGTCTGATTCAGTGTAGCTTTTAGCTAACTCTTGGTGGCCTCCTCCCAGTCATCATGCATTATCATTCATTTTTTGTGGACAGCCTGCTCAAGGCAAATTTACAGTTGTGCCATACTCTTTCCATTTCTTAATGACTGATTTAACTGGACTCCAAGGGATATTCAGTGACTTTGATATTTTCTTGCCACCATCTCCTAACTTCTACTTTTTAATCATCTTTTCATGGAGTTGCTTGAAGTGTTTGTTCTTTTGTCATCGTTGTGTAGGTTAGACCACCATAATTATTCACCACAATTTGGAGGTGATCTCCATTGAGCTAATTCTGTGACTTCTAAAACTTCTGCAACAGTGAAGATTTAGGTGTGTTATATCAAAGGGGGTGAATGCTTACAAGATTATTTGCTGTTTTTTTATCTGCAATGAATTTATATCATTTCACAGAGATCTGCTTTCACCTTTTCTGTTAATCAGTGTCAGAAAAGTGAAATTAAATCCACTGTGATTTAATGTTGTATAACAATAAAATATGAAAACTTCCAATACTTTTTAAAGGCACTATAAAAAGGAATAACATAACACACAATGACTTAATATGCTTTAATTTACAAAAGGAAAAGCCAAGTAACCTAATACTTTGATTTAGGAGGTACTGCACTTTTGTTACTAACCACATAATTTTAAACAAACAGGATAATTTTAAACAGTTACTTTTTTTAATGATATTTTAGGATCATTCGTAGGATAACTTTTTTGCCTTCTAGTTATTAAACCCAATTATTTAACCCAATTATTGATGCAGTATTACATTGCAATAGTTCATATTAATAACATAAATTTATATAAAATTACTTTTTTCTTTTTCATAATGTAAAATATTTCAGATAAAACAAAGTTTAGATGAAGAAAAAAATACCATTATTATCTGCTGATTGAATGCACACACTTGAGTAAAGGTAAGCATTCATTATGTTGGCTAAAATGCGAAGAAATATTTTTTTTTTGCTTATTAATGATGAAAACAAGCAAGGTATTGTAAAAAATAATAATAATAATAATTATGTCAAAACACATGCCTCTAGTTTTTGCCCAGAGTTGCTGGGATAGATTCCTGCTCCCATGATATTTGAAAAATGGGTCAAACTCCTAATCTACTGTCTCTAAGGGATTTGAGTTTTCCACCTGTGTCAGTGTTCAGGTACTTCGGTTTCCACTCCATATGTTAAAAATGTGCTGCCTTGGATGATCGACCCTAAGGTGTATAGGTGTGTGCTTTGCGATGGACTGGCTCTACTTTTTGACTTTTGGTGAATGCTGCTGAAATGGAATCTGGCACAGCTGTAACCCCGAAATGGATTACCTAAATAATTGGAGTGATTTATGAGTTTGCATTATCAATTACAAATATTCATCTGTCAAATTTGTTAACCAGCTTATCTCAGGGCTGTACAAATGTGTTGCCCAAAATTACAGTTAACATGGGTAGTGGTCTATGTAAGCAAGTCTCACTTTCAACTGTGAAGAGAAGACTTTAAACAGAAGGTTGGATAGGTTGAATGGCAGTAAGGAGGCCATTGCTAAAATTGCACAATAAGAAAAAGAAGCTTGCCTGGGGTAAGAACCACAGCTAATCTCAATGTGCCCTGAAACTTAAGCATAGAACAAATAAACAATTGGGGATATGATCACTGCACAGCTGTTAGCTGTTATGATGTGCTTGAAGTTGTTGCCCAGTGTGATGCCTATCACACAAGTTGTTGATTCTCAGAAACTTGCCTTCTGATTCTGTTGTAACTTTGGGTCTGCCAGACCTATTCACTTCCTCCAGTTTCCAAATTCCTTTTAATGATTTAAATGGACACCTTGGCTTTCTTTGGAATTTCTGTAAAGGAAAGACCTTCAGTTTTAAGGGGTATAATGGCATGTCTGTCTTTATTTGTTAATTACCTTTCTCCTACCATTTTGATAGCAAAATACAGTGCAATATTGTCCAAATAATGCTTCAGAGGCTGCACTAGCACAGTTTGTTCCAGCACTGCTTTTATGCTGACAGAAGGTTTGTAAGTAATCAACAAAAGTTGGGATACTGGCTTAATTAAGTTCTGTTGCTGCAGAAAAGCTACAAATTGTTAACTCATTAGTTGTCCCCTGAAGAGACCTTTTGTGTGACTCTGAAAATGACATTAATTATCAGTTTTGGGTAATCTAAACTTTTTTTAACCTCTGGCACATTACAGCTTACCTTTGTACAATTAGAGGTTATTAACTGGATTTGGACTGCTTAGATTTCAATAAAAACTGGGAAAATGAAAACCTGAAAACATTAAACCACAAGCACTGCAGGGCCCTGAAGTGAGGATATCATTGTTCTCAGAATTTCACTAATAATTTACAAATATTCTCCATCTGACTGAAATTGTCCGGTCATTACTATGTCTACCTTAAAGGTCCGTTGTGTCTATCGAACCATGTAAAATCAGATTGGCATATCAATCAATATGACAAAGCTCTGGCAACCATTATAACCATTCTAAGAGAACTACCAGAGGAACAGCAAAAGAATAATATAATAATAAATAAGAATACATTTTATTTTTATAGCGCCTTTCCCATGCTTAAGGTGTTTTACAGAGTTTAAGAAAGAATGACAGGGTATACAGTATTGTCCTAAACCAGATAAATAAATAGAGAAGAGTATGATAGTGAATACAGAGAAAAGCCTAACAGACAACATAATTGATGGTCTCGCACACACACACACACACAGGTTACATGAGCATCTTGACATAGAGGTAAACTGAGAGAAGGGTAATAAAGTCAAGTAGAGCTAAAAGCCTTCCTGAACAGATGGGTTTTGAGTTGTTTTTTAAAAGAATTCAGGGAGTCAGCTGATCTAATTAATTTCGGTAGGTCATTTCAGAGTCTGGGTGCTATACAGCTGAAGGCCCTGTCACCCATGGAGTGTAGATTAGTGTGGGGTACAACAAGATTACCAGAATCAGAGGACCTTAGTGGGCAAACAAGCACATAGTAATAGAGAAGGTCACTGACGTAGTTTGGCGCAAGATCGTTTAAGGCTTTGCAGGTTATTAATAGAATTTTATATTCAATTCTGGAAGACACGGGGAGCCAGTGAAGGTGGAGCAGGATGAGTGTTATGTGCGCGCTGCTGCTGGTTCGAGTAAGGACTCTTGCAGCCGAATTTTGAATAAGCTGGAACTGTGATATAAGATTAGAAGGGGCACCTGCCAGTAGGGAATTACAGTAATCAATGCGGGATGTGATAAAAGCATGGACAGGTTTCTCAGCATTAGAAAAGGAGAGGAAGGAGCGAACACGGGATATGTTACAGAGGTGAAAGTAAGAAAGTTTCTTAATGTGATTTATAAGAAAGTGAGGAATCAAAAATGATACCAAGATTCTTTGCAGTAGAGGCAGGTCTGATGAAATCACTGCCAAGATGGACTGGGAAGGAGCTCATTTTATTAAGTTGCACTTAAGTCCCAGTTTGCAGGAGTTTAGTTTTGTTACAGTTTAATATTAAGGAGTTCTGCTCCATCCAGGTATTAATTTCACTGAGGCAGGTTGTGAGCTGAGAGAGCTCTGATGAAGTTCCACTTTTAACATTGAAATAAAGCGGAGTATCGTCTGCATAAAAATGATAACCCAGTCCAAAGCTACGAATAATATGGCCAAGGGGAAGCATATAAATACAGAAGAGAAGAGGGCCGAGTACAGAGCCCTGAGGAACCCCTTGTATGACTGGCGCTGTGCTGGACCTGCTGTTGCCAAGACTAACAAACTCTTGCCTATCTGTCAGGTAGGACTTGAACCACTGGAGGGCAGTGCCAGAGATACCCAGCATGTTCTCCATTCTGGACAGTTGAATGTCATGTCTGACAGTGTGAAATGCTGCACTGAGGTCTAATAGAATTAATATGCTGGTTTGTCCAGAGTCTGCTGCCATAAGCAAATCATTGATTACCCATAGCAGAGCAGTTTCATAGCTGTGCTGCACCCTGAAACCAGACTGGAAGGGTTCCATCAAATTATTAGAAGTTAAGTAGTTGGTGAGGTGGGAAGCTACAACACGCTCAAGAACTTTTGACAGAAAAGGTAAGTGGGAAATAGGCAGAAAATTGTTACGATTGTCAGCATCAAGACCAGACTTTAACATTGGGGTTACAGAAGCAGTTTTAAAAGTGATCGGCACAGAACCATTGTCAAGGAATGTGTTTATTATTGTTGTAATAGTCGGGATTATGGCATGAAGGCAGGATTTAAGTAGTGTGTTGGGGATGGGGTCCAGTACACAAGTACTTGGCCTCATCTTACAAAGCAGGTTATTAACAAAAGCAGATGTGACTGGTGAGAGCTTAGAGAAGGAGCTGGATGAATAATAATGGTGAAGAAGACTGTAACCATTCTTTATGGTTACCCAAGAGGCAAAGCTACTTTTTCTTTTGCTTTGTGTGCACTTGCCAAAAACATTGAAAACTTATAAGCATATAGTGACATATTAAATAGATTAGTCATCACTGATTGAAACTAGTGGTGTTATGGCGCCACCTCCTGATACAATTCAGGTTACTGAAGTAAAAAAAAAAAGCTGCTAGTGTAGTACTTTATTTTCTTTTGAACTTGCTTAAAATAGGTACTAGAGAGACAGTGCATTAAAACATCAAACTGTCCTAGGCTTAGGATTTAAATGTTTATTTGTAATAACTTATCTTCAAATCCCAGCCTGTTCATTGCAGGGATACATCTCTCAGTCCTGAACTGGTGGAGTAATGCCATGCAGAACCACGTAGTATCAGATCCCAAAGTGGTTACAACACACCGCTGATCACACTCCATCAGGGTTTCTGTTAATGGACTTGATGGCCATGATGCCCACCGACTGACTATGCTATTACCAGAAGGACGACAGGTGAAGCTCTCTGAAATGACATGGAACTTCCCAATATTAGTGCTGCCTAGCAGTGCCCGTGAATAGTCTCCAGTGGGCCAGAGTTGGTTGTCCCTATTGTACCTAAATATAATGTGATGGGTGTTTAGGTCACACTCATAATCTAACCTAAGAACGGTTAGAATATCTGACTGTGCCACTCAGTTTTAAGAGTCTTGCTAACTTTTCAAGTCCCTGTCAGCATCTGTCCCTAGTGGTGTGAGCATTCTTTTACATTAGGTTCTTTGTGTTATTACAACCTAGGCACACCTCGCTTCTCGGCTTTGCTCAGTCCTCTCGCGAGTCGTCCCTCTCTTGCTGGGAACACGACTGGCATCAATCTGGTGAAATATTCTATTTTTCCCTGGAAGTAGGTGTCGCTGTTTGTGTGCCTCGCATTTGGTCAGCCAGGTGTCCATGTCTGCCAGCAAGTCCCGGCACTCAGTGCAAGTGATCTTGACAGAATTCTCGGTGAACAGTCTCTTCTCTACACCATCTTAGTTTCTCTATTTGCACCATTTAACACCACCAGTATATAACTTCAGTCTCTCCCTTGATCAACAGGACAATCTATTAAATAAATGGTACATACCAATTTCCTTTGCTTAGCATAAAAACACATTTTCATTGTTAAATAGTATTTTTGCCAGCTGTCAAGAAGTTCATATACAGTACCACTAAACACCCTGTGCTTTTTGAGACCATGGAGCACTACTGTCTGAACTGGAGCAGGGACTTTGCGTAAAAATGAAAAGCACGGCACTTCCAGGGACCCAATAGTGCCAGGAGAGCATACAGCAGTGGGTGTCGACACCCGGCATCAACGTTACAGCAGCCGATTAAGTTAACGGAGCTCTTTTCAGATTAGATAGATGGCTCTGAAAAGAGCCGTTGGTTTCAAAAAGGAATCTTGTTACTCATTTCGAACTGGTATACTTGGTAACTGCCTTGGTGCCCTCGGATACAGCGTGTTTAGCAAGCTCTCCCGGTAACAAGAGTCTTACAGCAGTCTGGATCTCCCGAGATGAAATGGTTGAGCGCTTGTTGTAGTGCGCTAAACGTGAGGCCTCACCGGCGATACGCTCAAAGATATCGTTTACAAACGAATTCATAATCCCCATTGCCTTAGAAGAGATACCAGTATCAGGGTGAACTTGCTTCATCACTTTGTACACGTAGATGGAATAACTTTCCTTCCTGGACTTTCTGCGTTTCTTCCCACCCTTCGCTTGGTTCTTAGAAACGGCTTTCTTTGAACCCTTCTTCGGGGCAGGCGCGGCTTTCGGCTCAGGCATTATTACTCACAGTACAGATGAGAAGTTGAATGAGGCAACTCCGCGGGTTTCTCTTTTTATAGCAAGACATGCAAATTACAAGCGCTACGGGGTTACACGTACCTACCACCGATAGGCACGCAGCTGTTTCCCTCCTTTCAGGAACAACCGTTACATTAATGAAAAGGACAACATTCGGGCGCGCTTTTTTCGAAAGTGCAATTCAAGATCTTATTTTCTTTTTGTTATTCTCGCTAACACGATGCAGTGTCCCCTGTCTGCTTTAGAATAATGACCGCATGTGGCGGATACAATACAGGTTACAAGGCAGTGACACTCCTTTGGAACCTGTTTGAAAATCCAAGAAAACGGAACTTGTTTACTGAAGTTACAAGCGCTCTACTTGCCGGGTCGCACTGTAATTTGTAAAAAGAGACAAAAGCTTTATCTCAGGAGCTGAATTTGTTTTGAGTCCTACAATAAGTGGTCAGAAAATCGCTTACGTGGGAGCTACAAAGGAGGATAGTGAGCAGCGTGTTCTGAAAGAATTTATCTTTTTTACCCCACATATTGCTTTGAACAGCAAAGCCTTTTAAAGGTCCAATGTTTTTGCCAACACCGAATTCAAACGTAGTCCGTGCGGTGCAATCATGCGTAAAATGAAGTACATTATAAGTAAGGGCAATGAAATTAAGCAAGGGAATCCAGGAAGAAGGACAGAATGTATTAAAATTAATAAATTGCTGATGTAAACGCGATCAAGAACAATAAGCACGCTGTACCCTTTCTCGAATCTGTAGATTTGAATTTGATACGTTGTGAGGTCGGTGCACCACATGCTTCGGATTCGCTGCCAGCTGAGTGACGTAAAAGCACAAGCAAATCAGCAGTCAGTTAATTAAGTCCGTCGCGCGCGAAGGACGCCTTTATAAAAGCGCAACGCCGGGCACTTGGGTCATTTGATTACGTCTTGTTTATCTGAAAATGTCTGGAAGAGGAAAGACTGGTGGTAAGACACGTGCTAAGGCCAAGACTCGCTCTTCTCGAGCTGGTTTGCAGTTCCCAGTGGGCCGTGTGCACAGGCTCTTGAGGAAAGGCAACTATGCCGAGCGTGTTGGTGCCGGTGCTCCCGTTTATTTAGCAGCTGTACTGGAGTATTTGACCGCTGAAATTCTCGAGTTGGCTGGGAATGCTGCCCGCGACAACAAGAAAACCAGAATCATTCCTCGCCACTTGCAGCTGGCAGTGCGTAACGACGAGGAGCTCAATAAGTTGCTGGGTGGCGTGACCATCGCCCAGGGTGGTGTGCTGCCTAACATTCAGGCCGTGCTTTTGCCCAAGAAGACCGAGAAACCAGCTAAGAGCAAGTAAGCTACGGCGATACGTTCATCAACACCAACGGCTCTTTTCAGAGCCACCCATCTTTTCGCACTGGAGCCTTTATCCATTGAGATGTTCCATTTGAATCAGATAATAGGTTTTTGATACTGTCTTAATCCTTGGCCATTTTATTACGCGGATTTTTGGCGGTTAATGTTTCCAGCGTGTTACTCCACTAAAGTTTGTTTTTTTTTTTTTTTTACCATTTTTGAAAGCCGGGCGAGGGCTCGATTTGAAGGTGTTGCTCATTTAGCTTTACAGTCCGACTATAGAGGAGTACTAGGGATAGACAATTGCGTATAGAAGTGATTTTCCGTAAAATTCTTGTCAGTTGATCGTTAATAAAGCAGTTTGAGCTACATTATTTGTATGAAAATGTGATATTTAAATAAATGTAATATTCCTTCATATTCGAGTATGACCGCAGCCTGACTCGAAATAATGCTTGTCGATTAGCTGACATGCTAAGGAGTCATTAACAAATACAAATGCGTCCTTTATACAGTGCTCGCTGCTTATGTGCACCTCTGAGGAATAACCACTTCACATAATTCATCACCCAAGTAAGAGTACTATTAAAAATTGATTGTGTTCAACGACATTTGATGTGGGTTAACCCTTACCTTTCCTCTGGTTCGGACATACAGTATGTGAACATACAGCAGACTCCATATTTGATGATTATTATCTAATGTGCAATGTTACCACACAACATTGATCAGTTTATTTAAAAAAAACATTAAATATAGCTTTGGTCAAGGAGATTTAAGTTTTTGAAATATGCATGTATGAAAGACCCCTCTCTCGCTTCTTGCAGCCATTGTAAGTTAAATTTCTTGATAGTCTATGATAACTGAGTTTAGCTGGTACATACAAGTCATATTTCAAGCATGGTGGGTGCTTAAATAGACTGATAACCTCTCCCAGTCACACAAGAATTACATAAAAAGAAAAGTTGGCTAAAGATAAAAGCAGTTATCAATGAGGCATTGTAAAGGCGGACTCTGTAGGTATTAAGAATGCACACACAGCATTTCTTAACACAATTCTGCTGAATGATTTGTTGGCTGAAAGCACTTAATAGTGTGTTATAGAGAGGATGTGCAGAATTGTTAAAAATGGCCATCGTTGCTGTCTTCATACTCTGTTACGGCCTCTAGCAGGTCGATAGCGTGTCTCATAACTGAGTCAGCCTGCCTTATTAATCAGTCTGTTGATTTGGTTGCCCTTTCTTGAACTGATGTTACTAGCCCTGTGCAGTGCAGAATATCATAGTGGCAACCACAGATTTATCCATCCATTTTCCTAGCCTGCTTAACTCACGGCAGCTGGAGTCTACCCGAGCAGCCTTTGGGATCAAGGCTGGAACAACCCCTGGGCTGGTGTCATTCCAATGCAGGGCAAACACAGACGTGCATTTGCTCACAAGGGCCAATTGAACCCATCGTATCACTGTGCCCATCACAGAGTTCTAGAAACACACATGTTAAAGGATGTCACTACCCACATTAAAGGAGTGCAGTCTACTAGACAAAGAGTGTATTTTCTCATATAGCTCCTCTCTGTTACTAGACCAGTCCAGACTGTCACTGATCTGGACTCCCAGGTATTTATAGCAGTGCTCCACTACAGGACCTTTGGAATGCACCATCTGCAGTATTATCTGATCACATCATCGATACTGGACCATGTAACAGCCAGGGACGTCTTTCTCTCTCTCTCTCTGGGGAGCATACTGGACTCAAGTTCTGAACAAAAGACCATAAATCCAGAATGAGTAACATTGATGGAGAGAACTTTGCACCAGTGGTCAGCCAAAAAGACTTATGTACACTCAAGAAGCCAATGACATAAACTCTATTCCTCTCTATAAAAACCCTGGTGCCACCCTAACTAACTTCTCTTCTCTCAGTATGCTATAGTTAGACCTGGCCCTAGGGCAGGGGTCCTCAATCACAGTCCTGGAGGGCCGCAGTGGCTGCAGGTTTTTGCTCCAACCCAACTGCTTAATTAGAAGCACTTACTGCTCAAGTAACACTTCTGTTTCACTTTAGTTGTCTCGCTCGTTAAGATTTTGAACTCGATTTGTCGCTTATTTTAGTCTTAAACAACCGTATTCTTGGTTTTTAACTGCTTCTAATTAGCAATAACATGCAAATGATAAAAGAAACCAGCATTTCTCCATTTAGCTTGTTACCATTTACACCTGTGTGAATTTACCATGCACTATTGGGTTAAATTAAATACTTGGAAGGAAACTGAAGACGAAAAAGTGAAGGAATAAGAATTACTCCTCCATTTTAGCCTTCAAATCATTTGGATGATATCCTTAGAAAGGGAAAGAAAATCCAGGATATAAGAATTACCTGACATAACAGAGTTAAAGCACTAACAAGCTATGAAATTAAGTTATTGGCAAGAATTGCTTTCTAATTAAGCAACCGGGTTAGAACAAAAACCTGCAGCCACTGCGGCCCTGCAGGACTGTGATTGAGGACCCCTGCCCTAGGGTGTGGCCACAAAAGAGACTGAAACAATCCCTTTACTCCAAATGGCAACCATGCTGTACTGAAAGCGTGGATTACTCATTTATGTTGAGTTTGGACAAAGTTACCATTAGTCCAACCCTGGGACTTTGTCTTTGTCCTTTTTTTTTTTTTTTTTTTTTTGTCTTTTGATCCTTTGTCCTGGATCTTCATTAAAGGAATACAGATTTAGAGGTTTACATCTTAGTCCAACAAACACACAGGGTACATTTCCACAAGTAAAACTAAAACAAATGCTATTTTCACATTGATTTGCTTTTCATCCTTTTTAAGATACTTCTGAATGTACAATGTACAATATTGAACATTCTTTAAATGAAAAACAATGATATGACTATTCCCAAGTTTCACATAAATCCAGAAACTTTAGTTTAATTTAAGCTCCACTCCTCAGCTGAAGTGCAGGACTGTGGAGTGGTACAATTCTAGGAAACTAGGTTCAAATTTTACTCTGATCGCTACCTGTCCGCATCTCACATCATTTGTTTGGTGTCTTAATGGTTTTTTTGGGACAGCTCTTCAAAATGGACCTAGCATGGGAGTGAGCATGTCTTGGAATTGAGTGGCTTCTGGTGAAGTTTTGAATCCTGCCTTACGCTTGAAGCCACTGGATAAAGCTTCTGTTATAATGTTTGCACTGGCTTTCAAGTTGGACTAAAGATGTTCAGAAAACTGATGTTCAGATAATAATTGGTATCTAGTAGAACAGGAATATGTAACTGTTTTCATTCCTTGATTTAGAAATTTTTGTTACCTCAACTTAAAGGTATACACAGACAGAACTAATAGGGATCTATCTATCTATCTATCTATCTATCACAAAAACAGAATATTTGAAACAAGGCTTGATATACAGTAAGTCATTGGGTATTTTGAGATATATGAATTATATTAACATAATAAAGATAAACATATATTCTAGTCTACTATAGTAAAGAGGCATTTTGTCATTTGCCAAAATCAAACCTCAAGTCAGCTAGTTATATTTAATAATAATAATAATTTAATATAATAAGGATATTTTGATATCCTTCTGCTGTAAAACATTCTGACCTGTCATTGTTTACATGACTAACACAACTATTATCATACACTGATAATTTCTGTATTATCAATATCTATTATTTATTATATTACATATCTATTGACTATATTTATGATTCTAGATTTCAAATACCATACATTGCATCAATGTTCATATTGCTAACTACACGTCAATATTACTGCTACTTCTTTGTCTTTTCTTTGCACAATGTCTTGTCTTGTTTGTGTTTTAATTTTAAATTTTAATTCTATTATTAATTTATTATTTGCACTTCATCTTGTTACACTGCTTCGCAATTTCGTCTATCTGTATACTTGTATATGGCCGAGATGACAATAAAGTTCACTTTGACTTTTTAGTTGTAACGTAGACAACTTATTAGTTTTACGCACTTCACTGGTTTCTTTCAATCACATTTAAATACGTTAGGTACACAGTTCTCCAGCGGGTGTGTTAATTTGAACATGCCGATAGCTCGGGTTTTCTGTGTATTATTGCAAAAAAGATATGAACACTTCTCAGCATCGATTTCATACCTCTCTATCATTAGTCCACCATGCTTCCAGTGACTGCGTATTTGTAGCGAAATTCGCGTTCGTATTGTAACGAGTGACAGCCAGTCGTTTATGCAGTGCCATTTCTTTTTCTGGCAGTTCAGCGGCACCTTCTCTCCCAGCAATGGCGGATGCCCTGTTAACAGCATATTTCATTCGATATGTCTCAGGTTGGCATAGTCAATTTTTCTGATCCTTTCCTTCAAAAAACGGGGATTTTGTGAAGGCAGAAAACACGCTTGCCAGTCCTCTTGAAATGTACAGTGGTCTGGCTGAGTCTGCACAGTTCTCATCACTCTAATATGAGCGGCCGAGTCGCCGCATGCCACTGAAACTTACAGAGAAATCGAGGTGTGTGTAACCGATCAATATGGTAGAAACTGCTCCAACATCCCCAGCTGCCACTCCGGCCAAAGCGCAAAAGAAAAAAACGAACTCGAAGCCGAAGACGACCGGCCCTAGCGTTTCAGATCTGATCGTGAAAGCTGTGTCAGCTTCCAAGGAGCGTCATGGGCTCTCTTTAGCTGCGCTCAAGAAGGCTCTTGCTGCTGGCGGCTACGATGTAGAGAAGAATAACGCTCGTGTGAAACTGGCTGTAAAAAGCCTTGTGAGCAAAGGCTCTCTCGTGCAGACAAAAGGTACCGGTGCCTCCGGATCTTTTAAAATTAACAAGAAACAGGCAGAGGCCAAGGAGAAAGCCACGAAGAAAAAGGCGGCCCCAAAGAAGAAGCCAGCGGCGAAAAAGCCCGCTACCGCCAAGAAAGTGAAGAAGCCGGCAGCAAAGAAGCCTGCCGCCGCCAAGAAGGCGGCTAAGAAGCCTGCCGCAGCCAAGAAAGCAACTAAGAGTCCCAAAAAAGTGAAGCCGGCTGCAAAACCCCAAAAGGCAACAAAGAGTCCAAAGAAGCCGAAAGTATCAAAGCCCAAAGCTGCAAAACCTAAGACTGTGAAGAAGGCTGTACCTAAAAAAAGTAATCGGTTTGGATGGAGTGATAAATGTACACGCGAACGGCTCTTTTCAGAGCCCCCCCATCTTATCGAAAAGGGCATTTCTATGTTTTGGCCTGCTATACTGGCCCAAGAGTGAGTGAGTGGTCGTGGCGGGTTGTGTCTGTTGAACCGATTGCCTTTTACCACTTGGGCGTCTTTTGAATTGGCGTATTGGTAGCTGTAGTTTATGTGAAGATACATCAGTGTCGCGAGTTTCCAGTTGCTTACAGTCCAAATGATTCGCTCCTTGGATATTTGTATACTTCTTACAATGCAATGGACGCCAGAGCGAATATACACGCGCGGTTTTACTATTTTATTTTTTCAATACAGGTCGGTCCATTGTGGGGAATATTGTCTGGTTAAAAACTAGGAAAATCGCTACGAAAATATACTGTGGTTTCTCCGTAAGAGTATATACACCCATGTAAAATTTTATTTTTGGGTATGTAACTTTAAGGCGCGTTCCCTTCGAATTCAGTCGGCCAAGCAATGTTTGTTCTGACCCACTGCAATGGCTGAAGGTAGAGTGAGCACAGGGGCCTGTGTCGGATTAATAATTCAAACACCAAATGGTCGAATGCAAAGAGACAACAGCAGTCCCGAGAGACGAGTCAGTTGAGAGTAAGCCTTGCGTTCTTTAGATATTCGTTTACTAATGCTATAGCTACACTAATGTGGTTCTGTACAACAAATTATTCATCACTTGCAAGTTTAACGCCGATTTTAAAACACTTTCTACAGTATCATTACTAGGTGGATACGTTGTGGGAAGTGAGATACGGCCTCAGCTACAAAATGGAAATTCTCTTCGCCAAAGTTTGTGGTGGCTCTAAAAAGAGCCTTTTTTTCTCCCATGCTTATCTGCGTCCTTAAGCTCGTTCCCCTCGAATTCGGCGAGCCAGCTGGATATCCTTCGGCATTATTGTCACTCTCTTGGCGTGGATGGCACACAGGTTGGTGTCTTCGAACAGACCGACCAAGTAAGCCTCACTGGCTTCCTGCAGAGCCATAACAGCCGAGCTCTGGAATCGGAGATCGGTCTTGAAATCCTGGGCGATTTCTCTCACAAGTCTCTGGAAAGGCAACTTGCGGATAAGCAGTTCAGTGGACTTCTGGTAGCGACGAATCTCTCGCAGAGCTACCGTGCCGGGCCTGTAACGGTGAGGCTTCTTTACCCCACCGGTAGCAGGAGCGCTCTTACGAGCAGCTTTAGTAGCAAGCTGCTTTCGGGGAGCTTTGCCACCCGTAGATTTGCGAGCTGTCTGCTTAGTTCTTGCCATTTCACCGTCCTTATCACAGTTACCCAAATGTATGCAGTCACACAACTGAATGGGGAAGTAGCCTCACGAGACGCATTATATCAAGATAGTCGTGCTTTCTGATTGGGTGAGAAAAAAGGGGCCGGCACGGTCCTAGCCTAGGCCTAAAAGTCTCCTGTCGATTGCTTATTTTAAAAGCTCGGCGCGTAATTTTAATATTTTCTCTGCATCCGCGTCCTCTGCCTCTAATGGCTGCTGCCGTCAACTGTTTACAGAAAGCCAGCGTGTTCAACGAACTTTACATTCCTTCTGTGTTGGTTTTTCCCCCAAATCCCAATCAGTATGGGTGGCCGAGGTTTCCACAAAATTTTTGTAACGGAAAGTTTATTTGTTTGTTACGCTTGGAAAGCGCAGTTGAGAGATAAACAGAACGCAACCAGATACGGCTGTTAGACGATCAGTGATTTCCTAGTTTGTATTTAGAAAACAGCCACTGGAAGGAACGTGGAAACGACTGAGAAATGCACACGGCACATAACGTGTTTTCCCCTGTAATGCCGTGGCCAAGAAAACTTGACCTGATGGGCAAATCAATCGAGTGGATTGATTAAATCACAAGAAATGTTGTTTTCAAAGCTTTTACTCTCTTTCCTGAACACTTCATACCAACTAATGATTAAATTAAATCATTTAATTAAATGAGTGATAGAAACCATTTCCAATGTAAATCTCTGTAATGGGAAGGTCATCTATCCATTTTCGTGACCCTTTTAGCTAAGGCAGGGTTGCAGAGGAATCTGGAGCCAATCCCAGCAGTCCATCACCAGGCAACATACGTGGGACAACCAATTTAGCAACACCAATTAACTTAAACTGTTTGCACTATTTGTCTTTGGACTGTAATGGCAGGCAGGAAACCCACATGCACACTGAGATAACATGCAAGTTCCATGCAGAGAACACCAGGATGGCGATGTTCTACTGCCTTATCAAGAATGACCCAACTATTTAAGGCCCACCTTAATATGTCAGAAATCCGTTTTTGAGGAGTCATACACTCTGATATTGTTTTCATTATAGAACTAAGAAACGCCACTTTCACTAGATTAATCTATGTTTCACTTATGTCACAGGTGTGACTGTGGCAGCTGCCTCCCAGTTGACCAGGCCTAAAGGGGGAAAAAAAACCTTGCACAAGGATTCCATTTTGATGGTCTCCTACTGCTCTACCCTCTTTTGGACTACCAATAAAAGACTTACTGTCTTTATTTTTTTTTATTTGCCATATTAACAAAATTTCCCCAGTCATGTTCCTTTCTCGATTTTGCCCTTAGTGCTTTTGTTCAGGCCAAAAGTAAGACTGAAGTATTATCGCCAACTTACACTCAAAGATGGTAAATGGTAAAACTAGATACAGAAGCACAAAAACAACAAATAAATTAAAATGAATCAATACGATGGTGTGTACACTCTTTCACGAATAAATTGCTTCTTTTAAATTATCCACTGTCCATGTAGGGCTTAAGAGGGTTAAGGTTATGGTGAACATTTAAAAAAAAAACAAATCATTAATGGTGAAGTGAATAAAATGAGCTAACTGGATTATCAGACAAATTGCCTCTCAAGGACTAATTTTATCACGAGAAAACGAAAACCCTTACAGAGAAAAACAGTGTATCTTTTGTAGTCTGCCACACAGTGTTCTGTCTATTGCAGAAACGTGAGAGTGATTGGCTGGTACTTACAGTAAAAGTCTTAGAAAAATACAACACATGTAAAGGAGTTCACATATATACAGCTGGACAAAAAGAATGACTACAAGCCATTTTTATCAGAGAAACAATCATAGCACGTTCTGGTGTTATTATAGAGGGTTTTTGTTATCTTTGCTTGCTTTGCCTACAGGATTGTTGCTTCTTCTGGCATAAGAATATGCAGCACATCTACTGGTAAGTAAGTGTGGTGAAGTGGCCTAAGTGCTAGACCTTTAGTGCCATGAATGCCAATTCAACCCCCACCTTCGGCTCGCTGTTTAGCCATGAGTGAGTTGCTAATAATCTGCTTCTTCTTTAAGTATGAAGGGTATAAGATAACATTACTTTTCGCTTATAGATTCTCATGTTACTCTAAGAATATAAATATGAATAATAATATACTAGTGTGCAGGACTCTTCCTGAAAAATCTGAAGATGTGCCAGTCTTCCACTGGTGGTCTTCCAAAGCTGTATTTTACAGGTAATGTTATCAACACTTTTGTTTCACCTGAAAGCACATACAGTAGCTTCTCTGTGTAGATGGAGCGATCACGAAATGTACAAGATTTGCTACAAATATTACTCCATATCTTTCAAATCGGTTTCTGATGAGTTCATTGTTGTCCACTGTTTCCAAAACATTCAGCCTTTCTCAGGATATGAGTGCCAATGTCTGCCTGAACATGATCTTTTGGGTTAGGACAGGTTAGGAGCTCCCTTACATCCTGATAAAGTTAGGAGTAGTTTATTAAATTAGGAAATCTGGTAAAATACTTTCACTCTGAATCCTAAGAGTAGGAACACATTTATGCCACTAAGCATGCTAGGACTGTTTTCTTACTTTGAAATGCTTGATAAATACAGGCACTGGACTTTAAGGTGGCCATTACAAGACATTAAAACTGTTGTTTTGAAGCATTTCTCTGTTGCTTTGGCTTTATGCTCATTAAGGTAGGTGTAAATTATATATCCTTAATGAAAAAACGAAAAGAAAACGTTTTGTTACCAGAGGTAAAACTTCTTGGAAAGTGTCCATCAGATAAACAGTAGTAGATAGAAAGCTTTGTTAAAGGATCCATGTTTTTTACTCAAACAGCTAAGAAGCTGAGCACTTTTTTTCCACAAAAGCATGAACTGAACAAAGAGAAAATTCAGTTTTTACAAGCACCAAATCTAGTGAAAAAAAGTTTTGTGAAATAAAAAGCAGTCACTGACCTCATCTCTTTTCATATAAAATGAGCACCTGGCTTACTTGTTTTGACCACCATTAGCAGAGTAGTCAAAACTCAGAATGTTACAGAATCATTATAATAACCTCAAGGTTATGTTCCAGTGAGAATCAAAGGCTGCACTTTCTAACTCTGCATATGAATCCTGCTTTTTTTTTGATAGAATACATGGCAAAAATATTATGCCTTGAGGTCTATTACCCGATATGTCAGCTGCAAAGGCTAAAGTATCTTCCATACAACAATACATAAAAAAAATGTACACTGAGCGTACTATGAACAATATATGGTAAACTGATCCTGAACAATAGGGAAAAAAATAAGGATGAATTCATACATCAATCAGCCTTTTGAACCATTTTCCAGGGCTCTCACCCTGTCCAGAGATTGTTCCTAACTTGCATATGCAAAGGGAAAATAGGTAAAAAGAGTAAAAATATCAGCATTATTTTTTCTAAATACAAATTTGAAACTTCCGCCTATTTCTAAATACAAATTTGAACCATAACTAAATATAAAGTTACTATGCCAACACCATTCTCGATAAAACAGAAGGGCAAAATAACAAAATGCAAATGTGGGATTTTTTTTTTTTTTTTTAATGTTAGTGTTCTAAGGGGATCAGTTTAAGTACATTCGTAAGGTGAGTGCCTGTTTTACATGTATTAAACAAATAACCAAATCTTTATGAAAATGTAAAAGTTCAAATTTTTATTACATCTGTATATTCATTCTTTGCAACCCAGATCTTCCCTGCATGGAGTTTGCATGTTCATGTGGCTGCATAAGTTTCCTCCCACAGTCCAAAGACATTGAGGCTGGGGGAACTGGCAAAGCTAAATTGGCCATAGTGTGCGTTTACACTGTCCACAGTTTGCTCCTGCCTTGCACCCTAAAGCAGCTGGAATGGGCTCCAGCACCCACCCATAACCCTGGTCTGAAGTAGGTTAGAAAATGACACGTACACTCCAGCAGACCCCTGTGACCCTGTTAGGATATAGCAGGTTGGATAATGGATGGATGTTCTACTTGTATATTTTGTAATAAATGTGTTGTGACCATTATACTTGTCATTAATTTAAATGCAGACTGGCCGATTAGTGTTTTAGAATGGCTAATACTATCAAAACTGGGAAAAAAAAAAACAAAACTCAGAATTTGTATGTGTCGATTTCAAAAAACAGTAGAATCGCACATCCATAAAGGACTCAGTTTCACAGGGAGAAGAGTCTGCCTGATGTAAACAGACCTGTGCATTTTGAAACTGTGGAATAGTTATTAAAATGGAGCGGGGATTACGCGTAGGACGGAGAATAAGCACTTTCAAGGACCCAATAATGCGTGGGACGCGGGCAGAAAACGCAGAAGGACAAGAGAATATATCCACATCACTGCAAGCAATTGTTTTAATGGAACTCCTTTTGGATTATGTGGGTGGCTCTGAAAAGAGCCGTTGGTTTCAAACAGATGTTGCTTACTTCGAGCTGGTGTACTTGGTAACTGCCTTGGTGCCCTCAGACACAGCATGCTTAGCAAGTTCTCCCGGTAGAAGAAGTCTCACAGCAGTCTGGATCTCCCGAGATGAAATGGTTGAGCGCTTGTTGTAGTGCGCTAAACGTGAGGCCTCACCAGCGATGCGCTCAAAGATATCGTTTACAAACGAATTCATGATCCCCATCGCCTTAGAAGAGATGCCAGTATCAGGGTGAACTTGCTTCATTACCTTGTACACATAGATGGAATAACTTTCCTTCCTGGACTTTCTGCGTTTCTTCCCACCCTTCGCTTGGCTCTTAGAAACAGTCTTCTTCGAGCCCTTCTTCGGGGCAGGGGCTGCTTTCGGCTCAGGCATTACTACTCTCAGTACAGATGAGAAATTGAATGACGCAACGCCTCGGGTTTCTCTCTTTATAGCGAGACATGCAAATTACAGCCGCTACAGGGTTACACGTACCCACCAATGACAAGCGCGCAGCTGTTTCCCTCCTTTCAGGCACAACCGTTGCATTAATGAAATGGCCAAAATTCGGGCGCGCAATTTTGCATTGCGCTGTTTTCAAAAGTGCATTTCAAGGTCTTGTTTTCTTTATCTCTCTAACAAGATGCAGTGTCCCTTACCTACTTTAAAACAATGACCGCGCATGGTGGAGACAATACAGGCTATCACTATCGGCTCACAAAAAGAGACAACACAAAGTAACTTGCACATAATCGCAAGAGATAATAACATTCACAGAAATTAAGGGAAGTAGTGGGCAGCAGTGTGATAAGGCAGTGCCAGTCATTTGGAACAACACTTTCCTGTTTGAAAATGCAATAAAACGGAACTCGTTCACCGAAGTTACAAGCGCTCTACTTTGTCAGTTCGTATTATACTTTGAAAAATAGACGAGAGCTTTCTCCGCAAGGAGCTGCATTCGTTTTGAGTTCCACAATGAGAGGTCAGAAAATCGCCCACGTAGTGGCTACAAGGGAGAATAAGGCGCATTGTATGCTCAATTATCTTTTTTACCCCACATCTTGCTTTGAACAACGAAACCTTTTAGAAGGCTTATGTGTTTGCCAACACAATTCAAACATCAACCTAGTTCGTGAAATGAAATCATGTGTAAAATGATGAATAATTAAGCTTAATAAAAGTGAGGGGCCTAGAATTCAGGAAAATAGGCATAATGTATTAAAACAAATACATTGCTTATGTATACAGGATCAAAACCAAAAATAAGTACACTGTACCCTTTCTAGGAGGTGCACATTTCAATTTGAGCCGTGAAGACGTCGGGCGCAACGTGCTTCGGATTCGCTGCCAGCTGAGTGACGTAAAAACACAAGCAAATCAGCAGTCAGTTAGTTTAGTTCGTCGCGCCCGAAGGACGCCTTTATAAAAGCGCAACGTGGAATACTTGAATCATTTTATTGGAGAGAACTGTTTTTGAGTATCTGAAACATGTCTGGTAGAGGAAAGACTAGTGGTAAGGCCCGTGCCAAGGCTAAGACTCGCTCTTCTCGAGCTGGTTTGCAGTTCCCAGTCGGCCGTGTTCACAGGCTCTTGAGGAAAGGCAACTATGCCGAGCGTGTGGGCGCCGGTGCTCCTGTCTACTTGGCTGCTGTGCTCGAGTATCTGACTGCTGAAATTCTCGAGTTAGCTGGGAATGCTGCCCGCGACAACAAGAAAACTAGAATTATTCCTCGCCACCTGCAGCTGGCAGTCCGTAACGACGAAGAGCTCAATAAGTTGCTGGGTGGCGTGACCATCGCCCAGGGTGGTGTGCTGCCTAACATTCAGGCTGTGCTTCTGCCCAAGAAGACCGAGAAACCAGCTAAGAGCAAGTAAGCAACGGCGATACGCTCATCAACACCAACGGCTCTTTTCAGAGCCACCCATCTTTTCGCACTGGAGACTTTATCCATTGAGAAACCCCGAATAGAACCGTAGCTTTTTATATATATATATATATATAAAAAGGGCCTTGTATCCTGATCTTTGGTATTTTATTACGCGGGTTTTTCGCGGTTACTTCAATGTTTCCAGTATGCGGTTTGTAAACTTATAAGTAAATGGACTTTCTTTTTGGAATCCGTGCGAAGGATCAATTTATAGGTCGTGCTGATTTTGCTTTAAAGCACGAGTGCAGAGGAATAATTAGAGACAAATTATTGAAGTTACGAACATTCGTGAAGCATTTTTTTTTGTGCTCGCATTTAATTTCTTCTTTTCAGTGTGTCAGTAATCTTGGGAGTATGACGGCAGCCTGCCTTGAAATAATGCTTGTCGATTTGCTGCTGACTTTCTTTGGGGGAAACTGGTATTAAATTTTTTTGGTCAAAAAGGAGGTTTCAGATGTTTTTTAAATATAATGTACATGCCTGAAGGGGCCTGAGTTGCTTTGAAAGCGCTTATATATTGTAGTCTTTTTAGTTATCCAATAAATGGTGTCATTTTGCTTGACTTCTCACTACTATACACACCTCGTATAGAAAAGACAGTTCACTCTTTCTATTGCTTCTTGCACATTGGGGCAGCCATTGAGGGTGAATGGCTGGCTAAACGTGTCCACTTCCCTGGCTCCTGTTAACCTTTTCATGTTTTTGGTATTGCAGTGATTTTTTTTCTTACTTTTTTCTTTTGTATAAAAGATGAAGAGCTAAAGTGAAAAGTCCTCTGCTGCCCTCAATCATGGGTTGCAATTACCCTGGTCATAAGCATTGTTTTCTCTTCAGGTTTTGGGCAAGTGGAGCAGGAGTATGGAGACGAGGCCTTCCAAGCCTAAAAACAGATTTGTTGTAACTTTCTTGAATGTCTGTGAAAACTGAGTTTTTCTGATAAAATATGCTGTATATCAGGCTATGGAACCATTGGGTGACTTGGGTTGTGTGAGCTCAACCACTGGAGGTGGGGTATGGTCAGTCACAGAGGTAAACTCACAACCCAAGTAGAAATAGCTGTGTGATTGCCCACTTGATGGTGAGGTACAATGCAGTGTACCTCGTCTCCCAGTCCAACAGTTTTCAGCTAAGGTACATAACAGGGTGATTTTTTTTTTGGGTTGTATTACATCAGTTGTAAAATAAGTCCTATTAACAGGCTATTAATGATGTTAACAACATCGGATGAAAAAAAAGCCCATGACCCCTTTTTCTTAGTCTTGTCTACTATGTATCTAACTCAGAAGAAGTGGAGTTTAAAGGAATATTCCAATCAAATATAATTTCTAAGACCAAATTTATACTTCACGCGACGCATGCTGCAGCGGACGCTCCTGCTATGCAAGCAATGTAGTGTTTATACTTGCTCGTACTTTGCGTAAATCTGGAGGAATCCACCAGGTGGCAGTGCGAGATATCATCACAGTGAGAACAGGTTCGGCTTCGCTGTGTTGTGAATTGCCTGGAACACTCATTAAATTCCGATGACACCTTACCGCAACATCTCTGAAAAGGATATTTAATGATTAAATCCATCAGTCCAGGGATTTGTCCATTTCAGCTTGCATTGGGCACGAGGCAGAAATAATCCCTGGACAAGGCATCAGCTCATCACAAGGTGAATACAAGCACTCACATACACTGGCGTAATTTTAGTGTAATCAAATCTGCATATCTTTGGAAGGAAACCGGAGCACAATGAGGAAACCGAGCAGGAAAACATGTAAACTCCAGGCAAGGAATATCAGCGACGTGACTCCCTGCAAGACAGCAACGCTAACGCTCCGCCACCGTGTCACCCCCATATGTGTAATTATTAACAGTATTCATTATATAAACGAAATTACCGATTTATCTGTAACATACATACTTTAATGCATTTCATCATGAAAGTGATATCAAGTATAAATCTAAGGATTCTAAATGTGCAGAGAGTTAGAATATCATACATTTAATGTGCTCGATGTGGCGATCTTTAGCTGGCGATCCGCTGCTGTCAGTACCGGAGGAAGCCCTAGAAAAAAAGACGGCACAGAAGACGGTATGTGAGACTTTTAAAATGTAGCGTGTCATTAAGATCGGGAATATGCGACAATTGAATATAAAAGCTCCATGAATACATCTGTATGTCAGCATTTTGCTTCACCACATCGAACCATTCATCAAACATCGAAGTGCGCACACCGATCTCGTAGGATCCGCAGAGCGGCTTTCTGTCACATGTAGATAGTAAACAGAGACTCTGACATCACATTCCAACTTTTAGCACACTGCACCCCCCCACTTTTTGCTGGTACGGCAACTCGCGCACGTGTCACATTAATTTCTGAGGACCTGCTCAGAGGACGCATCAAATAAACGCTGAGAACACGTGGCAGCCATGAGGTGGGTGTGTACGTGTTTTGAGTGTGTTGTATAAACGAACCCTTATACTTGCCCTGTGTTTTTTGTATTGATGGCTAATAAAAACTGTAATCTCATGTTTTCATGGAGAATGAAAACCAAAAATTTTATGAGACAACAGACTTCAATGGGGTCAATAGTGAAAAATAGCAATCAATATTAAAAAATCCATCACAAAAAGAAAAATAACTGTGGTTACTCATGTCACAAAGTCCATTTGTCTGTTATCTTGTCATATGCTCACAATTTCAAAAAATATGCTTTTAAAATATATAAATACCGAAAATCAAGTTGGTGCACTAACAGGAAACACATTCAAACAGGACTGAGCTTTTGAAGTGAAGAACGGGCTCTTGACCAGTGAATGAGGGGAAGAAGCCGATCTTTCAGTGTTTCAACATGGCATTGACAGGAGTTACCATGTGAAAGAGTGTAAATTAGTGCTGGGCAATATGACCAAAATTCTATATCACGGTATTTTTCAAAATTATACCAGTTTTACGGTATTGGATGGTATTTTTTTCCTATGCATGAGTGGATGTTAACCACATTTTCCACTACAATTACTGGCTAAGAATAACCTACTCCACTGTCATGAGAATTATACATTGTACAAAACAACATTTCAATGTGCACACAAGTATTAATACAGGTTTGCATGGCTCCATAAAGTGATAGTTTTCAAAGGGGTGGCACTAATGAAGAGAAGGTATCACATTGCATGACAGATGCAGTCAAAATATAGAACCTTTTTATTGAACAAATTTTGCTAACAATTTAAACTAAAATTTTGACAACATATTTTCAACCATCCAAAGAGGCATTTAGACTTAGTAAAATATCCAGAGGTGCTTGTCAAAAGTTGTATTGCACTGAACAATGTCTTAGAAAAGGAATAAATAGTAAATATTTTTTTGTAAATTAACTACACTTTGTTAATGTTAACAATCTCTGTCCACTGACACGTTCAAGTGACTTTTTAAACAACTTTACCATCATTAAACTGCATAATATTTAAACTAATAAATAATAACAATAAAATAAATAATAGTGCAACTTCCAGTAATAATACTATTACTTCCAAGACTTCAAGCCTAGGTGCATTACACAGTATTCACCAAATAAAAATAAAATAAAACAAGTGCAACTTGGTGATGACATCTTTACCAACTGAACCATCATTTAGGCAAACTGCATTAATATGGACCTTGCTTCAAGCTAAGCTATATACATCCATCCATTATCCAACCCACTGAATCCGAACACAGGGTCACGGGGGTCTGCTAGAGCCAATCCCAGCCAACACAGGGCAGAAGGCAGGAACCAATCCCGGGCAGGGTGCCAATCCACCACAGTAAGCTATATACATAAATAATAAAACTGCAACTTGCATTTATAATGCTATTTGTGGTATAGCCCTACGGAAGTGTATAAGGGCCACGGTGAAGAAAAAAAAATACGGACACAGTGAAGTAAAAAAAAGTATACTGTATGTACTGTACAGTATACTGTAAGTCGACATTTCTACTTTATTCTCGCTGTTTATGTCGAGATTAAAGTCGACATTTCCACTTTATTCTCATAGTTTATTTTGTAATTAAAGTAGAATGTTGTAAACTAAACTTCATCCTAAAATCAATGTTAAATTTACTAGATTTTCTCAAACCCCGTCATAAGTTAATGTATTACATTAAATGCTTTGTGTTAAGTGTTCCCCGACATAGTTGTTAATCGCTATACACTTCTTAAACTGACTTTCTCTGCACTAAGTGGAGGCTCCGGCAGCGATCAGAACACAGAATACATTCACTTCATGATATTCCTGCTCTCTGAAAATGTAGAATGCTAAGATAAATTTTAATGATGAAATGCATTAAAGCAGGTATTAAACATGCACGGTTGTGAGGCAGTAGTGCTGCTCCCTTGCAGTAAGGGGTCCCCAGGTGTACGTTCAATGTAGAGAACTTTATGGCAGGTGTGATGAGGCTCCAAAAAACTGGATGTATGAATGGGTATCGCACAGGTTTAACTTAAATATTGTGTAAATATCGGGTTTGTGATCAGGTGGTTGGAGACACAAACACAGAATTCAATGCATGTTCTTCTGAGCGGGCTTTCTTTATTGCATGCGTGCGGTCTCTGTCTGATGTACCAAACCCCCAGTTCCTATCTTTCCTTTTTCTTTCTCCACCTAACCAGTCACCACATGATAAACGTCTTTGTGAAATTAAAACTAGTTATAAACTTAGACCACGGAGTGTTCAGAAGTTTAAAAAAAATGTCGTTATACATGTTTAGTTATGCCATCCATTCAGGGTTGCGCCCATCCCAGCAAGCATTGTGTGCGAGGCAGGAGCAAATCCTGAACAGGGCACCAGCACATCACAGGGTGAATATGAGCAATACATACACTAGCAGGGTCAATATAGCAGAACAAAACCCCACATCCTACATGACTTTGAAAAAAAAACTGAAGCATGCCGAGTAAACCCACCAGAAAAACATGCAAATTCAAGGCAGAGAACACCCTGGACCCCCTTGCGGCGACGCAGCAGTGTAACCTCCACGCCACTGTGCCCCCACATGATTAATACCTGCTTTAATGCATTTCATCATGAAAATGATATCAAGTATTTATCTTAGCATTCTAAATGTTCAGGGAGCAGGAATATCATGAAATTAATGTATTCTGTGTGGTGATTGCTGCCTGCATCACCTCTTAATGCAAGAGGAAGTCAGTTTAAGAAGTACGTAGCAATTAACATGGCTCGGAGAACACCTAACACAAAGCATTTAATGTGCTACATAACTAATGACAGGGTTTGAGAAAATCTAGTAAATTAAATATTCATTTTAAGATGAAGTTTAATTTACGATGTTCTACTTTAATGACAAATTACGAGAATAAAGTCAACATGTTGACTTTAATCTCGACATAAACGGCGAGAATAAAGTAGTAATGTTGAGAATAAAGTCAACATGTCAATTTTATTCTCGTCATAAGCGTCGAAATTAAAGTGGAAATGTCGAGAATAAAGTCAACATGTCGTCACACTGTTACACAGTACCCAGGTACATTACACAGTATTGAAAAAAAAAAAAAAAAAAAGTACAACTTGGCTTGCAGTATTATCCAGTAGTATAGAAATAGTATTCACATATTTGAACATAATGGTCCACATCCAACCTTTTAAAACCAAAGTATCTCCAGACAACAGACGGCTCCTTTTTTTCAGGAAACGTTCTTCTGTGTCATCAAGTTCAAGTTTATCGTCTGCTACAGCTTCAATTTCAGAATGTTCTCTGTCCATTTTCACCGTTCAATACCTCCACTAACGCATGTACTCCATTGCATGCCTGTTTAGCGGTGCAGCAGTGAAATAGTTCCCCCCCTTAAACAGTTTCCTGCTGCGCCGCATTCTGAACGTTGTTTAGGTTATTTAAACCGGTGTTGTGGTATAAGAAAAATCCATATCATAACAAAAATAAAAAACGTTTTTTGGTTTGAACCAGTATACCACCCAGCACTAGTGTCAATCTGATTTCAAATATAAATAGTATTTTTCTTAAATAATGTTAAACCTTTCACACTGATCAGAAGTTGATCGAGTCATTGAATTCTTAACTGTTTTCAAAATCACAAAATGGTAGCAACCACAGCAAAGCCAAAAAAATAAAATAACAGTCTTGCAGACCCACATATGTAACATACAAGTCTGAGGACAACCATGAGTAAATTTGTGTGGGAAAACTTAGACAATTCACCAAGTGTGAAATTTATGAACTAATCCGATGCCTTATGAAGGCAGAACTCTGAATAACGGTAGTGATTTAAACAGCAAAGAGAAGTGATACTCTCCTACAGATGGCCTTGCAAGCCTGTGGTTACGATCAATAAACCTTCTATGGTTGAAAAGCCTCATGAAAAGATTCTTGCTAAACATATAAATGTGTGTTGTGTGTACAGAGAACACATTACATGTGAAATAATACACATATCGTATTGCATGAGAGAAGTCATTCCTTAAAACTAGATAATACTGTACTTTGGCATTTGAAGACAACACAGGACCAGTGGCAAAGGTGAACACCTGCCAGCTATGTGTTGTAGATGCCACACAGGCTTGACAGGCATCCCGGCCAGGAGAGGGAGCAGACCTGGAAGGAAGGACCAGAAAGGGTGGACAGACAGCCCATTAAGAAGAGAAGATTTTGAGGAAGGTTTTTTATTCCTCCAGCACGCTAGATGGCAGCAGCCCTGGAGGTCGGTGCAGAGTAAGAAGCCAGCAGGGTTGCTCTGCCAGACTACATATTCCAGGTTCACTGGGTGCCACGAAAGGGTGCAGTAGGGAGACAAGCTTCCTATTATGGAGTTCTGAAAGTGCTTTCATCAGGCAGTCACCCTGGCACCGGAAGTACTCCCAGGTCTCTAATAAAAGGGACCACACTCCCTTATTCAAGCGAGTCGGAGCTGGGGGGTAGTGAAGCAACACTTGAGTGGAGGAGGGTAGCGCAGTAGTGAGAAAAGAGAGATATTGTGAGAAAAGAACACCATTAAAGCGGCATATTTTGTTTCAAAAACAGTAAATAAACTTGAATCATGGACAAGGATACAGTGCATCAACCTTCTGACTGCATGTCTAAGCAAAAAACTAAAGTAAGTTAACATTACTGTCTAATTGGAAATGTCAAAAGTGTCATAACTGCATACTGATGTAGTGTTTTAACACATATATATATAAGAATAAATATATATATATATATATATATATATATATATATATATATAGAATATATATATGGCGGCACGGTGGCGCAGTGGTAGCGCTGCTGCCTCGCGGTTAGGAGACCCGGGTTCATTTCCCAGGTCCTCCCTGCGTGGAGTTCGCATGTTCTCCCTGTGTCTGCGTGGGTTTCCTCCTACAGTCCAAAGACATGCAGGTTAGGTGCATTGGTAATTCTAAATTGTCCTTAGTGTGTGCTTGGTGTGTGGGTGTGTGTGTGTGTGCCCTGTGGTGGGCTGGTGCCCTGACCGAGGTTTGTTTCCTGCCTTGTGTCCTGTGTTGGCTGGGATTGGCTCCAGCAGACTCCCGTGACCCTGTAGTTAGGATATAGCAGGTTGGATGATGGATGGATATATATACTATCTGTACCCTGCTTCACCCACATAGTAATGATAGAGGACAAACTTTATCTGTATCTGATCGTGTTCAGCTCTAATGGGTAAAGTGTTCCCCACGTGGGGAGAAAAGCACATGGCCGTGATATCTCTGGCAATAAACAGCTACCCTCTAAAATACATGGAGCTCTGATCTCTCTCTCAAAAACGTCAAACGCTACTCCTTAACAATCTGTAGATGATAATGTCTGTTGAACAAACAAGCTAGCTAAGTGGAGGCAAGGTGCACTCCAACATGTGGTGAGACGTAGACTAACCCGAACAGAGGCTGGCGAGTGAATGAGGAAGGCCCCCCAGCTCTCGGCCCACAGCCACTCTGTTGGATTTGCATAAATACATTGGTGCCGCAAGTGAACTATGGTAATTTGCATGATGAGAGAAGTCGCAAAATCAACCAGAAAGTTCAAGTAAATTATAGAAAACAACCAGATCTAAATCCGTTAAGTAATTCTCTCATGAAAATCAGACAGACATAAAGCAGACAGACATACAGACAGAATGCACTTGGACCACAAAATTTTTAAAACTGTTTCCTAGCAAGCACCTATGGACCAAGGGTAACCTACATTCCAAATTTCAAGTCCCAAATCCTCATGGTTTGGGAGATTTTATGATGAGTGAGTCAGTGGTATTTGGCTTTCACATATATAGATACAGTATATACAGTATATATATATGAGTGGAAGCAAAGGTCGTGCTACGGTTTGCATATTTGTAGCTAGAAATCCATAAAGGAAGAAAATAATTTAGTATTTATATATTTCTCTAAACCCGACTTGCTGTTGTTATGCCATGTAGTAATGCAATACTCAGAATGGCAGCAAGATATATAAATTAATCTGTAAACTTCACTTATCTTGTATTACTGAGCCTTTGAATGGTTTGCGGAAGTTTAGCTATCAATTTTCACGCAGTGTCAAGTCTTTTCTTCAGTTTCTTTTGTTCTCTCTTTCTTTCCATAATTATTTTACATATTTGTCTAGCACATGAAGAAAGATGGGACACTGCAACCCCGCACATTTAAAGTGCATAGAATGACAGAAACTGGGGACCCTCTTTTCAGGCTGAAATCCTGTAGACAGAGCCTTTTACAACATTTTTAGCAAGTTGTCCCCAGATGTATATTCTCTACCAGACTACCAGAATGATAATTTAAAAAGAAATAAATAACTGGAAAAGTATATATTTATGTACATGATATGATCAGAAATAATAAATAATATTGGATGTGTGCAACCTGGAGCATTACCCATCAGAACTGGGCACAATGTAATTAATTACTTTAGAAAGTATACTGTATCAATTCACCACACGCAGAAAGTAAATATCTCTTCATTAAACATAATGGAATTTTGTTATATTTTGGAAAAGTAAAAAAATACAAATAATTAAGCATAGTTTTTTTATGTTAATGAAAATTTAAACACTGTTTGCACACTTATATTATATACATTTGGAGGCCTGGCAAGTTAAGCAACTTCCCCATGATGACAAACAGAATTGCAAAACAAGTCAGTAGTTGTAACTGAACCTACAGTTCTGACATTTTATATAGTGCCTTTCTACACCAAGTCACATCCCAAAATGCATTTCAAGTGAGGTACAGTTAGGTCCATAAATATTTGGACAGAGACATCCTTTTTCTAATTTTGGTTCTGTACGTTACCACAATGAATTTTAAATGAAACAACTCAGATGCAGTTGAAGTGCAGACTTTCAGCTTTAATTTAGTGGGGTGAACAAAACGATTGCATAAAAATGTGAGGCAACTAAAGCATTTTTTTAACACAATCCCTTCATTTCAGGGGCTCAAAAGTAATTGGACAGTTGACTCAAAGGCTATTTCATGGGCAGGTGTGGACAAGTCCGTCGTTATGTCATTATCAATTAAGCAGATAAAAGGCCTGGAGTTGATTTGAGGTGTGGTGCTTGCATGTAAAAGATTTTGCTGTGAACAGACAACATGCGGTCAAAGTAGCTCTCCATGCAAGTGAAAGAAGCCATCCTTAAGCTGCAAAAACAGAAAAACCCATCCGAGAAATTGCTACAATATTACGAGTGGCAAAATCTACAGTTTGGTACATCCTGAGAAAGAAAGCAAGCACTGGTGAACTGAGCAATGCAAAAAGACCTGGACGTCCACGGAAGACAACAGTGGTGGATGATCGCAGAATCATTTCCATGGTGAAGAGAAACCCCTTCACAACAGCCAACCAAGTGAACAACACTCTCCAGGGGGTAGGCGTATCGATATCCAAGTCTACCATAAAGAGAAGACTGCATGAAAGAAAATACAGAGGGTGCACTGCAAGGTGCAAGCCACTCATAAGCCTCAATAATAGAAAGGTGAGATTGGACTTTGCTAAAGAACATCTAAAAAAGCCAGCACAGTTCTGGAAAAACATTCTTTAGACAGATGAAACCAAGATCAACCTCTACCAGAATGATGGCAAGAAAAAAGTATGGAGAAGGCGTGGAACAGCTCATTATCCAAAGCATACCACATCATCTGTAAAACACGGTGGAGGCAGTGTGATGGCTTGGGCGTGCATGGCTGCCAGTGGCACTGGGACACTAGTGTTTATTGATGATGTGACACAGGACAGAAGCAGCCGAATGAATTCTGAGGTGTTCAGAGACATACTGTCTGCTCAAATCCAGCTAAACGCAGTCAAATTGATTGGGCGGCGTTTCATGATACAGATGGACAATGACCCAAACCATACAGCCAAAGCAACCCAGGAGTTTATTAAAGCAAAGAAGTGGAAAATTCTTGAATGGCCAAATCAGTCACCTGATCTTAACCCAACTGAGCAGGCATTTCACTTGTTGAAGACTAAACTTCAGACAGAAAGGCCCACAAACAAACAGCAACTGAAAGCCGCTGCAGTAAAGGCCTAGCAGTGCATTAAAAAGGAGGAAACCCAGCATCTGGTGATGTCCATGAGTTCAAGACTTCAGGCTGTCATTGCCAGCAAAGGGTTTTCAACCAAGTATTAGAAATGAACATTTTATTTCCAGTTATTTAATTTGTCCAATTACTTTTGAGCCCCTGAAATGAAGTGATTGTGTTAAAAAATGCTTTAGTTGCCTCACATTTTTATGCAATTGTTTTGTTCACCCCACTGAATTAAAGCTGAAAGTCTGCACTTCATCTGCATCTGAGTTGTTTAATTTAAAATTCATTGTGGTAATGTACAGAAACAAAATTAGTAAAAAGTTGTCTCTGTCCAAATATTTATGGACCTAACTGTATAATGGAATAATGGCAAGTTGTGAGTCACTGAGAGTTGCTAACTTTGCATATCCTTAATCTGTACATTTTTGGAAAGCGGTTGTATTTTAAGCTTTAAATAGTATTTAAGAGTTTAAACAAAATATTTATATATGAAGTTATAAGAAACAAGTTGACATAGTGATAACAGTGAGCCAAGGGTGGGGTGTTTGGATGTTCTAGAATCCAATAAATTGTGTTTGTTTTTAAATGTTTATTGTATGACTCATTACGCACACACTCCACAATTACACACACAAGGAAAATTTAGAGTTGCCAATTAACCTGGGGTGTATGTCTGTATATGTGGGGTAAATGAGAGGCAGAAACAAACATAAGGGTTTGGGGAAACTGTCCCTGTGCATTTGAAGAGTTTGGCAAAATTGCAAGCAATGGTCATTACAGACAAGAATCCAAAACAGAACTGAATAGGCTATGAAACATGGTGGGTATACGAGGTGAGACACAAAAATAACCGGATTGGTAAAAAAAAATATTTATTGATGAATTACAGCATTCTAAACATTGTCACCTTCTATATACCCCCCCTCCCGATCTCTACACCGCTCCATGCGTATCTTCCATTGATTGAAGCAATGCTGGAAGTCTTCTTGCTTGAGGCTCTTCAACAGGCTTGCTGTTTCTGTCTTCACTTCATCCATTGAAGAAAAATGTGTTCCCTTCAGGTCACTTTTGATTTTTGGGAACAAGTAAAAATCACAGGGAGCTAAATCGGGTGAATAAGGAGGATGATCGAGGACAGGAGTGTTTTTGTCAGTCAAAAACTGCTTTATGGAAAAAGCAGTTCGATCATTTCAAACAATCTGATTCACTGTTTTGATGTTTTCATCTGTACGAGACGAGAGTGGGAGACTTGTGCGTTGAACGTCTTCCACATTTTCTTGTCCTTCCTTGAAATATTTGTGCCACTAAAATACTTGTGTGCGAGACAAACTGATATCACCATACACTGTTTTTATCATTTCATGAGTTTCTGTGGCAGTTTTCTTCAATTCTGCGAGAAATTTGATGTTGATTCTCTGTTCAATTTTTTCACCTGACATTATAGAGGCAACTTGTGTAGCGATTGTTGTGCAAATACTGACTGGGCTATTCACAGGATATACCTAGCCAGTCGGGGATATAGTTTGTGATGGATGGCCGGCTAAATATTCCGGCCCACACCTCCAGGCCACCAGGTGGAGCCCTCCCAACAGCATGGAGGTTCCCCGAATTCCAGCAGGGCCTTATGGACCTTGTAGTTTGTATACACAGCCCTGCTGGATACCTTGGGGACCACGGGGAGTCGCTGTAGGGAGGCTGTCGGACTCTTACGTGCCCTATAACCCAGAAGTGCATCATGATCACATGACAAGAAGAAACGACGTGCTTCCGAGTTGAAGAAACGGACTTTTACCCTGACCCGGAAGTAATAAGGACTTGTGGATTGTGGGACAGGAACACCTCCGGGTCAGGGGGTATAAAAGGACTCTGGGAAAGCCCAGACATTGAGCTGAGCTGGGAGGAAGGGTGGCGAAGTGTCTGGGAGAGGAGGAGTGTTTATTGTGCTTTATTATTGATTATTTGTATTTGTATGTGTAGTGTGGAGTGGAGGGTACTTAGTGCACATTATTATCATAAAAATAAAAAGTCTTGGACTTTTACCTGGTGTTTGGTGTACTACCTGAGGGTTCGAGAGTTCAATATCAGCCTCAACTGTTACAAGTTCTATGATTCACGTTCAGCCGATCTCCAGATGGTTTTTCAGGAAAGCCCCAAGCACAGTCCGATTATTTTTGTGTCTCTCCTCATATATAGTTGAGAAACAGGAAGAGGAGGGATCTTGTGACCGGAACCAGAAATGATTTCATCGGGTTGCGACATCCGTTGATGCGTAAATTGCGTCATTAGGAGGTGGGTTCTTCTGCTGACCTGTAGAGGGATAAGAGAAAGAAGCATCAGAGGACAGTGCCAACACCTGGTTTGGCGGAGAAACACTTACATTCGAGCCTGTAAACCGTCTCCCATGTGCACAGGTGTGACAGTGGGAACATAGAGAATAACCCATGAAGATAAAGGAGATAGGTTCACATTTCATGCTCCACACATCTTTGTCTGTGTGAAGCCGGCACCTAAGATCCTAAACACTGCTGTTGAATTCAAACCACAGGACACTGTATTATACAATATACAGTACTATGATAAATACTCTGGCAGCATTAATGCATTTCTGGTTCTTTATTGTTGAACTGCTTTTGGGGGATACCTCTCCTCAAAACTTTGTCTTACCTGTAAAGATTCTTTCATAATGTTTCATTCTATTTTACCCTGTCTTTTAAAAGAACTTGTGGTGTGCAGCTAACACTTTTTCTATATCATGCTACTGTAACAATTCTATTAGGGTGTCCTCTTCACCAGCTGACCACACTGATAGAATTATTCATGGGTGGTAGTGTAAATAGACTAGCAAGCAGTTAACTCAGTTTAATAATAAAATATTAGAAATATTAATACTAAATAAAGTTATATGTCAAAGCTAAAGCAAATGAAGATGTTGCAACCCACACCATATAACCTGGTTTTTGAAAATGTTTAGTCTCCCAGCAATTTTGTTCTTGCTTTGTTGTTCAGTGTCTTTAACTTCTTCTGCGCTGCACATGTACCTCAGTTATGAATACAGATAAGTTTATCATCTGACCTGATAAAGCTAATCTAAAGTGTGGTGTGGTCATCCAGTCCTCAGGGGACTTAAAAATGTTTGCCAGTCACTTAAGGTACCATTTGCCTTTTTTCTGGGGCTAATAAAACTAACTGCTGCAGTGAAGATGCTTATGTAATGTTTAGTACTGTCAGCAGGATATTTCCTTCTTTTAAGCATCCAAATTCACTCATTTTTCAAAGACATTGTATAAATAAAATTAACACAAATATCAGATGATACAAATATACATATGACAGTTCATTGTACAAAAATATAGTAATATTAAAGTCCATTACTTCAGTTATATGTTTCAGCAAATAAGATGCGTTTTGTTCAGTCTTTAACCAAGTTCATTTATATTAGCTGGGCCGGCATGGTGGCGCAGTGGTAAGTAAGGAGACCTGGGTTCGCTTCCCAGGTCCTCCCTGCGTGGAGCTTGCATGTTCTCCCCGTGTCTGCGTGGGTTTCCTCCGGGCGCTCCGGTTTCCTCCCACAGTCCAAAGACATGCAGGTTAGGTCGATTGGTGATTCTAAATTGGCCCTAGTGTGTGCTTGGTGTGTGGGTGTGTTTGTGTGTGTCCTGTGGTGGGTTGGCACCCTGCCCGGGAATGGTTCCTGCCTTGTGCCCTGTGTTGGCTGGGATTGGCTCCAGCAGACCCCCGTGACCCTGTGTTTGGATTCAGCAGGTTGGAAAATGGATGGATGGATTTCTATTAGCTAAATTTCTGAGCATAATTCCCCCATACTCTGGTCTCCACGTAACATGCACTAGAATCTGTGGTGAAAGGCAAAACACAAAAAATCAAATTTGTAATCTTAACACATATAAGCAAATAAATAAATAAAAAACATAGCTGCATTTCTCTAATACAGCCTAATATCATAAAATAATGAGTATTTTTACATGTGTAGATACAGTGGGGTTTTAAACTAGGGTCTATTGAGGCATAATTGAGTACCCAAAGCAGAGAGTGGCTTTTTTTTGTAACAGGCTTCCCTATGAGCCATTTCACAAAGCTCATCACTTTCTTAACAGAGACCTCATTGTTTATCATCTCAGCCTTCTTTGTCTTCAGGGTGTTCCAAAAAGCAGGATCATAGATAAGAAACTTTACAGCATCCTCATAAAGCATATGTCAATTTCACTTTTCAGTTCCTCTGAATAAGATTGTTCTCCTTTTCACTGACATTGGTATGTGTCTTTTAGGTGTGCCTATCAAGAAGATGTGGCTTTTCAGTAGTAAAACAGATTTTATTATATAGCCATATAACATTTGTACTTAGAGTCATTATTACTGTACAACTGTGTTAGGTCAGGTCAAGTAAGTTCGGAGAGCATGTACTGGTACAGCACATTGCCACACCCACCACACAATGAAATAGCTTGGAATCCCAGGTGGCAACCCCAAGGCAGACACACAGTCTTTTTTTTTTTTTTTTGTATCAGTATGCTGTTGCTGGAGTATGTGAATTTCCCCTTGGGATTAATAAAGTATCTATCTATCTATCTATCTAGTCCCATCCTCCAGAAATGATCATCTATCTGCCACAGCCAGGTGTTACGTGGGTGTCCCCCTGGTCTGGTCCAGCCGCTTGCTGTATTACCCTCGGGCTCCCTCAAAATTCAGGTAATGCAATGCTTATTCAACACAAAGTCAAACATGTGGTACCCAAAGACACACTACTGAAGGAGTCCCATCTTCGCTTCAGGTCACTGCATAGCATCCAAAACAGGAAGAACCAGGACTCTAGAGACTTGGACCTTTGTCCTGTTGCACAGATATCAGGAGTGCCACACAAACCCACCCCACCCCATGCTCTCCCAATCTATCTACTGATTTCATGGGAAGAGTCATTAGAAATATGAATGTCACCGCCTAGGTAAGTAAACTTCTTGACATGGTTGACACTCTCTCCTCAGACAAACAGACTGCTGATGGCTGTGCCCAAGAGGTCATTTAAGGCCTGGATCTTGTTTTTCATCCAGGATACTCACAAGCACGCAGACTTCTCACTCAGTCTCTTGAGAGGCCCCATCATTGTCTCTGTGAAGATCACAGCATCGTCAGCAAATTCAAGATCAGTGAATCTTTCTTCACCAAAATAGATGCCCCACAGCCACTGGACCCCACAACCCTGCCCAACACCCAGTCCATGCAAGCATTTAAGAGAGTATGAGCAAGCACACACTCCTGATGAACCCCAGTATCAACTGGGTAAAACACAGAGGTTCTGCCTCCACTCTGCCAGCACTCACAGTACCAGTGTACAGACCAGTCATAATATCCATCAACCTTGGGGGGATCCCGTGAAGTCTCAGGGTGTCCCACAGGGCCACTCAATCAACTGAGTTGAGCACTTTACAAAAATCGCTGATATTCACGTTTGCGCTCAATAAGAACCCTCAGTGCTAGGATGTGGTCAATAATAGACTTCTTAGACGTAAAACCAGACTGCTGCAGTCACTGGTAGGAGAGCAAGTGATCACGGATCCAATTGAGGATGACCTCCTCCGGAGAGCAGAAGGGAGTCCTGTCTGATGTTTCAGACAGTGACTGGAGTGCCAATCCTGCCACCAACCCCCAAGTTTTCTCTGCAAGTTTGAGGACTACTTGCAGGGCCTGTTGCACTTTAACATCATACCCAGGACACATACCAGTGTTTAAGAATATAAATATTATACTCCTAGAGCAGGTCATCATGTCAGCTGCTTATCTGAAAAATAGAAAAAACAAAAAGAAAAAAAAGAAAAAGAAAACAAAATAATTATAAAAAATATAATTATCCTTTAAAATATATAGAAGTTCAATCACAAAAGGAGAGTCCATCCTTGTTGATAGAATATTCTTTTATTAAGCCATTTATCATTCTAAGTGGGGACTGATGTCTGTAGGACCAGCATCTGCCCTATGACTTACTGTGAAACTTTGTGACACCTCTTGATGACCCCAGTTTAAGGTTTGAAGTTCTTGTCCCACATTGTTAGAACCCTGAATTGTCTTCCATGATATTACTCCAGAGATGTGTTTCCTCTCTGTGATCCCACCTCCACCTGCCTTCTTGAACTTTCCCAAGCTTAGGTGTAACACAAATGTTCCAAAGGGGTCATGGAATAGAGAGCTTGGTGTACCTGTGTGACATTTTATTGTCAATCACCCATCCTGTCCTGCCTGTCTTCAGGATAATATGTTGGCTGCTACAATACAGATTGCATCCATAAGTACCTGAGTGTTGGTATTGTGATACTGCTTGTGATTCACATATGTGTGCACATCCACAATTGGGGCAAAGATCTTTATGTGCATGCTGATTTTCATGAATGCAGCATTGCTTTAATGTTACCTCATGTGGAATGGTGAGGAAATGTGTAAATCAGAGTATTAACCTCATGCATTTTAAGGCCATTCAAAGTTTGGTACAAAATTTGAGAAATGGTTGGTTGTGATAAACACAAATCAATACTATTACAAAGCTGCATTTTCCCTGTGGCCAAAAAAGTAAGATGGCCTCTCCACATAAATGGATCAATCACATGACATACAATATTTGTAATGAGTATTATTCCATCTTTATCAGATGACAAAGGTTCATTATATTCCAGCATTTCTAAAACATTAAACCTTTACTGGGATGGTATTTTGATTTCTGCCTGAATGCCATCCTCTGGCTGTTCCTAGCGAGTTAGGAAAGTTCATGAGCTCTCCTAAATCCTGGTGAAGTTAGGAGTTGTTTTCTAAATTAGGAAATCTGATAAAATTCTTTTACTCCTACTCCTAAGATTAGGACCAAATGTGTGTCACTCAGATTTGTGAGCCAGTTAGGACCATTTTTGTAACCTGAGAAATTTGATAAATATAGGTGTTATATCTCTATATATAAAAAATCCTACATCTGTCTGTCTGAGAGAACTACTTAATGGATTTAGATCGGGTTTTTTTCAATAATTTGCTTGAACATTCTGGTTGATTTTGCGACCTCTCTCATTGCGCTTAGTATCATAGTTCGCTTGCGGTACCAATTTATTTGCACAAATCCAAGAGACACACAGCAAGCTGAGGGTAGGGTGGCGGGGCCCTCCTCACTCACACGCCAGCCTCAGGGCATATCTTACATCTGCTTAGCTAGCGAACGATGGAACTACTTAACGGATTTAGATCTGGTTTTTTTTTTCTAGAATTTGCTTGAACATTCTGGTTGATTTTGCGACTTCTGTCATTGCACTAAATGTCATAGTTCGCTTGCATTAGCAATATATTCGTGCTAATCCGAGACAGAGGCTCCAAGGGGAGGGGGAAGCGTGATGTCAGCAGTGGGAAGCTGGTCTACCTCTGCGTTTTGGAGTGTAACTTGTCTCCGCTTAGCTAGCAATACCTTTTTATTTATTAATTTTTAAAGTTTGTCCTGTTTCACTACTATGCGGGTGGTGCCGTGGGGAACAGCTAGTTTTATATAAAGCTGATAAGTCATTTTGTCAGGCTTGATGGACGTGTGAGTGCACTCACCCTGCTAAGAATTGCCCTTCCATCTTAGGTTGTTTCTTTGGTGTAACCATTGCTGCCTACATAGACTCTGGCTCTAAAGAAGCCTGTTTAAAAACTGCTTCGTAATTTATCAAAGCCAAGTTATTCAGGTCAATTACTGAAATGTTTTCGTTAAACATGAAGAGGACAAATTGTCCCTTCATACAAGATGTGAGTGTATATGACATGATTTGAATTTTTGCTGCCTCATAGGCACTGATCCATAACCGTTTTCTTTTCAGACTGTACCCAGAATTTAGTGGCATACAATTAAAGAAAACAAAACTAAGAATAAATTTGAAAAAGATAATATTTTTCCAGCCATTTTTTTCTAGCCATTACATTTTCCAGACAGCATAAAAGCTGAAAAATTCCAAATAACCGCACCTCAGAAAAATGTCAGTCAGTCAGTCATTTTGCAACCCACTATATCCTAACATAGGGTCACGGGGGTCTGCTGGAGCCAATCCCAACCAGCACAGGATGCAAGGCAGGAACAAACCCTGGGCAGGGTGCCAGCCCACCACAGTCAGAATAATGTAATATTTAGAAATCTCTTATCTCAATTTAGCCTTTTTGGATTTCATCCAAGTGCCTCCTCTTTCTTAGCTGCTTTATAAGTCAAATGACTTTAAACTGCACTTCATAATCCTCTTTTCTTCAAACAGGAGGGCCTCTGCCAGCTGAGATATTTACACATATAGCAGGTGTTCAAGTAAGTATATTATGCATGCATGAGTTTTGTTTTCTGCCTGGTTTCTCATCCAGTCAAGTTTAAATGCCTGTCGCTTTATTTCACTGAAATGTAAAATATGTCAGACAGAATGCTGAAATATTTTTATGCAACCGTGTTCAGCTACACACAGGGTGTCCATTAAAGAATGGAACCATTTCAAAATTTTAAGGCTTAGTATGTACTAGACAAATCTGTTACAAATTACAAATTATGCAGATCACAACTTAGATACTGAATCCTTCTATTTTCAGGATGCATGTTTTAATTAGAGGATTGTGGCTAGACGGAGACTATTCTGATAGCACTGGGTACAAAACCTGAATTCAATGCCAGTCCAAGCAGTTACTCTTCAGTACAGAATGAAACTTAACCTCCAGAAGAAAAACCATGCAGATAGGTGGAAAATGTGCAGGCTCTACTGAGACTGTGACCTGGCAGGGAATAAACTTCTTAGAATAAAAACAACAGCTAACCAAATCAATAAACATGACAACTTTAATATCAAAGGTGCAATTTAAAGTAGAGATAAACTGAATAATTGATGTCAACTTTAGATCCCGAAGAGTTCGTCTCAGAGCGTGTTACTTGTGATCTCTTCAGGAGAAGTTAATGACTATTTCATTAATTTATGATTTTTCCAGTTATCTTGCCTCAGATGATCACACAGGATGTCTGGTTCTAAATATGGTGAACTCCTGCTGTACACACTGCTAAGATTTGTGTTTTCTCTTTTCAGAATGATTCTGGTTTCTCTGATCATAATGACTGGGCTCCTCAGTCCAGCTCAAACGTACATCTCTGCAGGTAAAACAAGTTGAGATTTCTTTCTCCTGCTGTCCCTTTATTTCATTCATCTTTATAACAAACATTTTATCCTGTAGCTAGAATAATTCAATGGGTGGTGGTACTAAACTCCAATGTAAACCAGTCATTTGTATTTGTATAGTGCCTTTCATAGTAAGAGTCATAAAAAGTCAGTTTATAAAACAATTATTAAGACTGCAATAGAGTAATGTCTGCTTTCAGGAGTCTCAGATTTGTCGGTATTACAAAGCAATTAATAATACAATAATTTTATATAGTGGGTAGTCTCAGAAAAGTTAATTATTTGTCATGGTTTATCATATTCACCACATGGTTTAACAATTATGTTGAATGTTAGGATATTAATAACTCTGGTAACACTTTAGTTACTACAAAAATACATTAACTACTCATTTACTCTTATGTAATGAGGAATTAACAAAGGCTTCTTTTAGTCTTAATTATGGTGTTACCATACGTCATTTGCTCTCCTTTTATATTTGATAGATAGATAGATAGATAGATAGATAGATAGATAGATAGATAGATAGATAGATAGATAGATAGATAGATAGATAGATAGATAGATAGATAGATAGATAGATAGATAGAAAACTGTTTCCTGCATTCTTGCATACTTTAAAGTTAAATACATTCCTATCTCATTGAATATGATTTTCAAGGTTGGGACTCTGATTTCAGAAGTCAAGATTGTTAATTTTTTTTCTGAAAATGTGAAGAGAGATATAATTGTTTTAATTAGAATAAAATGAATAATTAGGTTTGCTTACCAATGTAGCCATGTGTATATTATTCTTCAGAATAGCATTTGATCAAAGTATTGTCATAAACTATTCTCATCTCAACAGATCAATAAATAGTTTATTGGTTAGCCTTCAAAGCAGAGTATGGAATCTGAATTCTCCAACAGCAGCCTGGTGGCAGAGTGGTTAGGTTTTCTGTAGCACAACTCTGGGGACCCAAGTTCCATTCCCAGCCCAGTCTGTGTGGGGTTTGCATGTTCCTAACTGCAACTTCATGTTTTTGCCTTCAGGTTCGTTACTATCTTCCCATATCCCAAATACATTCTACGTTAATTGATGACTCTAAACTGACCCAGCATGTTCCACAATAATCTTGTGCCCAGTACACAGTTTGTTTAATCTAGCACCCAACATATCTGGAATAGGAGTAGCCCCATAAATAATAAAGATGATTCAGAAAATGGATACATGCATGGGTGTTTCATAGTGAGAGCCTTTACATAAGCAATTAAAGTGAATATAATTAATTTTTCCAACAGCACACTCTCCACTAATAGATAATAAATGCTGAATAAAAAGATAAAAGAATTAATTTGTGATTTAACATTTTTTTTATCATGCTATCAGATTATCTGTGACATGCACCTACCATGAAAGTTGCCAACTAACCTCTTAAAGCTTCTTCCTTAATGGGCTGCCAAACCAGCTCTGTAATTGTTCTTCTTAACTTCTTACTTGTCTCATTGTCCATTCTGTACCCCACATATTCAAACCTAGAGACCGCTATGACGTGCTGCTCGCTAACTGGGACTGCCTTTACCTCCAAACCTTTACTTCAATCCAGTTTTTCCACTAATGAAGGGCTTCACAAGAGCATCCTTCGTGCCCTTATGGGACTACAGCTATAGAAGAAATGGACAATTTTGCTTCTCAGCTATGCTAATTATAACAAAATGAAATTTAGTTTTCCCTGAAAATTTATATTTATTTGCATCATAACCAATAGCAGCAAACATAAGGAATACAAAGAATTATACAACATGGGTGGGTTTATGCAGTCTTCGATTCCCAGATGGCTTCTTTACTTTAGGTGCAAATTATATATGCTTAGTTCAAAACTGAAAGGAAAAAGAGTTCTTGCAAGAGACAGAGCTCCTTGGAAAGTGTCCAGCAGTTGAACAGCAGCAGATAGAAATCTTTATTAAAGTGTCCATGTTATTCCTCCAAACAGCAACCAAGCTGAGCTCTTTGCAAAAGTGTCAGAAAATCATCCACTCATCTAAGAGAAAGCTCAATGGTTGCAACAAAAATGGGAAAAAATGCAATTGCTTCCTTTTAAAATTAAATCTACAACACAATATCTTATGGAGAAAGTGAAGGGGTCTGAATATGAATCCACTGTATGTAGACTAACTATGGACAATACATGAGAGCTGCAAATGCTAATCCTGAAAAGAAGGGTGAAAAAAGATTAGCTCATACATTAGATATCTTTTTCAACCATTTTAAAAGTCATTTAATCCAGTCTATTCGTTACATGAGAAATTTACTATGTCTGTAAAAATGTATGTCCAGTACCTACCTTCATATCAGTCAGATACTGCATACATTCTGTGTGGTAGCTAACTACTGTGAATTTCCCATTGGGATTAATAAAGTATCTATCTATCTATCTATCTCTACTGCTGGGTGTGCAATACTCACATCTCATCTTGCATCACGCCTCAATGTTTCTACTCATGTACAGCGGTTTCTGTACGAGTGACTGCAGTATACATATGTGTGCAATGAAGTAAAAGCCAGCACAAAAAAAAATCATTTTTATTAAGTCAACTTGGCTGCTACCAGCAATTAGCAGACCTCACAACTGTCAGTCAACAGTCAATAATAATCACTCCACAACAACACATTCTAGAAGAAGCAATAGTTTTTTTCACATCCCCCTGTCATGGGTAATGTTTTTGGAATTAGTTAACACCTCTGTAACGTATGACTCTAAAATCAGCATGCTTTATACTTGCGAGGGGTACAGCTACTTATACAATAGCAGGGGCCTGGAACTGGAGTCTTCCTCAGCAGCACTGGGAGCAAGACAGAAACCAAAACAAGATTGGGTCCCAAATCATCACCAAGTACCATGTCAAATATAAAAGAAACCACCCAGGTATACTGTAGAGTCTCCAATCAACCAGGCTATTCACATAGTCTTGTGAATGACGGGGGAACACCTGAGTACCCAGAAAAGCCCACATACATGTGAAGAACATGCAAACTCCATACAGGTAGTAATAACTTCACACTGAGAAGCCATTGAGAAGCAAGGGCATCACCACAGAAATTCATACCAGGCTGGGTGTGTGGAATAAAAAGGAAAACTAAAGTGTTCTTCCAACAGTGTCACTGTCAATGTCATGCTTCAATAGCCTTAAAGAAGATGCATATATTCAGAATGGATTACAATGAAGAATAACAGTGGCAATATCACAGAGATTCAGAGTGGGAGTTTTGGAGTCTGACTTGTAAGCCCAAAAGAGTGTCACTGACACTGGTAGACTTTGTCACAGAATCTTCAAGCAACTAGAACCATGCATATCAGCCTGCTGTACTACAAGTTTATTTGATGCTGATCAGTTGACATTACCATTTCAATGTATTATTAAATAATTTTTCCCCTTGCAGTTACATTTTTTGACAAAGAGTTTTTCCCGATCTCTCCCTCTCTTTTAGGTGAGAATGTTGCTGTGCGCGGCACAGCCACCCAGTCAAGCATGTACGGTTATTGCTATGGTAGCAACGCCATCGATGGAAACCGTAACTCAAACTTTCATCTTGGCTCCTGCTCCTGTACAGCTGCTACCCACAACCCCTGGTGGCGAGTGGACCTGCTTCAAAAATACAATATCTACAAGGTGGTCATCACTAACCGAGGCGACTGCTGTCCTGAAAGGATCAATGGGGCAGAGATCCGCATTGGCAACTTTTTAGATAATGAGGGCAACAACAATCCCAGGTAACCAGAGAGTAAGAGTAAGAGTGACGGGATGAGGTGAAGAATTTGGGGTCCTGGGGCATGCAGAAAAGTTAGAGAAATTGCAATCGTGAATATTAAATATATATATATATATATATATATAAAAACATCTAGACAAAGGTAAAATAGCTAATTATGTGATTTCTTTAACATTTTATAAGCATGAAGAAAGTGGAGGTTGCTAAAGGGGAGCATTGACGTTTTTCTATCTTTGATTATCGAAAAGTGCTCTTCCATGTGGGTGCAGCCGTTTACATATAAATCACCAGAAAGAACAGGCTGGTAATGTCACTGGTCCAGTATTGAGATGGTGGAAGAATTAAAATCCCGAGAATCAGTATGGTGGCGTATGCTATTCAATGCATAGCTAGGGTTGCCAGATTAGAAAATTAGAAATACGGGACACTCTCTCTCTATATTACTATATATATAAATTTATACATGCCCCCTACACACCCAGACCTACAGTTAGGTCCATAAATACTTGGACAGAGACAACTTTTTTCTAATTTTGGTTCTGTACATTACCACAATGAATTTTAAATTAAACAACTCAGATGCAGTTGAAGTGCAGACTTTCAGCTTTAATTCAGTGGGGTGAACAAAACGATTGCATAAAAATGTGAGGCAACTAAAGCATTTTTTTAACACAATCCCTTCATTTCAGGGGCTCAAAAGTAATTGGACAAATTAAATAACTGGAAATAAAATGTTCATTTCTAATACTTGGTTGAAAACCCTTTGCTGGCAATGACAGCCTGAAGTCTTGAACTCATGGACATCACCAGATGCTGGGTTTCCTCCTTTTTAATGCTCTGCCAGGCCTTTACTGCAGCGGCTTTCAGTTACTGTTTGTTTGTGGGCCTTTCTGTCTTCTGTTGCTCTACATCCTTCCAGCTCCGACTAGCCTGAATAGGGAAGTGCTGACCCTTTTATTAAGGACCCAGGTGTACTTCCGGTGCCAGGGCTACAGCCTGATGGAAGTACTTCTGGGTCATATGAAAGTCCCACTTATCTTCCTGCAGTCACCCCTTGCGGCATCCATGGTCCCCAGCAGGGCCCTGTTGCTGGACTACATCTCCCAGCACTCCATGGTTGGTTCCCAAATGGACACCGATATGGAGGGCTGCTGCCATCTAGTGTTCTAGGGGAATTACACACCCTATAGCGTCTTCTGGTGGGCTGTCCTTCCATCCACTCCAGCCATCATTACTGGGCCTGGCTCCTTCCTTTCTCCTGGTCGGGATGCCCGTCCAACCCCTGTGGCATTTACACAGTATATATGTAATATATAAATATATACACACACACACAAACACTTATACACAGTGCCTATAAAAAGTATTCACCCCCTTGGAAGTTTTCAAATTTTTCTGTTCTACAATACTGAATTTTGGTGGGTTTGACTTTTCTGACACTGATCTTTAATGTCAAAAGTGAAAACAGAACTCTGAACACGGTCAAAACAATTACAAATACTGTATACAGTAATCCCTCACTTATCGCGGGAGATAGGTTCCAAGGCCGACCGCGATAACTGAATTTCCGCGAAGTAGGGACACTATATTTATTTAATTATTTAACGTGTATTTGGACGTTTTTAAACCCTCCCTGTATTGTTTACAACCCACCATTTACTCTATTAAAAACAGGGACAACTGCTAAGCAAAATGAAATCGGTAGATAAGTTTACACTTACTGTATAGCAAAGTACACGTAGCAGCTTGTAGGCGGTCATGACGTCGTCGATCTTGTTGCAAAGATTCCTAAAGCAGATTCCATCCAGACTACTGCCTTATCATGTCCACTTGCAACTCGTTTTGCACCCTGGTTAAAGGACACTGCGGCCGTAGATCTTATATGCTTTTCCTCCTTTTTAAATAAAAAGAATCGATGTCCTGTAGCGGTGTAGCTGTTCCCTTCCTTCAGCATATCCAAAACTTTTACCTTTTCTGCAATCATTTGCATCTTCTGTTGGTGCTTGGACACGGCCCCTGAAGCATTAGCACATTAATGATGAATGAGTGAGATGAGACTTCCTGGTTAATGCAACACTCCGTCGCTGAGCCAATCAGCAGCACACAGGAACTTAACTGCATGCTCTGATTGGGTAGCTTCTCAGCCATCCGCCAATAGCATCTCTTGTATGAAATCAACTGGGCAAACCAACTGAGGAAGCAAGTAAAAAGACCAATTGTCCGCAGAAACCCGCGAAAAATCCGCGTTATGTATTTAGATATGCTTACATATAAAATCCGCGAAGTCGTGAATCCACGAAAAGGGAACCGCGAAGTAGCGAGGGATTACTGTATATTTGTATATATACTAGTCAAGGATTGTTAACCAAGTTAACAGTACGGAGCTCAATGGTCTTTGCTTGCACTTACCTATGAGCAGCTGCCCAAATGTCTAAGTTAAAGGTTCCACTTGAATTACAGTTTAGGGAAACTTATCTGAGCTTAGGAAAAAGCAGCAAAAGCACTTCACTGTCGACAGTCACAAAATGGCAATTCGTCTCTTCTACACAATGAAAAACTTCAATTTAAAAGGTGAGACTAAACTGAGCCACATGAATGTGACTGGATTAGGAATAATGAACTGTTCATGTTTCTGTTTCAGATGTGGGACAGTCACCTCTATTTCAGCTGGAGCTTCAACCAGTTTCTACTGCAATGGGATGGTGGGACGCTATGTCAACGTGGTCATCCCCGGAAGAGCAGAGTACCTGACACTCTGTGAGGTGGAGGTGTATGCTGTCCCATTGCAAAAATAAGACTAATCAACAGCTTAACATACTGATCTCACTGCAGATTAGCAAATGAAAAATCTCTGGAATAAAACCGGAATTTACAGTATCTGCAGTAGTTGACATCTGTTTTTTGGGAAACTATCAAGTGCTTGGTGTTTTTCTTTCATTTCTTTAACTATACTTTTTCTCAAAAGTAGGAATTTCAGGCATATGGAACAAATAAGAGGGCTACCAACTGGAGTCATTAAATGTGCTAGAAGAGGAGTCAACAGCTAACAGCATGGGATTTTTTTCAAAGACATAAGGATTTCTTAGCTGAAGTCTTAGGATTTTACAAAGCTTTCTTTGTGTAAATCCTAACATTGCCTGTTGAGGTTACACTTTTCCTGTTATTTACAACACCATAAATGTCAATAAGCAGTCAGGGTGCCTAATTTTATATCTGCTGGGCCTGACCTGATGACATCAAGGTACTGCAGATTTAGTCTGATTCACATGACACTGTCACTCCAACTGCATGTGCTGCCACTCATTGATCTAAGATGACCAAGGTGGGGGGGGAAAAAAAAAAAAAAGTCTAATATTCTTTTGAGGATTTTGAGCTTGCAATGGTCAAAGATATTAGCCAGTTCTGGATGGGAGGCTACTCGGATTCACCCAAACATAAAGAGAACATTCACACTCCTCAAAGAAAGTACACCAAACTCCACAATGTTGGCATTCCCACCCACAATTGAACCATGTGCTGTGAGGCGGTCATACAATGTAATATATCCTAACCCACAAGTACTTGGTGAGAACATTGAGATAGCCAGCTTTACTAGGACCACAGCTCAATTCAGTGTTGGGTGGCAATGAAATGTAATGCTACAATGCAAATAGGCACATAAGGAGAACATGCAAACTCCATACTGAAGACAGTCTGTACCCAATTGTACTCTGTTGCCTCCATTATTTGAAGCAGTGCCAGTAAGGCACTGTACCACTCATGAATGACAACAATAAGTAGAGAGGTTTTTTTTTTTTTAAGTGATCAAGGCAACATAATTCATATTTTGTAGGAAATAAATATTTAAGACCACTTCTGGTTATCTTCGAAGAGCCTTTGCACACAACCTCTAGGACTTATTTTGTTATAAGGGAACACGTAAGCTCAGAGTGTGGTTAGTTTAAGCCAAGGGTCTCCAACACGTCACTCGCGAGCTGCAGGTAGTTTACCAAAGGGTTAATGATTCCTACATAAATTTGAAAACTTGATTATTCAAATTAGGAATGGGAGATCTTTCCAAAAAATCATATCACGATCCACAATTTGAATTGCAATCTCTCCTTTCAATTTGGCATACACTTAAGAGAATATCCGGACTCAAACTCATCAAGACCTAAGTAACACTTTATTTTAAATATCAAACAAAGTTGAATTCAATTGTTCTCTCATTCACTAGCTAAGCAGAGTTAAGGAACACACCCCAAAGCTGGAAAGTGAGTGAGGAAGTCCCCCCCCCCCCCCCCCCAAACCCCACCCCTTGGCCCGCTGCGTGTTTCTCGGATTCGCGCAAATAACTCGGTACCGCAAGCGAACTATGACACATAGTGCAATGAGAGAAGTCGCAAAATCAACCGGAATGTTCAAGCAAATTATAGAAAAAAAACCTGATCTAAATCTGTTAAAGCAGTTCTCTCGTGAAAAGCGGACAGACATACACACTGGATTTTATATATTAGTAAACCTTCAAAATAATGTGCAGTTAAAGTCTCAACAGCATTTCTGGAGCTCAGTAGAGCCAGGTAACTATAAGAATCTTCACCAAGCAGCTCTGCAAATGTCTGCTTTGTTTGGGTCTCCATACCCCTGTTTGTCTGACATGAACGTAATGAAATCAAAGTTCAGAACAAGACTGACAGACGAACATTTAAATGACTCCAGAACAGTGACCCTAAGTAGCTACACTCCACCATACACCTGCCTCTCTTTTTGACTCCATGCAGTGCCAGTCATCTGACTAACTAAAAAAACACATCACACATGCAAGTGGACATGTGCATAAAGTGACACAGTGACATGGAACAAAATGACAAATGAATATGTCATATCTGTGTATTTGGAATTACATTGTCTTGTTTTGATAGCATTCATGTTTTAATTCAATAGTGTGTGATACACTAGAAAATGCATACAGATATACAAAATGCACTTGTAGGTGAACTAAGTATTTTTTGTGATGTTTTAATGCAAAATGTGAGTCGTGGACACCAACATTTTGTAAATGTTCAGGTAAAACAAGCTTCTTCAGTTTGTTTGGGTTAAAATAAGCTATGAGAATAAACGTTTGAAAACATGAGTAGCTCTCGGCCATTTTCATTTTGTAAACGTAGCTCTCAAGGGGGAAAAAAGGTTGGAGACCCCTGGTTTAAGCAGAAAACAGGTGGCTTCTGATACTCTTCATGATCACAAAGGCTTTGTGAGCCCCACTCACCACCCCCAAGCCTCTCACTGGTGTTTCCTTATCTTTTCAATCCAAAAACTTCAATTTCTGTCAGAAACCTGATGCCCACTTGAAAGAACTTCTATCATTAAATCTTCATTCAGTGGATGATCCTACATACAGTGTCTATAGAACCATTCACCCCCTGGAAGGTTTTCACATTTTATACAATATTGAATCACAGTGGATTAAATTTGGCCTATTTGATACTGATCTACAGAAAATTACTCTTTATTGTCAAAGTGAATACAGATCTCGGCACAGTGATGTAAAATACAAACATACACTGCAAAATAATTGATTGCTTAAGACCCCCCCCCCCGTCTTTATTCAGTAGATATGCTTTCAGCAGCCATGACAGGCTGGAGTTTGTGTGCACAGGCCTTATCAGCTTTCTACATCAGGACACTGCATGTTTTTCTTCATTCTTCTTTGCAAAAATACTCCGGCTCTGTCAGGTTGCATGGAGATTGTGAGGAAACAGACTTTGTCAAGTCCAGCCACAAATTCCTAACTGGATTGAGATCTGGACTGGGAGTCAGCCACTCCAGGATATTGTTGTTTTAAGCCATTCCTGTATAGCTCTGGCTGCATGAATGGAGTTGTTGTCTTGCTGGACAATCAATCTTCACACAAGGTGTAGTTTTTTACAGACTACAAGTTTTCCTCCAGGATTTTCTTGCAATTTGCTTCATTCACAGCTTGCAACAGAGAAGCATCTCCACAGCATTACGGTGCCACCAGTATACTTCACAGTGGGAATGGTGCGTTTTTGATACAGCATTTTATCCAAAGGTCAAAAAGCTTTATTTCGGTCACATCAAACCATAGAACCTTCTTCCTGCTGACTTGAGTTTTTCCATTTTGCTATTCTCCCATAAAGTCCTGTTTGGTAAGGTACTCAATGTGTCCATGGTTCTTTGTGTGAAGAAACACTTTAACTTTTGTGTGAAGTTTATCATTATGAAATTTTCAATGGACTCATTTTAAAGCAATAGCCTGAATCATAGTAATCCTTTAAATTTATATAGCGCTTTTCTCACTACTCAAAGCACGAACACGAACCAATGATCTCCTTACCGTGAGGCAGCATTCACTGCACTAATTCCTTTAATAATTTTGAAAACTTCAATCAACCCCCAACGACCCCCCAATCTCTGTTTCCCTAAACTGAAAAGTTCAGCTCCTTCAGTCTCTCTTTATGGTTCATACCCGTCAGTCATATAATCTGTTTAGCTGCTCTTCTCTGGACCTTTTCTAACACTGCCATGTCTTTTTTTGTAATATGGAGTCCAAAAATGTACACAGTACTCCGGGTGAAGCTTTACTAGTGTATTTTACAATTTAAGCATAATCTCCATTGACTTGTACCCCCACACAACATTATATATAACCTAACATCTGAATAGCCTTCTTGATCACATCTGGACACTGTCTGGCTGTCAATAGTGACGAGGCCACTATGAGTCTGAGGTCCTTCTCATAACAAGTACTTTCAAGTTTTAGACCTCTCATTGTCTATTCAAATCTCACATCTAACAAAAACTTACCTTCAAATGTTTGGCCACTTCATTTCTGAGATAATGTGTGTGACACCATCAACACTTAACGGCTGCCTGGTGTCCCTGCTCTGAAGAAATGCTCAGTATGTCACTCCACCTCCCATTAGTTATTGTCCCCAAGACAGCACAGCTACGACATGAATTTAAGATGCTGGAGACACAAGCAGTGACTTGTACAGCTGAGTTTAACAGAGAATTCCATTTAGCCTTCAGCTGATCTGGCAGCTACTCGTATTTTTAGACCGAGCTGATTACTGAACATGGTGCATCTCCACAAGCTTCTATGGATGTGTGCCAGCAATTATATTCCCTGACCAAATTTGGTTTGCGCCACCATTTGTCAATTTGGTTAGGATGTCACTGTCCCTTCCTAAGATGCAAAATTCAGGGAGCTGAAATTAAACAGCAAGCTTGTTAGCCAGCTGACTTAAATAGATAAGCTGTGTTCAATCAGCTGCGGACAAGATGGAGTTTACTGTGCACAATCGAGCATCTCTGTTAGCTTCACTTCACATGGACTGCCGCTCATGTCTCGTAAGGGGATGTCAGGTGAAGCTCAGTGTAATGGCACATTATCAGTGCCCTCTTGCAGCGCCCATGTTCTTGAGCGGAGTGTCCTTAGTAGACCCGGCCTTAAATACAACTGCCCCCTACTGGCTCATTTTATTCCAGATGGAACCGTGCAGGTGTTGTACCACTGAAATGTGACCCATATTTGGCACTTTTGCTGATGGTCAACGTCTCCTTCTTGGTCTTCTTCCTTGTATAATTGTTCTGGTCTGGACCCATGACAAGCCCTACAAAAGACTTCAGATAAAGACTTTCATGAATACTTTTATTCTAAAAAAAAAAAAAAAAAATGTATATACAACAAATATCTCTGATGTCCCAAATTTACATTAGACTTACACGGGTTTTACCATTTAGCACCGCGTTTGCATCAGTTATTCCTTTACTCTCCAAGAAATTAAATTTAGTAGAAACACATCTTCTCATTGGATATCCATCACACACTCATACAGTGTACAATTATTATTTTTTTTTTTTATTAAGTGGCATGGGACAGTTTCAGGATGGCACACTTGTCATTATGTCCACCACAAATTTGGCAGAAGCACAAAAAGTCTGAAGGCGGGTTGGAATGATAGAACAAATTAAGGATTTGGGAAGCAGTGATGAGTTATTCATTAATTAACTGAATTCCTGAAGGTTTACATTGGACAATGAGCTACATTCCAAAAGGAAACATAGCTCATCTATTTTTGACAAGAAATCTGATATCTGTGGTGAAAGCCAGCAAAAATTGCTGGTCTTTCATAATACCATCCAGAACACAAGTTTTATAAATACATTAAAAAAAGAACACCGCATGCTTGTTTTCAAACACTGGATAAAGATTTCCAGTTTTCTCAGATATGTTGTTGTTTCTGTATTTGCCTGGAGAACACAACTCAACAAGAAATTCAGTAGATCAATGGAATGTTCTTCAATTCACTCAGACGTGATTGATCACCTTGGTGGCCAGCATCATAATTATGAAACAATTGCTGGCAGTGGAGTTCACCACATTATTGATGCTGGGGATTTTAATGCTCTGCTATCACTAACTGGATGAGGTGATGACACCTCATCTATTGCACACTTTAAGTCCAGATATTCAGCAGCAAAGCACAGACTCAGCTGGTGTGTAAAGTACTCCTATTGTCCACCATGAAAGGTTCTCTATAAAATAACCATAAATGGTTACGGCCTGCCAGTCCATTAGAAAGAAGCCCAAGAAGCAAAGTTGTGGAAGACTGTCCCTTATACTATAAATATCTGTTCATGGAGTGTACAGATTTTGCAAACATTTTTTTTTTCACACCACCATTTTCTTTGCTGATTGCAATACAATAAAAACAAAGCAGAAAACAAATGATACTGTAATATCGGGTGGGAGCTCATCAGTGATAAAAGCTAAAAACTACAAACCAAGATTAAAGAAACAACTAGTCAGCCAAGACACTAGTTTATGTTAATACAACTGTGTGGTTAAGATTGGATTACTCCACAAAAACAGTAGCATGAAAGAACTGTACATCGAACACTGCCCTCTGCTGGCAAGTGAATGCACACATGAAAAAGAGCTTCAGTACTTTCTTCTCAAAGCTGTACTTATTTCCTTTTGCTGGTTAAGTGAGTAACATCAGCTTTAAGTTGCATTGAGTTGGAAAAAAACATGAAAAATGGGCAACTGCAGAGTAGATTTATAGATTGTTATGTCAAGGTGAATGGGGGTCCCAACCAGCAATTAGTGTTCTAGTGTCACATTTTTACCATTTATTATTAATGTAGGACAAGAATGATTTGCTCGGCCCAATAAGCCCAAGTGCTCCTGTGGTAGCAGACTTCACAAGATCAAATCACAACAGCAAACATTATGCATGACATTAATCAAATAATTGAAAATCTTACAGCAAATAATATCATTCATTTTGCTTCATCAAACTGTAAACATTGCAATATCTTAATGAGAATTAAAGGAATACTCCTTATCATTGCACAATGTCAAACATATGCGGAGAAGGCCTGAACTTTACATTGGTTGCCCATAAAGATTATTGGACCTCACAGCATTTCAGAATCCTCATGAACGTCACTGCAAATTGTTACTCATTATGCATAATGCATTGTCAGAGAACTTTCGTTACAGTGGCTGACGATTTTCAAATTGTAGTCCTTTGGAGGGAAAAACGGTTATAGATTATTTAAGTAATATTTCCAAAAAGTATCCCATATTGAGCACTATGTTATTTATACAAGGGAATGAGTCTCAGAGTTACATTACGGAGGCCAAACACAGACTTTATGAGATTTTGCTTACCTGGAGCCTACTTAGTGGGAAATAGTTTGGGGCAGTACATGTCAAATGGAGGAGATAATGGCCGAGTATAAACACAGTTACCCTGTCTATTTTTTCCTCCGACCGTACATACAACCAGGCACCTGGCTGAAACAGTAGACAAAGCGGAAGTGTAACACTGCTCACATACACAGAAAACATTGTTTCCATGATGAAACGAAAAAGAATTTAAGAGACATTTTGGCTGGATTTAACTGACACAAATAAACACTACACTGCCAAAAACTGGAGTCTCTTACCTTCTTTTCAGAATTTGATCAATGTTTTACCTTATATTCCTTGCAGATACAACCATATGCTGCCCTTCACTTACTACATACATACTTACATTTTCAATACCTCTTTATCCAATGTAGGATGGGACTTGTATGGGCACAGTCTACCACAGCAACACCAGGTGCAAGAAAAGATGCCAGTCCATTGCAAGGCCCAGTAAGTAAAAGTTCAAATAAGGTTTGCATAGCCCGTAACACCATGGTATCATGTTTGGTCTAGTTTTATTTCAAATTTGATTTTGGTTTAGCCATGACCTTATTAAAATATGAAAACATTCAGAATTTGTGAGCAAAACTTGAAAAATGATAACTACAGTCGAAAAAAATCTAAAAAAGGAAATTGGGAAAACATAATTTTGGTTGTTGAACTTTCTTCAGCATAAATTTTGGGGGTGAGACTCTCCTAAAGTGGCACCCAGTACCACCATACTCGGGTTTATGAAGTTAGGATGGGGACAAAAGCATATTTAATGGCAAATAATATAACACAGACATCCACTACCCAACAACTGGAAACCTGATGTCATTACGACTCAGAGGCCAAAGCTACTGTATGATAAATATTCAACACCTGTAACATCAGGTTTTCAATTTTTTAGTAAACCTTCACCTGTTTTTCATTTTTTGAATACAGTGAATGTGATTTTGTTTTTGTGAATATACTTTTTTCCTCCAAGAGTGAAACATGCCCATCTCCTCTTAAGAAGTGGCGGATGGTTGGTGTACAATAAATAATGACATCAGGGTGGACTTTTATATAATGGTTTCAAGTGACTTGCTTTCAAATGTTACAAATTATATTAAGAAATGCATCTCTGTAGTGACAAAGCATTATTTTGAAAAACCTTCACTAGTAAGGTGAAACTGTTTTCTAATAAGCCTCTTCTACTTGGAGAATACCAGTTACAACCAGCATAAATTAATAATTAGTGACCTCTATATACATATTAATCATAATCAGCAAGAAAAAAAACCAAAAGAGTCCTAGCCCAAGGCTATGACTGAAACTCTTGAGTTGGTAGAAGAGTCAATGACTAAGTCATGGCTAGCCAGGTCTGGACAGGGAAGCATAGTAATAAAGCAGCTCGAGGTCTCTCACTCCATCATTTCATCCAGAGACCACAACAGTTCAGTAGACCGATCATCTTACTATGGAGAGCCACCTGGCCATCTTGGCACATTGGGTAAATAGCATGCATGAATAAAAGTGTAAACCTTCTCTCACATGTACTTTGGTGCTCCATCTTGTCACCTGGGGTTATAGCTACAAAATATGAGAAAGGGGGAAGTATTTAGCCACAGCAGCAGTCACCCCTGACAGTGACCATTAAATGGAGATAAACACAGTTGCATCTATGTGACAGGTTGCTGAGTGTAAACATACAAGGGCTACAGTGGCAATTTGGTACACTCTGTTCAGGTCTATGCAATAAAGAGCCTGAAAGTGAGAATACACAATAAAACATATACAATTATAAACTTCAGTAAAGATACAAAGCATGACTGATGGACCTCGATAAGAACAAGAACTACCAACGTAATATTTTAAGCTTTGTTTCAAACGTTCCCATACATAATCCATCAATCAAGTACCTTTACATCTGCTATTTTTAGGAAAAGACCAAGCCCATTGCGGGGCACCTACACACTTTCACCCACACCCGGCAAATACAGACTTTCTCAGTAACAGTTAATAGGCAGCAATGAACATTATGTGTGTGCATCTATCTGTTATCTGGCTACAGATGTACAGTACTTCAGCATGATAACAATAGGAGACCCTACGAAAAGATTCTTTAACTTACGACTTTCTTAAGGGGTTCCACAGTAATGAAATTCTAAAGTCTGTCTGCCGTAAACATGGACACATTCTATAAACACTGACTTACGGATTAACAAAATCACTTAAATATAATACAAATGTTTAATTCATCAGTTTCATCGTCTATGCAAGCCTCTGCCACAGTCTATACACATCATCAGTCTCTGGCTGTTTCCTTTACATTGAGGTATTCAATTTTAGTCCTAGAAAACATTTTGTCTGACACATTATCGGATGAATTTTAAGTAAACATACAACGATTTTGAGATGATTGATCTCAACATGTGGCTAATCCAAATGTCTACTCTTCTCCTTAAAAGCCACAGCCATTCTGATAGTTTAATACAGAAAGAGGAAAGAGATGCTGACATGATGCAGATTACATTTAATGTAGAGTTGTTAATCTGAGTAGATGTTTGGCAGAATATGACACTGAAAAGTGGAGATGCTTAACATTATCCATAGCAGATAATCTATAGTTTATTTGCATGGGTCAATCACCCTCAGAAGCTGTTTACTTGCATCAATATGTTCTTAAAGGATAAGTTTGATAATCAGTTATTTTTTCACAAACATGGTACATATATACATTTACAATGCAAAATGATGTTCTAATGTTCTACAAATAAAATAATAAAATAACTTTCCCGCAGAGGCACTTTACAATGCATGGTTAGAGGGTCAGAAGAAAAGCTTAAAAACTTACTAAATACATTCATTTTTCAAGCCGACTGTTGTCGAGCATTGATCCATGCCATCTGCGTTTCTGACACGATTGTGACAACTAAAGGGATCTGAAAATAATTGTTATTGCATGTTCCTGATGCTATTTTTCTTGTGGTAGGGACACATTTTCTATTCATTTGTGGGAATTCTCGTGGAAATATGGAAGTAAATCGAAACAAAACCAACAACATGGCATGAAAAGTACTGTGATTTAGTCTTTTGAGAAGAAACCACCTCCCAGGGGGAGTGAACGGTTGTTGTGCATGAAGACTAAGTGCTGAGTTTGCACACCGCTTGTCTTCTTTTAAAATGGCTAAATCTCATAATATTGCCTTTTTTCTCCCCAAAAGTGACATGAATACAATATTTCACAATGTGTATGTAATCGAAGATGCAGGTCAATACTTGATATATGTCCTGACTTAATAAAATTGACATATTTGGTGTGTTTTTAAGCTTTTTCCCACGCCTTACAGAATACAATGTAAAATGCCAGTGTGAATAAGATTTTAATTTATAGAAAGCAATTAACTTTCTATATACAGCATGTTTGTGAAGAAATAACTTTGACTTGAAAAATACCAGATTTATCCTTTAGACCGGCTTTATCATACACACCAAACAAACAAAAACACTAAGTGAGCTTGTTAGAACGAAGGTCCAGAATATAACAAAAGAAGCCATCAGTCCATACCAAGTTCTGTATACACACACTCTGATTCACAGCTGCTGGAAATCATTAGTATTAAAAACCTCACAGAAAATCCCACCCCAAAATATATATCCAAAAAGATAGTCCCTGATGTCATGTCATTTTTTAAATAAAATGATCTTGACACAGTGCAGTACGAGATCAAACGTTCAGACCAGTGCCAGCAACTAACCCAGCATTAGAAACATCTAAAATCTCATGCATTTAGTGAAAATGGGCCCATAAACATCTTGAGCTTCTTTGGCAAGCAAAGCACTCCCTAAAGCCCAAAAATTCAGGCAAATAACCTTTAAACTGTGAAACATTGCATCTTAAACAAGAACAGTTAGGTATAAGTCCTCCTTAAAAACAAAACAAAAAAAAAAAATGAAAGAGCAAAAGTCCAGGTTCTCAGCCAAGTTCATCTCTCCAATAACGGAAAGAAATCCAAATATAATAATGGATTAAAAATTACAAAAAAATAAACAATACATTTAGACACAGTATGAGTATGAAAGTTTTGGCAATGTGAATACAAACAGCACTATTTTTTGCTTTTAAAAATTCCAAATCTAGATGCCAGTTTCCCAGACTTTTTCTCCTTGGTGTCATCATCTGTGCTTTCTGAATCTGACACCTGACCTGAATCTTTGTTCTTGTAAAAGACCTCAAAACGACTGTACACTTTCTTCTCCTTGCGCATGTTCTCCATCTTTTTAATTAGCTTATCCCGTTCTTCAGGGTTGGTTTGTGGCCGCTGGAATCTGCTCCTAATTGGAATCGTGTTAGTCTTTGATGTGGGCTGTACCTGGCTCTCCGTATCAGGCTTGTCCACCTCTTGGCCATCCACTGTCTCTTCCGTGTCATTTGGAACTTGCTTAACCATTTCAGCCCGATTCTTTTGACTGTTGGCAGAGATCTGCTCCAAAATGACTTTAGTGTCATCTCGAAGGTTGCTGCTGTAGATCACGTTGGAAGCAGACGCTTGATATCTGTTTTGGTTTACCTTAGCAGTAGCATTCTGAGTTGACTTGCGTGTCTTATCTTCCTTATTTTCTGCCACTTCTATATTCTCCACCTTAGAAGGTTTAGTAGCACCGTGTCCTTCACTCTGCTTTAAAGGTCCATTATCCTCAAAGACAGGTTCCTCTGTCACAGAAACAATCGGGGGCACAGGTTTCTCTTCAGTCAGCTTTTTTTCTCCCTTTTGTCCTAAAAACTCTTTCAGTTTCTGGGAACCCTTCTTCAGAAAATCCATTGCCTTTACATCCTGCTTTAAATCCCCTCCATCTGTAGCAATTGAAGAGGTGCTGGATCTGTTTGACTTCTCAGCAGGTATCTCTAGTGGCAGTGATGACATGCTCTGACTGCATGTCTTTTTGAACTCCCTCTTCATGGAGTCAGTGGCATCGGTGATGGTTATAGTCTGGGGTGATACTTGGAGGATGGGAACAGGAGTGGCTGGAAGATTCTTACTAATCTGATCCACAACTGGCTTCTTTTCCTGATCAGCAAGAGGTGGCCTATTGGCCTCCTTGCCAACTGATTCTTGCTCCTTGACCTGCGTTTCACTTTTTTTAAGAGAGGATTCTGGCTGCTTGCTCTTAGCTGCTTCAGCCTGTTTTGCAGCCTCAGCCTTTCGTTGTGCTGCTAATTCTTTGAAATATAAAAGCCGATCATTGGGATCATTCATGTTTAGCTGTTCAGTACTTCTTCCCAGTACACTGTTAAATTCCCCAAAATGCGGCACATTTGATTTCAGATTTGGTAAAGATTGCTGGTTCTCTTCTTTTTGAGAAGGTTTGATACTGGTTTGGCTTGACAGCTGAAGTTCAATTGGCTCTTTAAGCAAGGGCTTCCTCTTTAAAAGAGACTCTGGACCAGACGCTGATGGCTGGTTGGGATCCTGGTCCTCTTTATTAAGTGTCGAGATCTGTTCTGTTTGGTTAAGTACCTGAGCATCTTTTGAGGAATCTTCTGCCTGGGATGCTTTGGAGTTTATCTTGCTTTGGTCAGTTAACCTGAACTCAAAAGGCTCCCGGGAAAAGGATCTCCTCTTTAAAAGAAGCTCTGCAATATTAAGAGTGGATTTGGAGAGATGGCAATGCTCCTTGTATTCAGTGGACTGCTGCTCTTGATGTGTGACCTCAGTGGAATCGCTTATAGCTTTCTCATACTGCTGGTCTTTTGAAGCAATTTTACTTTGATCAGTCAATTTGAACTCAAATGGCTCTCTTGTGATAAATTTCTTCCTCTCTAAAATCTCCTCAGCTGCGAGGCCAATTCTGACTGGTGCATTTTCCTCAATTAATTCCCCAGTGGGTTGATCTTTCTGATCAAGTCCTGAGGAGTTTTTCATCAAAGAACTGTTATGTTGCTCCAGCTTGGAAGAACTAAAAATCAGAGAAGACCTCAGCCGAGAATTTCGCTGCAAGAAAGGATTCAACCTAGATCTCATCGACTCGTGTTTAGTAAGACTAATGTCCCGTGATTCCTTAGTTTCAGCATCATCTCCAACATCCTTCCCAGCTAATTCTGTGTCTTCAGCCGTAGCATCCATTGCTGTCCTAAAACTAGACCTGAAAAGAAACTGTGGTTCAGTTCTTTTGAAAGTAGGTACCTTTGGAGTTTCTTTGATAGCAAACCGGGGGAAGGATGCCTCAGGAGCAGATGGGGTCTCTTCCTGGGGCTCATCAAAGGTCTCTGAATCAAGAGGGTGCTGTAGACCCTCATCTCCACCTTCTTGATATGTATTGAGGTATGAGGAGATGCGCCATGTTCTTAGACCCTGTTTAATGTTAGGGTCTTGTCCCTGTCTTTCTAGACTGGATTCATGGAATAACTGCTTCTGGTCTGGCGGGTGCTTCTGAGTGGGAGATGACTGGCAAATGTAGGTGTGTCCAGTGTTTTGCCTCTTCTGTGTGGAATGACCTTGCCGCCCATCTCCTGGAACTAGGCGACCAGACCCATGCTTTACCTCCTTAGATGAATTAGAAGGGACATAATCCAACATTTGTTGATAACCACCAATGTGCTGGGGTGCCACACCAGGAACCTCCTGGGTAAACCTAGAGTCATCAGAATAATCTTCCATTTCTTGGTATTCCATGTGGTTGCTCCTCCCTCTGTCATAAATGTTGTGACCTGATCCTGGTCCTCTGTACCTACTAGGTTGAAATGACCTGTCCATCTGATAAATCGGTTCCCTTAAATAATGACCAGCTTGGCTTTCCATTGGGTCCACATTTTTCATCATCCTTTGTCTTATGATTTGCTTACCATGTAGATAGTTGTCATTTGTTCCTTCGGCATAGCTGTGTCGTTTGAAGGCATCCATGTCCATTTGCCGTGATATCATGAGCAAGTGCCTCGGTGAATGAAAAACTCTCTCTGCTTCAAACTGAGGACCAAAGTTTCTCCCATACATATTTTTTGGTGCACCTTCCACAGCGTGTCGGAGTGGATCCTCTCTTCTAAAGTTCTCCCTCTCCATGTCCATCCTTTCCCCATACGAACAAGAAGAGTGCTGGGAAATGACAGAGCCCTCTGTAGGAAAGTATAACAAAGGCTTTTTAATTGGAGGAGGTCTGATGTGACCATATGGCTGGATGTTAAAGTCACTATCCTCTGGCTGCATCATAAGTGCTTTTTCGAAAACCAGAGGTTGGGACTGGGCAAACAATATGCGAAACTCCTCATCAAAAGAAGCCACCAGCTCCCCAAGAAACAGATGAGCTATGCAACGGTGAATCTTCTCAAATGACCACATGAAGCTGGAAAAAAACAAAACAAAAAGAAATGAGACAGTCATTTCAAGACACCAGCAATCAAACAGAGCATTTTAGAACTAGATACCAGGTGGTATCATGAAACATATAAAGCATACACTGACAGCCAATGGGTCAAAATAAAACCTAACCAAGCAGCATCAGGCGTATGAATGGGTTGGCACTCCATCACTGGGCACACTCAACTGCACTCCATCCATCCATCCATTTTCCAACCCACTGAATCCGAACACAGGGTCACGGGGGTCTGCTGGAGCCAATCTCAGCCAACACAGGGCACAAGGCAGGAACCAATCCCGGGCAGGGTGCCAACCCACCGCAGGACACACACAAACACACCCACACACCAAGCCACACTAGGGGCAATTTAGAATCGCCAATTCACCTAACCTGCATGTCTTTGAACTGTGGGAGGAAACCGGAGCGCCCGGAGGAAACCCACGCAGACACGGGGAGAACATGCAAACTCCACGCAGGGAGGACCCGGGAAGCGAACCCAGGTCCCCTGATCTCCCAACTGCGAGGCAGCAGCGCTACCCACTGCGCCACCGTGCCGCCTCAACTGCACTCACATAAAGCCAATCAAGCCCATTTACAGTGACCAGTTTACCAAATCCACTTGTGCTTAAGAGAAGATTTTGGGATACAATAAATAAAGTATGAGTCTGTTACACCTTCAATTATGTTCCTCATATGCACTCTTGCTTAAATAAATTTGGACATCTGCTTACCTGTTCACAGAGTATAACAAGCCCCAACCACGCCATGTCTTTTCACCACATACTAATGTTACTGTTTCTATCTGTAAATGACTGTGGATGGGCTCTTCCCTTGTCTTTTGCCATCTTCATTCCTGTTCTGTACTTGATATCCCCTCATAATGTTATATTATATGCAATATATAATGTATATTTAGTCCATATTCTGATATGTATACAGTACACAGTGTTACCACCAATGGGTCACAGGTTGCCGTCATTGGTTCACGAGTGGGTTGCCTAAGTGATCAGCAGCACTACGGGATGTGTTTCCCTTTTTCTAAGTGAGCTCGTTTCAAATAGGGGAAGCCCCCAGTCACACTCTTTTCATCAAGGGGGCAGTTTGCAATGCTGGCAGTAGGTCAACAATAAACTTAATAAGGCAAAACTGGGTTATGGGGCCTTAAACCATGAGAAACACTGGTTTAAGGAAGGCAGTGTGGGCTAAGTGCATAAGAATTAGCCACATTAAGCAACTCCTAACAAAAGATTCAGAAAACATAGGACTCCAAGAGTCAAAAAACATATAAGACCCTGTGAAATAATAACAAAAGATTTATTACTGCAGCTGGTTTTAGTAAGTTCTAGAATATTATTACATATTTCCTATATCCCTAGGCTGTAAGCATGAATCACTTTAACTTGGTGAGCCGTAAATTGGCCCATGACTACACACACACACACACACACACACAACAAGAGAGCGGGACATAGACTATACAGTGATCCCTCGCTATATCGCGCTTCGCCTTTCGCGGCTTCACTCTATCGCGGATTTTATATGTAAGCATATTTAAATATATATTGCGGATTTTTTGCTGGTTCGCGGATTTCTGCAGACAATGGGTCTTTTAATTTCTGGTACATGCTTCCTCAGTTGGTTTGCCCAGTTGATTTCATACAGGGACGCTATTGGCAGATGGCTGAGAAGCTACCCAACTTACTTTTCTCTGTCTCTCTTGCGCTGCCTTTCTCTGATCCTGACGTAGGGGGTGTGAGCAGGGGGGCTGTTCGCACACCTAGACGATACGGACGCTCGTCTAAAAATGCTGAAAGATTATCTTCACGTTGGCTACCTTCTGTGCAGCTGCTTCGTGAAGCGACATGCTGCACGGTGCTTCACATACTTAAAAGCTCGAAGGGCACGTATTGATTTTTTTTATCTGTCTCTCTCTCTCTCTCTCTCTCTCTGCTCCTGACGGAGGGGGTGTGAGCTGCCACCTTCAACAGCTTTGTGCCGCGGTGCTTCGCATACTTAAAAGCCAAACAGCCCTATTGATTTGTTTGCTCCTTTGAAAAGGAAGATATGTTTGCATTCTTGTAATTGTGAGACTGAACTGTCATCTCTGTCTTGTCATGGAGCACAGTTTAAACTTTTGAAAAAGAGACAAATGTTTGTTTGCAGTGTTTGAATAACGTTCCTGTCTCTCTACAACCTCCTGTGTTTCTGCGCAAATCTGTGACCCAAGCATGACAATATAAAAATAACCATATAAACATATGGTTTCTACTTCGCGGATTTTCTTATTTCGCGGGTGGCTCTGGAACGCAACCCCCGCGATGGAGGAGGGATTACTGTATGTTCAAAAGTGTGTAGACTTCTGACTATCACACACATCATTCCAAAACCATGGGAATTTAAATGGAGTTGGCCTCCTTTGCAGCTTTTATAGTCTCCACTCTTCTAGGAAGTCTTTCCACAAGATTCTGAAGTGTGTCTGTGAGAGTATGTGCAGATTCAGGCGAAAGAGCTTTTGTGAGGTGAGGCACTGATGTTGGATGAGAAGACCTGGCTCACAACTGGTTGAGGTCAGCGCATTGTGAAGGCCACTCATATTCCTCAAACTACGTCTTTAAGGTCAGGCTTTGTGCACAGGGGCCCAATCAAGGCATCCATTTCACAAAATTGAGGCCTCAAAGTTGGAAGTGCACAACTGTCTAAAATGTATTTTTATGCTATAGCATTAACAGTACCCTTCACTGGAACCAAAGGGCTTAGCTACATTTAAAAAACAGCCCAAACCATTATTCCTCCTCCTCCTTCTCCAAGCTTTACAGCAGGCAACTATGCAGTGCAGAAGATAGCGTTCTCCAGGCATCCACCAAACCTAGGTTTATCCATCCAACTGCCAGATAATAACACATGATTCATCACTCCAGAGAGCAATGGCATCAAGCTTTATACCACGTTAGCTGACGCTTGCAGTGTGCATAGTAATCTTAGGCTTGTGTGTAGTTCCTGATACGCAGTTATTGTGCTGATGCTGCCACCAAAGGAAGTTTGGAATTCTGTTTTGAGTAGTGCAACAGAGGATATGGGATTTCTATGTGCTTTGCACTTCAGCACTCTGAGGTCCATGCTCTGTGAGATTATGTGGTAGCAGAGGAAAAATTTCTTGAACTGACTTGTGGCAAAGGTGGCATTCTATAATGGTGCAATATTTAAAGTCACAAATCTCTTCAGTATTACCCATTCTACTGCCAATATTAATCGAGATTGCATGGTTATATGCTTGATTTTATTTACACGTTAACAATGGGTGCAGCAGAAACACACACAGACACACAAACACACTCACATTTTCTGCCAATAGTTTGTAAACATGTACTCTGAAACAGCTACTAATTATATAATATGAAGGTAGATTTTTCCTGTTATGCTGCTGTAATGCTTCTGGCATCCCAGATCACGAGTATTACAATTCAACATCATAACCTCTGTATTCACTTTGATTTATATTCATCCATGCTAACAAAACAATAAATATTATCTTTAGGTAAAATTAGTTATATTTAGCTTTTCTTGGTATTCCCAAGGCGGGAAAGCAGCAGGCCCTGATGGCTACCCTGCAGAATTTTATAAGAAATTCTCCGCTCAGCTAGCTCCCCTCCTATTAGCAACATTTACAGAAGCTAGAGACAATCAAATTCTATCTCAAACTTTTCGCCAAGCATTAATCACCGTCTTTCCTAAACAAAATAAGGACTTATTACAATACAATGTGCATCATACAGACCAATTTCACTTCTGAATAATGATGTTAAGATACTCTCAAAAATCACAGCTAGAAGGATGGAGAAAGTGCTGCCTTCAGTAATAACACAAGATCAAACTGGATTTTTCAAGGGTTGACACTTATCCTCCAATCTTCGACGCCTGTTTAATGTAATATACTCACCAACAAAGTCAAACACCCCAGAAATATTATTATCATTGGATGCAGAAAAAGCATTTGACATGACTGAATGGAAATACCTTTTCACTAAATTAGAGAAATTTGGGTTTGGCCCGAACATTTGTGCATGGATCAAACTATTGTATACCAATCCAGAAGCTTCAGTTTGTATTAACATTTGTTCAGACTACTTTAAACTAGAACGTGGTACCAGACAAGGATGCCCCTTGTCACCACTGCTATTTGCAATCGCCATTGAACCACTGGCGGTTCACTGTCGACATGCTGATCAGATAAATGGGATTATCAGAGAAGGAATGGAACAGAAAATTTCTCTATATGCAGATGATATGGTACTATATATATATATATATTTCAGACCCACAAAATTCTGTGCCTGCAGTCTTAACAGCACTTACAGAATTTCAAAAGATCTCTGGTCTCAGAATTAATCTGAATAAAAGTGTACTCTTTCCAGTGAATTCTCAAGCATACAATATCATATTGGACACCTTTCCTTTTATTATTGCAGATCAATTTAAATACCTAGGGGGTAAACATCACAAGTAAACACAAAGCTCTTTATCAACAAAATTTCGCCGTCTGTATGGAAAAAATTAAGCAAGACTTGCATAGATGGTCAACCCTTCATCTCACTCTAGCTGGAAGAATTAACGTTGTTAAGATGAATATTCTTCCTAAGCTCCTTGTTTATTTCAAAACATTCCAATATATATCAATAAATCATTTTTAAGCAATTAGATTCGACAATAACCTCATTTATTTGGAACTCAAAACATCCACGTATCAAAAGAGCGACCCTACAAAGACCTAAGGCAGAAGGTGGCATGGCTCTACCTAACTTTCAGTTTAATTACTGGGCAGCAAACATACAAGCTATAAAAACCTGGACACAAATAGATGAACATACACAGGCCTGGTCCGCAATAGAAGTAAAATCCTGCAGTACTTCTTTATATTCCCTGCTTTGTGCCCCAATAAATGCAAGGTATCGGCAATATATTAATAACCCAATTGTGCTTCACTCACTCAGAATATGGAACCAATGTAGAAAGCATTTTAAGATGAAGAAGCTTTTATCTGTGGCACCTCTGCACGAGAACCACCTCGTTCAACCCTCGCAAACATAAGCAGTTTTTAATATCTGGAAAAAATTTGGGATTAAATTGCTCAGAGGTCTTTATATACTGTAGACAACATCTTTGCATCCTACGAACAATTACATTCCAAATTTAACTTTCCAGCTACACATTTCATTCACTACCTTCAAATTAGGAACTTTGTTAAACAGAACCTGCCCGATTTTCCTCATCTTGCACCCTCGTCCATGCTGGAAAAAATATTGCTCAATTTCAAGGACTTAGACACCATCTCTGCAATATATAAAATTATTTTACAGTCCCTCCTTTTCAAAGATCCAAGAGGACAATGGGAAAAAGATCTCTTAATCAATATATTTGAAAGGGAGTGGAAAGTAGCAATGCAGAGAATTCACTCGAGCTCCATATGCGCAAAGCATGCAATTATTCAACTCAAAACTATATATCGAGCACATCTGTCTCGCCTGAAACTGTCCAAAATGTTTCCAGGGCAAGATACAACCTGCGAAGGCTGCAATCAAGTCCCAGCCTCACTGGGTCACATGTTTTGGGCCTGCGCTAAATTAACATAATTTTAGACCAAAATTTTTAAGTGCCTTTCAGACAGCCTTGGTGTCACAATCCCTCCTAACCCATTAACAGCTGTGTTTGGTGTTCTTCCAGATGGGTTTAAATTGGAGAAGGACAAACAAACTGTGATGGCATTGACTACACTTTTGGCACGCAGACTTATTTTGCTAAACTGGAAGAATCCTGACTCTCCTCTTTTAAGTCAGTGGGTAACCGATGTTTTATACTATTTGAAATTGGAAAAAAATCAAATATTCAGTTAGAGGATCTGTACAGAATTTTTTTAAAACCTGGCAGGATATAATCAATAAAAATTTTAGAATAAGCTCTTAAAGCACCGAGGAAGTAATTATCTCCGCATTTCTTTTTCTTCTCCATTCATCTCTACTGGCCTATTAAACTCATCAATTTATGTATGTTTACAAGCCTCGAGTTTTACCCCGTTGGCCATGCTCTCTCTCTCAGCGGTGGGGGTCAACTTGTTTTTCAATCCTATTTTTCGTAAAAATTGATCGATTTGTACGAATGATTACAATAAAATTTAAAAAAAAAATAGTTCTATTTAAAAATAAAAGAATGAATGTAGTTTACAGAGATCATATGACAGTTTGGTATTCTCCAACTCTATAAGCACTATTTTTTTTTTTTTTTAAGAACTACAGTTTTGATAAGAAGAGTGCACCCTACCTGTAGTTGCCACTTAGCACAGCCCTGCAGTCAACCAGCAAGAATCTCTCCATCAGTTGACCCTTGAAAGACTTCCCTGTCCGGCAAAAGTAGGTGATGCCTGACACAGTTCTTATACGCATAAACTGTAAAAGACAAACAATTCACATTACAAATGTTTCTGAAAACCGTTTCCTAAAAAAAAGTTCTTCCTGATTTAGTTAAATTGAGAAGTGTTGAATGGAATGGAATGAAGTCCCAGATCTTTATTTTTTTCTTCTCTCTGGATTAAAACCACATAGAACTATCCCTTCAAAACTTTTCAGTTTACTTTTCATTTAAACATTTATTGTTAATGTGCCGATTGAACTTTTCATTCTAAAAGACATCTTTATGTTAATGTATTGGTGCCAAAATCTATTACATTGGAATAAATTTTGGATTCACTGATGCCGTCAAGAATTATCAAGATATTATTCATAACACACTCTGGAGTCATAATTAGAGTTCAAATTCAAGTGTACATTCCTTTGTAAACAATTCAATGAAGATTCTTACCTGCATTATATACTATACACACACATACATATAAATCCATTCTCCTGTGTCCTTTGTATTTGAAAAATAATCTCAAAATGTGTAATTAACAGAAACAGAATAAGTATATTTATGTTACAGTATTAGGATATACTTCCAGCATAACACTTCTTATCAAATTACTGACAGTACCCTCCAGAACTATTATCCCTCTTTGTAAACACGAGAAAACAGAGGCTATGAAATAATGTCTACAGTTCATTGGATTTATCTTACACTTGAATTATAAGATAAATTTAACCTTTAACGGAGGTAAAATTATTCAAAGGGGGAAAAAAAATTTTTGTAAAACTGAAAACACTCCTAATGTTGGTCAGGTGTCTAGAATTACTCCTCAAGTAAAAGGTTACTATATTCATCATAACTAATACAATGCTTTTCACTCTCCTTTTCATGGAGTTGCTTTAGGCCACCATACTGACTCACCACAAGGAGGACACCCAGAAAAAAAGACATTTATACTACAATCAATCGAAACTCCTGACAGATGATCTCATATTTAACGAATTATGTGACTTCTAAAACCAAATGGATGCACCAGTGATGATTTAGGTGTCGTGTCAAGTCAACTTTATTTATAAAGCACTTTACATACAACAGCCACTGTGTCATATTAAAGGGGTAAATACTTATACGCTAAATTATTTTTTTTTTATACCTGTAATTAATTTAGATCACTTTGCAAAGATCTGTTTTCATTTGATATTAAAGAGTCTTTTTCTGTTGATCAGTGTCAAAAAAAACCTAATTAAATCCACTGTTATCCAAAGCTAAATAATAATAAAATGTAAAAACTTCAAAGGGATGAATACTTTTTTTTTATAGGCACTGTAACATTCTCAACAGCTCTGTATGGAATGTAGGAACCAGCACTGGACAGGTCACCAATCCACTGTAGGGGCCACTCAAGCGCATACTCACACTCACGCTGAGCCAGTTTGAAATCACAAATTCAGCTAACTTGCATCTGTATGGAGATAAGGGAAGAAAACTGGAGCACCCAGAGAAAAACCCATACAGACACAATGAAAAACACATACACTCCATTTAGACAATGTCTGGGCATGGTGTTCAAACTGAAGATGCTGGATTTTGAAGAAAAAATGCTTTACAGTGTAACCCACAAAATTACACAAGACAACAAAAATTGTTTTGAACTCATCAGTTCACAACATACTTTTCTAAATTGTTTTTTCAAGCTAATTTCAGATCCACTTTCAGTCTTTTCCAGTCACATCAACTTTTTGAGTTATGAGTAACATTAGTTTACAGTGTACTTGTCTGTAGTTTTTACTAAAACATAAGCACCAATGAAGTAAATGTTTCAAAATCTTTGGTGCAAAGTCAAATAGGAACACACTGTGGCATAGATATACTGAACAGTGTCAGTCTGGTACCACTGTTTCTTCAAAAACGCTTAGAGCAGGATTTTCTTGTGTACACTGTGTCTGGATTATTGTGGTAAAGCATCCAGCAGTAGTCGCCCATCATAACATCATTCCAAAAACCATGGTAGTGACTCTCCATTAACTGAATGTCCGGGTGAAAACATTTTCCTTGTTCATCACTCACCATACCAAGCTTTTCTGGAAAGAACCCTAGATGTGAGTGCAAAAAGTTTATTTTCAATGACATGCGACAGACCAGTGTCTGGTATGAATCAAGCAGATTCTGAACTCCTTCCTTGTATGCAGAAGTCTTCAAGTTTTCACAGAGCCACCTGAATGCCTCCCAGGCTTCTAGCTCAGCTGCCGAGATTGTTTAAAACCATCATCCTACATCCTACATCATCCTAATAATTTGATGGAACCCTTTCAGTCTGGTTTCAGGGCGCGGCACAGCTGTGAAACTGCTCTGCTACGGGTAACCAATGATTTGCTTATGGCAGCAGACTCTGGACAAACCAGCATATTAATTCTGTTAGACCTCAGTGCAGCATTTGACACTGTCAGACATGACATCCTACTGTCCAGAATGGAGAACATGCTGGGTATCTCTGGCACTGCCCTCCAGTGGTTCAAGTCCTATCTGACTGATAGGCAAGAGTTTGTTAGTCTTGGCAACAGCAGATCCAACTCCGTGCCAGTCACACAAGGAGTCCCTCAGGGCTCTGTCCTCGGTCCTCTGCTTTTCTGTATTTATATGCTTCCCCTTGGCCATATTATCCGTAGTTATGGATTGGGTTATCATTTTTTGCAGATGATACTCAGCTCTACTTCAATGTTAAAAGTGGAACTTCATCAGAGCTTTCTCAGCTCACAACCTGCCTTAGTGAAATTAAAACCTGGATGGAGCAGAACTCTTTAAAATTAAATTGCAATAAAACTGAACTCCTGCAAATTGGGACTAAAATGCAACTTAACAAAATGAGCTCCTTCCCAGTCCATCTTGGCAGTGATCTCATCAGACCTGCCTCTACTGTAAAAAACCTTGGTGTCATTTTTGATTCCTCCCTCACTTATTCCACCCACATAAATCACATTAAGAAACTTTCTTACTTTCACCTCCGTAACATATCCCGTGTTCGCTCCTTCCTCTCCTTCTCTAATGCTGAGAAACTTGTCCATGCTTTTATCACATCCCGCATCGATTATTATAATTCCCTACTGGCAGGTGCCCCTTCTAATCTTATATCACAGCTCCAGCTTATTCAAAACTCAGCTGCAAGAGTCCTTACTCGAACCAGCAGCAGCGAGCACATCACACCCATCCTGCTCCGTCTTCACTGGCTCCCTGTGTCCTACAGAATCGAATATAAAATCCTACTAATAACCTACAAAGCTTTAAATAACCTCGCACCAAACTACATCAGTGACCTCCTCCATCACTATGTGCCTGCCCGCCCACTAAGGTCCTCTGATTCTGGTAATCTTGTTGTGCCCCTCACTAATCTACACTCTATGGGTGACAGGGCCTTCAGCTGTATAGCGCCCAGACTCTGGAATGACCTACCAAAATTAATCAGGTCAGCTGACTCCATGAATTCTTTTAAAAAACAACTCAAAACTCATCTGTTCAGGAAGGCTTTTAGCTCTACTTGACTTTATTACCTTTCTCTCAGTTTACTTCTCTGTCAAGATGCTAATGTAACCGGTATGTGTGTGCTAGACCATCAATTATGTTGTCTGTTTTTTTTCAGAATTTACTGTCTTAATCTTCTTTATTTATTTATCTGGTTTGTACAATGCTATATACTGTATATTCTGCCGTTCTTTATTATATTCTGTAAGTGCCTTGAGCATGGGAAAGGCGCTATATAAATAAAATGTATTATTATTATTAAAGTGGACTTGACATGTGGACTTATAAATATCCCTTCCTATAGATGACAAGTGAAGCCCAAGATTTATCCTGGTCACCAAGTGGACAGCCGAAGTACAATTTGTATATCTTCTTAAGATCTGTGGTAATTGGGCGACATTGTGTTTTTGTCATGAATGAACTACACACAACAGAAACTGTCTGGATGATTAATACAATTTCTAGGCATGATAACAACTGAAATCAATCTCAGTTAAAGTTTGTAACATAAAAATACAGACAATTATCATTAAATCTTGCAACATGCTTAGGCAAACTATAAAACATATCATGCAATATAAAATTAGCTTCATCACAATAACTAAACATGCTAGGGAAAAGCTAAACACATAACAGAAATCAGCACGAAAAACACTACAAAACCCACATAAAATTACCTCTGATGAAAATGACCTGTTGACCTCTGTTATTAAAATGTTTAGCAATTATTATGAAAGTTTACACCACTGCACAAGAGAGTTTAGCAATGTCAGAATATTTTGAAAAAAATCAAATTATAATAATCTGTAAGCTACCCACTGGATAAACAAACCTTTTAAGGGTAAACTGCTTCTTAAAATTAATCCAATAAACAATAAAAAGATGGTAAGGTAAAACAACAAAAATGAATACAATTAAATGAATGCACCATTGTGTTTATGAACTGATGAGTTCAATATCCATTTTCTGGAAATTATTTTCATGCTTGGTCTGGAAGTAATGAAGTGTTGAAAAGATCAGTTACAAGCATTGACCACCAGGGGATATCATGGTCCCACTAAAGTAGGTTGTATTTTCATCTACTCTGCAAAAATACATGAAATAAACTATTTAATCAAAATTAAAGTTAAAAAGGTACTACAAGAGGAGTGGAAAATTCTGCAGTGTTAGTAAATAAATATAAGAAAGGGCCCTAAGCATCCTACTAATAAGAAAAAACAAAACAAAGAAGTGCATAGAGATAATTTAGAGGTAATAGTGGGGCAAAATAAGATAATAGACAAATCCAGGAAGGATTAGTGGAAAAAATAATCAGATAATACTTTCTAAATGCAACACAAATATAATTTAAACATATGCTTTGTTCAGAGATGCAATAATGTAGGAGCAAATACACATATTATGAAGCTCTTTTAAACATACCAGATTGTCCTATTACTACAATTAAGCATTCTGAACAGAATTTTGCATTGAGGGCATCATAGTGCAAGGACTAAAGCCTTCTGCACATGGGTGGTACTTTCTTACCACTGGTGAATTAAAATAGTTTTGAAATCAAGCACATGTTTGTGTTACTCAAGTGCTTGATTAATCTTAATATTTTGTATTTGATAGTTTTTTTTAAAGCTCCTGCAGAACATTTGCATTACCAGGAAATCTAATTTTTACAAATAAACAGTAATGTTCATATGTTTAACTTTTTTTAGTCACGGACTACAATTTTTGGTCAATTTACTATTATCTTTGAGGACTGCTTGGCCAAATACAATCTGACATTAAATTTCTGATACTTCTCCCCAGGGAACATCCTCATACTAACTACATGCCTAAACCGGCACCTCTTCACCCAGAGACAGACATTCTACTAGGATTTACTGATTCCTATAGTGAGCAGACATTGGCACACAAAGCCTCTTTTTATCCTAATGCATAGGTGTTCTTATATTTTATTATCTTTGCCATGTGGAGTGTGTCCTACTTTGCCTCTCCTTTACCCCAGAATTATTGTCTTGAGGACCTCATTATATATATATATTACTTCTGTATACAATTCCTGAAGTTCAGACTTGGTTATTCCTTTAGCATATTTATTTCAAACAAAAAGGAATATCAACCATATATGTCCATGGTGAATAAATCAATACAAGGTAAACAAAAAAATACAACCTATTAGTGATGTCCACAATGCCACAATGTAAGTCAGTGTAGCACTTAAAGCAGTTGACCCAATTCAACATTATGTTTCACGAAGTCAAGTAATGAAAAATTCAATGTAAGAGTATACTTTTTGTACAAAATTATGCTTGATTGTTGACTTTACTCTGTTATTTTTCATGTTGTGTCCTAGTTTATTCATAAAACCCTGTTGTTCCAATTATCAATCCTCATTTCCCTTTTAGGACAATACAAAGTGGAATATTCACGGAAGGAGAACAGTGTAGTGTTGCTACAATTGTCTATCAAATTGTGATTTTAATGGATCATTCAACTCAGTACAACACAGCTCATCAACTCCCAATCTTCAAGCATTTCCATAATAACTTCAAGATATAAAGGTCTTCAATATGTTTGTCTACGAAATATCCCTTCCTACAGTCACAAAGATGACAGAGGAGTTTCAAAACAAACTTTCCCAGGGGTGGGGTTGATTTGTTTTGAAACTTTTTTTTTTTGGTAAAACTTGAGTTATTTGTATGGAATGTAGCTTGATTTTAATAAAATCAATAAAATTAAAGAAAAAAAGAAGAAACAAACTTTAATGTAAAAGGTATAGTGGTGCAGTATATACTATAAATCCTTTTAACCACATAAAAATTGAGAGCATGTGAGGTTGTAATGTGGCTCATTGATTTACTTGGCATGAACAGAGAAGAATTACTTACATGGACAAAGTCAAGGTTGACTTTGCACTGAAACACCATCCTCACAAAATGGTAGGAGTTTATTTCATCCAGCAAGATGTAGACAGGTACACGGCGTGAAGCAGCTTCCAGCAGATCAGCAAACAGGTCAACATCAGTAAATATGTCCATTACCACAGCAATCACCTGCAAGAGTAAACAGAAATCCGTGAGAGAAAAAAACAAAAAAAAAAAAAACCACAAAAGAATACATCAGATAATAATGCATTTATATCAGGACTCGTATGTCTTTATTAAATCAGATTATTCAAGGAGCATATACAGTCATGTGAAAAAGTAAGTACACCGCATGGAAATTGTTGACTTTTTCAATATATCTGAACAGAAAAACGGTGTATCTTTATGAAAATTGTGCCTACAGATAAAGGTGATAAACTTCAATGAAAAAAATAAAAATTTGCCTTTTTAATCATTAATTCAACTAAAATATCAAGAGTCGTAATGGTATACTAGAAAAAAAAAATAAGCACACCATTGGCCTCAGAAGCTGGTATTACCCTATTTAGCAGAAATGGCTTCTTGTAGGCCTTCTGCATTACTGCCTACCAGTCTCTGATTTTGACTCGGTGAAACTTCTGACCACTTCTCCATGCAAAATTCCTTCAGTTCCAAGATGTTTTTGGGTTTTCTTGCATGCACTGCCCATTTCCCTCACAACATTTCACTGGGACAGAAATCAGGGCTTTGACTTAAGTAGTTCATAACCTTCAATTTTTTCTTTTTGAGTAATTTCTTGATGGATTTACTCATGTGCTTATGATCATCATCATGTTGTAAAGTCCCATTTCCAGCTTAACTTCAACTCTCCGATAGATGGCCTGAAATATTCCTCAAGCACCCTTTGATAAGATGCAAAAATCATTGTTGACTTGATGAGGCAGCAGAACAACCACAAACCATAATACCTTCATCACCATGCTTCATATTTGGTATGAGGTTCTTCTCCTGAAATGCTGACTTTGGTTTTCACCACACATGTCCAAAGTTACTGGGGCCAGACAACTCTTATCTTCTGCCCAGAGCACATTGTAACAGGAGGCCTGGGGCCTCATGTATAAACGGTGCGTATGCACAAAAATGTTGCGCAAGAACATTTCCATGTTCAAATCACAATGTATAAAACCTTATAAATACACTGAAATTAATTGCATATTATTTATTAGTTTATGGCATCTGATTGTAATTAACCTGTAACAATATAATTATTGTTGTTATATATTTCAAATACCATAACTGCTTTAGCGTTGTTGCTCCCACTGCACCTTCTTCTTCTTCTTTCAGCTGCTCCTGTTAGGGGTTGCCACTTTTTCCATATTACTCACCACTTGGAGTATTTATATTACTGTATCTGAGTGGGGAATCACAGATCTACAGCAGCTGATCAGAAAGAGAATTATCAGTATACAGCATCAAGCACACGCTGCCTCAGCCATGCTGTCTATTGAACTGCTCTCATACGGCAAACGCTTCAGAGCCTTTCCTGTACTGACCTCACGGTTCAGAAACTGTTTCATCTCAAGAACTCTAAACGCACTCAATCAGTTCATCAAGTACTCCTTGTAGAACTGTTTGTACTTACAAGTACAATTACCTCACTGTAAACTTGCGATATAGTTATAATATTGCACAACCTGAGCCACTTTATAAAGCACATATTTACATATGATGACGATATCATTTTTAAGATGAAATGCAGCAAAATATGTTTGTTATGTTGCGTGCTACTAATTTCACAAACACACCGACACTGACTTTTTCCATAATGGTGCGGAGTATCCGACCACTCACTTCTTTATTGCCTTAACAAAAAACTCTCTAGTATGCACCACATATCCATTGCTTGGAGCCACCTACTGGTTACTATCGGCATTGTGAAACAGGTACTTTAATACAATACATAACACATCTCCCCCCTGCTAAGATTGATTATCAATAACACAAAGATTTTTTTTTTTTTTTATAACAAATATATCTCAGAACTCTGAAAAAGAATATGTCTCTGAACTTGAACAGTCACACACTTGTATGTTCTCCATCTCAGTGGGTGTTCACTCATCACCTGAGATAAGTGGTGGTTTAGTGATCCTCACAGGATAACGTCTGACAGTCTCTGTTACCAGAGTATGCTCCGTGTGTCGTGAATCAGTGGACTTTGGTGTTTTCGGTGGTAAATCAATCTCTGGAACTTGATCATTCTTGTCATGGTGAGATGTACTAGGGTGATGTGTGGTACTACTATCACTCTGGGATAGTAACACCGGGGGGTCCACAGGAAGGTTCACTGCAGCTTGCTGAAGCTCTGGATCGGGACGTGTCAGCATCTGGTCCACATGGTGTTTCCATACCCCTTGTTGTCCCACATTTATCTTGTATGACACTGGTCCAGTCTTCTCCATGACAACACCTTGGGTCCACTTCTCCTCCCCTTCCTATAATCACGCACGAGGACAAGCTCTCCTATATCAAACTGTCTCTCCTTGGAGTGTGGTTGGCGGCGCTCTTGTTGAGCATCATGTGACCTGTGCACTACACCAGCAACACTGGGTTTCAGAAAATCCAGCCGTGATCGCAGCTTGCGTCCGAAGAACAACATAGCTGGTGTCTCCCTTGTTGTTACATGAGGGGTATTGCGGTATGTTAAAAGAAATGTATCCAGGCGTTGTTGCACAAGTGCTTGCCTCTAGAAGATTTTAAGGAATGTTTGAATGTCTGCACGAAACGCTTGGCCAAGCCATTGGTGGCAGGATGGTACGGTGCTGAGCGGATGTGTTTTACTCCGTTGGACTTCAAGAATGTACTAAACTCTTCAGAACAAAACTGAAGTCTGTTGTCGCTCACAAGGATGTGTGGAATGCCATATCGACTAAAAAGGCTCCTGAGCACTTGAACGGTCTTACCGGCTGTGGTGTTGTCCATAATATGCACCTCAGGCCACTTGGAATGTGCGTCTATCACGACCAGGAACATATTTCCTTCAAATGGACCCACAAAGTCCACATGTATCCTTTCCCAGGGACTAGAGGGCCACATCCAAGGGTGTAAAGGTGCTAGCCCAGGCTCTTTTTGCATACTCTGACAAGAGTGGCAGGATTTAGCTTGGAACTCAATTTGAGAGTCGATGCCAGGCCACCATACGTAAAGTGGTGACCATTTCCACAACATGAGATAAAATGGGGTCAGACATGTTGTGCCGTCTGATCTCGGCGTCACTAACTGGTAGGGTGTCCAACTGAGACGTGTAAAATACGTCTACTGCGCTTCGTTTCTCTTCGTGAGCATGGGGGATTGGTAAGCGTGAAAGACAGTCAGCATTTGCATGTAATGCACCTTTCCGATATTGAATGGTGTAATCATGTACAGACAGGAGGAGTACCCAACACTGCATTCGGGCGGCAGCCATTGACGGCGTACTTTTCGATGGGCTCAAGATGGATGTTAATGGGCGATGGTCCATGAGCAGCGTGAACTTGTTACCATAGAGGTACTGGTGGAACTTGCGCACTCCAAAGACTATCGCTAGTGCCTCCCTCTCGATCTGAGCATAATTTTGTTCCGCTTTACTAAGAGTTCATGATGCACAGGCTATCAGTTTTTCTTTGCCATCAGGCATGACGTGCGAGAGCACAGCTCCGACCCCATAAGGTGAAGCGTCGCACGTGAGTCGAAGGGGCAGTTCTGGATGATAATGGGTCAATACCTCCTGCGATACTATGAGTGATTTAGCTTCCTGGAAAGCGGACTCACAGTCTGATGTCCACTGCCATTGCTTCTTCTTGTTTAGCAGTTCATTCAGTGGTTTCAAGATAGTGGACAGGTCAGGGATGAAACGTCCATAGTAGTTTAACATTGCCAGAAAAGAACGTAATTGACTAACCTCTTGTGGTGCTGGGGCCTCTACAATGGCACACACCTTTTCTGGCGATTTGTGAAGTCCTGCTGCATCAATTATGTGACCTAAGTATTCCACAGACTCCTGGAAGAACAAGCACTTCTCTTGCTTGAGGTGCAGGCCATACTCCTCTAGCCTACCCAGAACTGTATCCAGAGTTTTGAGGTGGGTCTGCTCATCAGGGCCACTCACAAGGATGTCGTCCAGGTAACAGTGAGTATACGGCAGTCCGAGAAGCACTTGGTCCATAGCCTTCTGAAATAAAGCGGGTGATGACGCTACACCAAAGGGTAAGAGATTAAAACAGAATAGTCCTTTTTGCGTTGAGATAGTCAGCAGCTTCCTAGACTTCTCTTCCACCTCCATCTGTAGATAGGCAAGTCTAATTTACTAAAGCGTTGACCACCTGCTAGAGAGGCAAAAAGGTCCTCAAAAATGCGTGGAATTGGGTACTTATCCACACAGAGAGCTGGGTTGAGTGTGACCTTGAAATCCCCACAAAGTCTAATTGTGCCATCCTTTTTGCTTACGGGCACCACGGGTGTGGCCCAGTCACTGTGCTCCACTGGAGAGATCACTCCAAGCGCAGTCAGGCATTTTAATTCGGCCTCCACTCGAGGTCGAAGAGCATAAGGGACGTTCTGTGGTGGACAGAATTTGGGTGCACTGTTAGGTCTGAGAGTCAGTCTGGCCTTAATTCCTTTCATTGTGCCTAGCTTTTTAGAGAAAACAGCTGAGTGTCTCTTTAACACAGACTCCAAGTTTTCTTTTCTTTTTTTTTTTTTTGCTCAATGGCATGCACCATCTTTAAGTCTTTCCAGTTCAGTTTAATAACTCTCAGCCATTCTCTACCAAACAGTGGGGGTGCATCTACTTTCACTACATACAAAGGCAACTTAGCACATTGATTATTTAATTTGACCTGCACTTTGATAACCCCTTCTGGTGCCAGTGGCTCCTCAGTGTATGTCTTTAGCATGATATCCGTGGGTTGCAGAGCCACTTGGCTCAGTGTGCTTCTGTACTGTTCCAAGGGAATCAAAGACAATGCAGCTCCAGTATCCAATTCCATTTTCTTCCCGCTTACTATAGGCAGCACGGAAATTCGTGAATATTTGCCTTTTTGAGACAAAGAATACAGTCCTAACTCATTGGCAGTATCAGATTTATTTTCTTCACTCTCACTTTCACCTTTCCCTGCCTCAACCTGATGAATTCTCTTCTTATTAGTTTGCATCCTTCGCTTAATGGCATTATCCTTTTGAGTAAGATTTCCCTCTTTCTTAGCTTTTGGTTTTGTTCCTACACATGTTCTTAGTGTGTCCTTTTTTCCCCCCACACTGGTGGCAGTCACAGTGTTTATACCAACAATCATCATCAGTATGATTCATTTTCCCGCAACGGCGGCATTTGTTACAGTTTTTAGAAAGCACCTCGTTCACTTTAAGGGAAGCACTTAACTGCTGCATGTCACGCGTTGCCGTCTCTGCGGAAACTGCATAATCAACTACTTTCTGAAATATAAGATCTTTCTCAGTCAACAGCCGCTTCTGAACAGTTTCACACTTTAGTCCACAAACAAACCTGTCTCGTAGTGCGTCTTCCAAATATGCACCAAACTCACAATGTGCTATCGTTTCCCCTTCCCCCTGATTACACTTGTAGAACCGATATCTCTCCGCTATCACGAGTCGTTTCGGGGCGAAATGGGCTTGTAAAACTTCCACAACACAGCGATACTCCATCTCCCATGGCTTCGTAGGCGCTACCAAACTGCGTAGTAGTTTGTACGTTTTAGGTCCCATTACACTAAACAACACAGGCAATTTCTTCGCGGCCGTAATGTCATTAGCCAGTATGTAATGTTCAAAATGTTCAATATACAGCGTCCATTGCTCACCAGTGTCCTCGAAGGGATCCATCCGTCCGATTACTCCAGCCATGTCGTCAGCACCTTGCACTCCACATTAGACTCTGCGGCGGAAAAGAGGCTCCTTTAAGTCTAAACCAGCTCACTAGCTAGCCAATACACAGCGCGGTCGGTTCTTCTCGTTGACACAACTCGTCGCCAATTTATACTATGTTGCGTGCTACTAATTTCACAAACACACCGACACTGACTTTTTCCGTAATGGTGCGGAGTATCCGACCACTCACTTCTTTATTGCCTTAACAAAAAACTCTCTAGTATGCACCACATATCCATTGCTTGGTGCCACCTACTGGTTACTATTGGCATTGTGAAACAGGTACTTTAATACAATACATAACAAGGTTTATTATATTTTGCAGATAAAACTTTAACTTCATTTAAATAATCTATATTGTTAATAATTAAACACGTGAGGACACTGTGCTGCTGCGCTAGCGAGCAGCTGGTGCTCCCTTCACGGATTGTTCCTGCCTCGCGCTGTATTCTTGCTGGTGCTGACGCGACACTGGAAGGATAGATGCTGATAGAATAATTAAACATGTACTACGAAGATATTTCAATGTTCCTTAAAAGTTTTGAAGAATCTGCGTTCTAAGCTTACAGATGGCTTAACGTTTATTACAGAGCTGATTGTGTGGCGATTGGGTATTTGGAGAAAGAAAAGTAAGGAGAGGAATCGGAGGTTAGTAAGTTTGAAAGAGACAGTACTGCTACAATAAAGCATTTCATCGAAGGTCGAGTATGGCGCAGCAAGCATCTTGTGTGGGACATGAAAAATCACTGCGCCACCGTGTTCCCATGTTTAATAGCATGCTTTAACTCCTATCATCATGAAAATGATATCACGTATACATCTCAATATTTTAATTATTCAGAGAGCTGTAATATTACGAATGTAATGGATTCTCTGTCCTGTCGGAGGAAGAGAAAGCACAGAAGCACGTAGTGATTCACACACATAGAAGATCAAATACAAAACAAAGCATTTAACGTGCTACTTTAGTTACGATAGGATTTGAGAAACTAGTAAATTAAACGATTTTAAGATGAAGTTTCTGATGTTCTACTTTAATGAAAAAAATAAACTACATGAGTAGTGGAAATTTCAAGATTAAAGTTGACATTTCGTGCTTTTTCCCCCCACTGTGTGCCTTTTTTTTTTTCTGTGTACCCTAATAAGCTTTCATATGACACTCAGACGGTGGGCTACGATTTGCCTTTTCACGGTGACTTTGATATCTGACAACTTTTTTTTTATTTCGGGCACTGTGTGACTTTGTGAACTTGAGCTTTCGAGTTTTTCCGACACGCTATGTCACTCAATCAGCTTCCTTTTGTTGTTTATACCACTGTTTAAACCAACAAATAGTACGTTTTTCCTTGCCTCCACTTGGTTTTCGCTGAAATTCTATTTTCCCTCGTGCTTTTGCCATTGCCTTTTCACAGAACGCGGAGCTTAAGGGCTATTTATATTGATTTGCATATTCAAAGAGGCGTAATTCTGGGAGGAGTCGGGGTGGGGCAGCAGGCACGTGCACGTGCGTTAATTTTCACGCTGACCAGGATATATGGAGCGGAAGAACGTGGAAGCTGGAGTTCGCACAGATTTATGCATCTGGATTTTTTTGTGCATAAGCACATTTCCGCTTTTGTGCTTACGTCACCTTATAGTGCGAATTCTATGCACGGCATTAATACATGAGGCCCATGGTCTTTGCCTATATTTTCAATGGCAAGCTATAGTCATGTTCTAATGTTCTTTTTAGACAGCAAAGGTTTTTACCTGCCACACCTTGCTTGCAGGTCAAATTTCTCAAATCTTTTTCTGATTGTAGCTGCATGCTCCTTGACCAACTTTTGTAAAAGATACCTGTAGATCTTGCAATGAAATTTTGGGGTTCTTGGAGACTTCTTTTAGTATTAAATGGTTAGCTCATGGGCTGAAACTGCTGGGGTGTCCTGAGACATATTAATAGTCATTTGATAATTATGCCACTTGTGGATGAATTTCCTTAAATAATTGGTGATCTTTCTAAGTCTCTTAGTAGACTCACAGGCATTCACAACCTTTTTTCTGAGGTCCTTACAGAGTACTTTTGATCCTGGCATGATGTCATCACAGACTTCAATAGCAAAGGGAACACCAGACACTAGATATTTGTTGTTTAAATAAGACCGGTTCCACATGCATGTTTCCTATAAAGGCTCTAATCATTGGCGTATAATCTGAAACGCCAGATTCTAACTTTATGGATTTGATTTACGGATTTTTTAAAATGTAGATTATAGGAATAAAGGCACCATGTGAATTTTATGTGTCCTTTGTTTAAGTATATTACCTTTACCTGTAGGCACTGTTTGCATGAAGATCTATTGCTTTCCTGTTAGAATATGCTGTAAAAAAAAGAAAAAGTAGCTTACGGGGAGAACTATTAAGGATAGAATTAACTTGCCAAAAGCAGAACTTTGGTTAATTGCTAAGAATTACCCTCTGTCCCAAAAGTTTGTGAAACCCAAAATAAAATTCTTCATAAAATCTACCCTGTTAATTAGAAGTCAATGTGTGTGTGTGGGTGTGTATGTATGTATGTTCCAGCATCACTTTCGAACGGCTGGAGTGATTTTCATGAAACTTGGTACATAGGTTTCTCGTTGGTCGCCTAAAAGTACTGTAGGGTGAAATCAACCCTTAACCCTTAACCATGATCTTGCAGTCTTGTATGCATGTTATCATGCATGTTGACACTCGGAATGACCACCAGAGGGAGAACTGGAGGCAACTGCGAGCATTGTTTATGTTTGAGCACCACTTCCTTTTGAAATTAAATGGGATGCCAACCCAGCCAACTATCTATTTTTGGGACTCATTCTGTCTTTGTGACTTGAGCTGCCATATATATATATATATATATATATATATATATATATATATATGGTTGAAATAGTTTACTGTCAAATAATGCAAAGAGTATGCGACACGTGTTTCACCCTAATGGCGTGTGGTTCATTCATTTGACAGCATGTAGATCGGGGTAATTACATTCATTGCATTCGTAGTCTGTGTCACAATCTGATTGTATGGGTGGTTACCTACCAGGTCGCCATGGTGCAACGTTAGAGGCCTCGCCTCTGGCGCTGACATCCGAGGTTCAATTCCCCGAGAGGGGGGTGCAGTGAGTGTGTACGCCTGATGAGCCCAGAATTAGGGCGAAACACGTGTCGCATACTCTTTGCATTATTTGACAGTAAACTATTTCAACCATTCTATGATCTGCTTCTCGCAACTGAAATGAGGGCACCGTGGCGGATGTTAGCTGACTTGCTGACCAACCACAAGCGTTACCTGGTAGGTAACCACCCATACAATCAGACTGTGACACAGACTACGCAATGAATATATATATATATATATATATATATATATATATATAAAGCAGACTGTAACAATCGTGCGGTCTTGTATGTATGTTACCATCCAGTTGAAGCTCGGACCGTTTCTGGTGTGCTCTGTCAAAGCAACTGGCAGTTTTATCATGAAAAATATGTAGTATTATTTGTTTGTCGTTTAATGTTCGAGATTCGGTCTTATACGTCTGTTATCATCCACTTGACGCTCGGAAGGTTTGGACAATCATTGAAAATTGCTGGAATCAATTTCGACACAGCCTGTTTCTCACATGGACAACTTTATGTGGCATGTTCAAGGGTACAAAGTCCTAAGAACCTTTATATATTGACTAAAGATGGAAAAACTAAACATCATATATAACAAGGCACTTCAGTAAACAGCATAAACACATTAGTAAGTCTTCATTGTTTGTTAATTTATTTTTATTTTTGAAGATGTTTTTTTTTAATTATACAGTATATTTCTCAAACAATTAAAAAAAAATGCATTTAGCTTGTTTACATTTGTATGCTGCAGCATCTATGCAACAGAATCATATGTAGTTCACACAACAAAGAATAAGGAACACGTGTTCTGAATCTCACCAAGACAGACCAGAGGCTTGTCTTTCTGATGTTTCGTATTATACGTTAAAACAGAATGGAAAAAGGAAAAAGGGCCAGGCTGAGGCTCACCTCTCCAAAGCTGTTACAATTTTGTACAGTGCCGGCTGCATCGTGTAACAGAGGCTTTAGAACTCATAAACAGAAGAGAGGCTCATCTGTCTGATGTCTTAGAATTTAAGTAGCATGACAATACTTTAAAAAAAGATTTGAAAAAAATAAATACAGGGCAGAGATTGCTGCTGGACTCACCGCAACTGTTAAACCTTCAACACAGTGGCAGTACAGCACTGGCTCTGCCAGGCAGCAAGGTGATGGCGGTCAGAAGAAGGGACAGGTATGACTGTGCTGGAAAATTGTAACCTGATCAGCAAAATAGCCATGCCCAGCAATTTTTAGTCATAAAAACTGACATGATGCTACGACGAGATCAGTAACTGCAGTTAGCAAGTCTGATATGTCCACAACAAAAACTTATATACTGTAATGTGATACTGGCTTTAGACTGTAGCTATATAAAGGCACCACAAAAATAAGGTTTACTTGTTTGTTGATACTTAAAGTTAATGTATAAAGATTTAGTACTTTATACAGCCTTCAGTTTATTGTATGCAATGCCTATTAGTTACTAAGGTAGGCATTTGGCTGTAATAGGCATGATTGCCAGTCTACTGTAATGACCCACCGTAGGACACTTCGCAATCTACTTATCCTGTCTGAAAATAACTGAACTGTGCACTTACATATGCGACTGACTTATGAATTGTAAAATTACTAAGGGCAGCATGACACTATTGGTTCTTCCTTTTTAATCTTCTCACACAATATATACACTCACTGGCCACATTATTAGATACATCTTGCTAGCACCGGGTTGGACCCCTTTTTACCTTCAGAACTACCATAATTCTTTGTGGCATATATCCAGCAAGGTGCTGGAAACATTCATCAGGGATTTTGGTCCATATTAACATGACCACATCACGCAGTTGGTGCAGAGTTGTCAACTGCACATCCATGATGCAAATCTCCCATTCCACAACATCCCAAAGGTGCTCTATTGGATTGAGATTTGGTGACTGTGGAAGCCGTTTGAGTACAATGAACTCACTTTCATGTTCAAGAAACCAGTTTGAGATGATATGAGCTTTCTGATATGGTGCATTATTCTGCTGGAAGTAGTCATCAAAAGATGGGTATACTGTGGTAATAAAGGGATGGATATGGCCAGCAACAATACTCTGGTAGGCTGTGGCATTTAAACAATGTTCAGTTGGTACTAAGGAGGCAAAGTGTGGAAAGAAAATATCCTTTACAACACTACACCACTACCACCAGCTTGAACCGTTGATACAAGGCAAGATGGTGCCATACTTTCAAGTTGTTCATGTCAAATTCTGACCCTACTATCCGAATGTCACAGCAGAAATCAAGACTCACCAGACCAAGAAAACATTTTTCCAATCTTCTCTTGTCAATTTTGGTGAGCCTATGCGAATGGTAGCCTCAGTTGCCTCTTCTTAGATGTCAGGAGTCGCACGAGGTGTGGTCTCCTGCTGCTGTAGCCCATCTGTTTCAAGGTTTGACAAGTTATGAGTTCAGAGATGCTCTTCTGCATACCTCAATTGTAACAAGTGGTTATTCGAGTTGCTGTTGCCTTTCTACCAGCTCAGACCAGTCTGGCCATTCTCCTCTGATCTCTGGCATCAATAAGGCATTTTTGCCAAGAGAACTGCCACTCACTGTATATTTTCCCTTTTTTTGGACCATGCTCCTTAATCCCTACAAATAGTTGTGCATGAAAATTCCAGAAGAATAGCAGTTTCTGAAATACTCAGACCAGCCCTCCCGGTAACAATAACCATACCAAGTTCAAAGTCACTTAAATCACCTTTCCTCCTCATTCTGATGCTCGATTTGAACTTGAGCAGATCATCTTGACAATGTCTACATGGTTAAATGCATTGAGTTGCTGCCATGTGATTGGCCGATTAGTATTTTAAACTAATAAAATGGCAAGTGAATGTAAATGTACTGTATATGATATTATATTAAGATTAAGAGAAGTTTCTAGAATTGCTAGTCTGTTTACAAGGCTCTCTGGATTTCTTAAAGAAATACAGTTTTCTTTGCACTGCTGCTGAGTGAATCACAATTCAATGAGCTCCAATATATTTCTGTAGTGAGCAGCACAATAGGAACTTACACAGGACAGGAAGCCCAAATTAACTTATAAAATGAAAACTCTTAACATAACATTTCTAACCTATTCCAGTCAATTCAGAGTCACCTGGCACCGCTGAACACAAGGCAGGAAACAGCCCTGAATAGTAAGCTAATCCATTATGAAGTGGAGATGAAACTGCTGATAGAACCCAGGTGGGGTTGCCTTAGGCTCTTGGAGGAGTAGGCTGCACAGGTCTTTAAAAAAGGACACCGTTTTTTTCATGCAAGAACAACAAGCATGTCTAGTACATTTCAGAGCTGGGTTCCATTAAGTATGAAAAGTGCTTCAGGATCTTCAAGTGAATTCCTGCTACCTTAATCGTTGCTGCATCTCATTTTCTACAGGCTGTAGCATGCAAAATATGACTCCACATGTAAGGCGTGTGCAACTGCTTTTAGCAATTAGAAGACAGCCTGCAGACAATCAACCGGTATTGTGAGTAAGCAGTCAGCCTTTACCAACTTCTGTATGCCTCCTAGTGGATGGGGAAAAAGGTACAATTCCACAGTATATTCAGTTACAATATACAGTATCAGTACCTTGACTTTCACCACTACTAAGCCACACTGCAGCCACAGACCTTAAAGGATAAAATTAATTTTATGCTTTATAGTATAAATCCTCTCAACACAAGCAAAAGCTTTTTTTTTTTTTTTTTTTTTTACAAAAACAGCACATTTCTTAAAAGAATACATAAAGCTAGTTAAAATAAGACAAGCTATAATTCATTATTCTTAAACATGCAAAATAATGTTTGTATTAAAGACATCACAAAATATCCCTTCATTTTCTGGCATCTGTTTTTTCCATTACAGAAGAAACCAACCCACTACACATGTCAATTTAGAATAACCAGTCAAAGTATCCATTTTTAGGATATAAAAAGAAAAATATGTGAAGACTGGGTGACTATAGGAACTATACATCTTCATGCAGATGGTGACCTGTGCAAGAAGCTGAACATAGATTCTTGAAGCTGTTATGCAGTGGCATTATCCAGTCTGGCACAAAATATCAATAACTGTTAATGATGTAGTTGTCATTAAAAATTCATTAAGCATTTAATAAAATTTTTCTAAGCACTCCTTATGCATTTTCGGATATATAGTCTGTTATATTATATGACTATAGTTATATAGTCTGGTATGATTAGTTATTTTGGTCAAATTACTCTGTTAGAAATATATTTTAGTGTTTTTGTTTATTGGGCTACCATTTTGGGGGACTCATTATCAGGATGCATTTTCCAATTGCTTGGCAGCGTGGTAGGTTGTGACAATGTGACAATACAGGTACAATGCTTTACAAGCGACTGCCATGGATCCTGTTGCATCCATGACTGTTGATAATTCACTTTGTGTGGGTTACCCATAGACTTAGTCTTATAAAAATTCCTAGTAAGTAGAAACTTGAATTATACCCACTTTCTCCAATACAGGAGAGCAGAAAGCTATCAAACTTGTTTAATCCAATTCACGGTGATGGGGGTCTGAGCCCATCTCAAAATCATTGTGTAAAAAATTGGAATCAATGCTGGATGTGTAGTCAGTCCTCTGTACGGCAAACTCATGCACACACATTCAGTGGGTTAATTTAGGCCAAAGTTCAATAACATCGACTGAACATTTTAACTTTGTAATGCCATAAACTATCACACCTATTTCCATGACACCCTGCTGGTAAATGCTTTGGCCACACCTCTCATCTCCTTAATTGGCCCATCATGTAATTGGTGTAGTAACAATGTATTCGGCATATAATTTGTTTTAGCCGATATTAAATCAAGGAACTCACTCCTCTGTCCCTCCTTTGCCTCTAGCACCTTCTACCTACGTTTCTAGTTTAATTGGAGAGCAGAGACTCAGAAGTAGAAGCAATATCAGCTGGTGGCAAGGTTTAAGATTGGAATGATCCTTGAAATTCTAGCAGGTGATGGCAGGAAATCAAAGTTAGAACCTTAAGAAAATGTCAAACGCCACATTTGTAGAGAAAAAGAGTGTATGAAAGAGCAAACAAGTGTGAAGCAAGCTGGAGCTGGTGAAATCAAACAATGTAATTGTGTAATCCTGCTACATTAAAGCACAAAAACGGGAGAAGGCCTTGTAAAAGCTTCACAAAAGGCCAGACCTGCCCTTAATTCAAGTCTTTGGTCTAACAATAGACATACTGACCCATACTCAAAAGACAAGTTTCCACCTGCACAGCCACATGGTCACAAATTGAAAAGGGAAACATTGCAAAACATCAAATCAAAAAAAAAAAAAAAAAAAAAAAAAAAAAAAAAACTAAAGACATTCTGTATAATCCAAGAACGTATTAGTCAAAAAAAGATCAGAAAAATCAGGGCAGGAAAAACAAAACAGGCTTGGACCAAAGGTAAACCAAAAGCGAACAAATCCGGACAAAATCCTAACACTAGAATCCCTGAAGCCTATTAAAAACTTGTAATCCTGGGCCACCTTAAATTTCTTTGTACCTCTCCTCATCAGCGTGTTTTGTTTTACAAAGGTGTCGATCAGCACAAGAAGCAAACAGCCTGCTATCCCATTCCCTCCAACCCATACCCCCAAGGCGGTGCTGAAGTCGGTCGAAAACGTCTCCCAGCTCAAGTCTCTTTATAGTGGTGTGAGGTGCCTGGAGTTGTATAGGGTAAATAATATATCGTTACTTGGATTATTATGGGGCTTTGCCCCCTGCTCGCTTTGCTCGCCAACCCCCAGGTTTGTTCCTGTGGAAATACAATTAAAAGTGTTTTTTTTTTTCCCATGGGAATTGTTACATATGCATTATGTTCACTTTTTATTTTAAAACCTCATAAAAAACCGACTGTTAAATGTTTGTCCTTGTGATTTGTTAATTGTCATTGCAAAAACTATTCTGACGGGAGTTTTAATACAAATGGCAATCAAGATCTCCTTTTTGCCCGAACACCATTTCGAGCTCAATCAATAAAAATAAGAATTTCTGATAAAACAATCTATGCATTGTTGTCAAGAAGCTGCGGTTTTCTGGCCACTGTAGATTGTACCCCATTGTAATAAAGAAATCTGGCCGATCGATAATTCTGGATATTGCCATTGCATCATGATATAACTGATACAATGCTCTTGGACTACCTTGATTTGATGTTGGTAACATTACTGATTTACCTATTTTGAATTTGTCTGAACTATTGATATTTGAATTTTGAATGTGATCAATGAGACCTTGCACATGTTCTGTTTCAAGTTTAGCTTGATTTGATTTAATGAAGAGATAATTAGATGCAACTTTTATATATATGCATTAATAATGTAATGTTGCGACAGACGTCGAGATGATAGAAGTGGGTTACATACATGGGAACGTATCGCTAATCTTGACCCGAAATAGTGTGTGGGTGTTATTCGTTTTTCTGAATGTGCTTGTTTCATATTGTATGACCATTCTGTTTCGCCATCTGAGAAAAGCAAAGGAAAGAGTAAAGGGTCAGCATGTGGTGATGTATTTGACATACATGAAGAATCATGCTTTGCCTTTGGATATACACGAATATCTACTCTGTCTTTGATATCTCCGTCTTTCGAAAGTATTATCGCTGACAATTCGTCACATGTGGGCTTATTATAAACGCAACTGTGATCTTTCGGATTCATATAGAAAACCAAGAAAATTTCTTTGTCCACGTTTTGCTGATAACTTTCATGTAAAGTGCGATACTTTTAGACGTATGGATTTGTATCCATTATTATCTGTATAAGTTCCAGAACAACGGATCGTTTAACTCTTTCGATTCTATGTTGCATCGCTTCTCTGTGATCATATACACCTGACCAAATTGTGGGTTTTTCTAAATTAAACTTGTCGTAGCTGTAATTGTTGCAGGAATACAGATACTTATATCTTATGGTACTTTTCCCTGATGGCAACATGAATTAGACGATGCACAAGTCTCCGACTTAAACTTTAAAGCCTTACAGTATCTACATACTTCTGACATATCATCTATGTGCATATATTCAATCTCATTCTGCTGTTCCGTTATTTCACCTAGTAATAATTTCCGTTTGTTTGTGCGAATGCGAACTGTACTCTGTTTTGTGACACCTTTGAATTGTAGTGCTGTCATATTTTTTATGTTGCTCTCCGTGTGTAGCGTGCCACGGTTTTTTGGAGCCTTTCGAATTCCACTGCTTTCATAATCTGTAACCTGCTCTGCATGTGTATGGCGCCAACGTGTTTGAACATCTTTATGAAGTTCTACTGTGTCTTTTACTATTTGTCGTTTATTTTTGACCCCGTTTGGACCGGCACGGTTTTCAATTCCACTTGTTCCAGCCTGATTATTATTTTCCTTGCCTAGGTCACTGTCTCATGGGAACATGCTTCCAACAGATGTCAGTATGATGTGACTTGACCATGTTGAGTGTCATCTTTAACTTATCAATTTTTTTAGAGCTGCTCTTTCTTCTTCGCTTTTTAGATGACCATGATCTTGTTTGAAAATGGTTGTAAGTAGGTCGTGCCTTGCCATGGATGTCAGAATGACGTGACTTGACCGTGTTGCGGGAAGTGAAAGTGTCTCTACCTCTCTGACGTGTCTCTCTGTCTTTCAGAAGATCATGTCTCGTCACAAGATTTTCTTTTATAATAGAAAGACATACATTTCATGTGTGTTCCATGTCTACAAAAATCTGTGTAAGTGTAGGATGACATCAAATGCGAGGCAAAAAATGCTGAATACATACCTAAAACAGAAACTTTTTCCATGTTATACTAATAAAGACGTGAAGTGTATAATGTGTGAAGACTTTAGTCTAAATATCAAATTAACATTTGTGCTTTTATTCAAGAATATAACCAAAGTAAAAAAAAAAAATCTATTTACATGTTGCTGTCAAGGAGTTAAAACCCCAAGCTCAATCGAAAGAAAGTTGATATGTATTCTTGGATGGTGCAGAGGTAACAACTGCTGCCTTATAACCAAAAAGTTCTGGATTTGAGTCCTGACACACCACGTTTTGAGTAGTGAGCTACTATTATTATTACTATAATAAAAACATACATTTGATTTGAGTCTGTAGCACCCAGTGTAAATGTTGGCTACTTGTAAAAGTTAGCGCTTTTTTTTTTTTTTTTTTTTTTAGTTATTCAGTGTTATTCTGTCAGTGACGTTCACGTGGTACAACAAACTTGCCTCTCCCTCCCCGAGTTGATGGCATTTATCTCCAATCTTTTCACAACAGCAACAATGACCACAGTTGCTGCTGTGGTTGATGCCTGCTAGCAAGTTGCACATGCATGAGTAGGGAGCATCCAGGCATCTCTGATAAGATAAGGAGTCTCAACATGGTGCCTAGCCATCTACGGTCACTAACAGCCTCATTCTTTGCCCCAGAGCTCAGATGATGAAGCTCACTGACAGCACCTCACCCCGGCTCTGAAGTTTCTGCCTCTTCTGCTCCACTGGCTACTTAAAATCCAAAGCTGCCGGAAGTCGGCTTTCATTCCCAGACCACATTCTGAATAGCATGGCGCTATACAAATTTAAAAGGGAGAAAAATGCCTAAAGAACATGGCATCATAGCAGAAGGACATTCGCGATCATTCCCAACATTTTCAGGACTTGTCTTTTAGTTTATGTTGCTGCATTAAACAGAGTACTGGTTGGTCCCCAACCCTTTACCTTGTACCTCTTACTCCCTCTTACATTAAAACAATAACCAAAATACTAAGTAAACAAAAATAAAATTGAGCCAGAGCAATAGCCATGGTGGTACCCAAACAATCATAAGGTAAAAAACAAAGACAATATTAGTCTGAAGGCTTAGGAACTACAGTGGGATGAAGGAGTACTGGCCAACTGAAAAGGCTTAGAATGCAAGGAACAAAAAATTAGAGACGATTTCTGAATACAACAACATGTACTACCGTTTTTCTATATAACACTATTACAGTGAAATTTTGATTCACTTGTGGCCTAGGTGCTGTCCTTGTGGAGAATCGAAGTCTATTTTCTGTTGCTATTCCAGTTTCCTTCCACATCCCCAGAACTGTGAAGATTATGTTGACCTATCTTCTTGTATTAACCTAGGATGTGTGACTGTGCTCTGTAATGGACTATTAAATGTTAGAGCATTAACCAACAAGACGTTTTTCATCAACGATCTTATTAGTGATAGAAAAATTGAAAGTGAAACGAGGCTTAGCTCAGATGGTGCAACCGTTTTAATTGAATCTGCGATTCCGAATTACAGTTTTACTCGTGCGGATCGCCAGGGAAAGAAGGGCGGAGGTTTAGCAAACATTTACTCGTGCCGGTTAAAGTGTAAAGATGTCAGTTTTGGTAAATTCAAGTCCTTTGAGTATCTTGCCGTTGTTATTCATGGAGATTCTCATTTTCTAGTATTATCCGTGTATAGACCTCCTAAATTTAAAGAGTCTTTCTTTGAGGAATTCTCAGACTTGGTGTCAATTATAATTATGAACTATGACACACTCCTAATAGTCGGCAACTTTAACTTTCATATTGATAATCAGTGTGACCCAAAAGTAAAAGAATTCATGAACCTCCTGGACTCTTTTTGATTTGAGATTGCTCGTGAATCAGCCTACACATAAAGCAGGTCATACATTAGATTTAGCCTTAAATAATCTCGCTCCATCTTATATATCTGAATGTCTGACACCTTATATTCCAAATCGTAACCTTAGATCCTCAAATGAGTGTCTGCTTAGAATTCCAAGAGCTAAACTTAAAGAAGTGGTGAGGCGGCCTTATGCTGTTATGCACCTAAAATCTGGAACAGCCTGCCAATAGGAATTCGCCAGGCTAATACACTGGAGCACTTTAAAAACTGCTAAAAACACATTACTTTAACATGGCTTTATCATAACTTCATTTCAGTTTAATCCTGATGCTCTGTATATTCAATTAATTACCATAACTATTCATGGTGGCTCTAGAATCCGTACTAACCCCAACTCTCCTCTGTTTCATTCCCAGTTTTTTGTGGTGGCGACCTGCGCCACCACCACCTAATCAAAGCACCATAATGTTCCTACACTGATGGATTAAAAGCCAGAAGTCTACATGACCATCATCATCAAGTCCTTCCATGAGAACCCTAAATACAAAGAGGACTGTTCATTTATGTTAGGTAGAATGCACAGAGGGGACTGGGAGGTCTCATGGTCTGGAACCCCTGCAGATTTTATTTTTTTTCTACAGCCGTCTGGAGTTTTTTTTGTTTTTTCTGTCCTCCCTGGCCATCGGACCTTACTCATTCTATGTTAATTATTGTGGTCTTATTTTAATTCTTACTGTCTTTTTTTTCCATTCTCTTTTCTTCATCATGTAAAGCACTTTGAGCTACATTATTTGTAAGAAAATGTGCTATATAAATAAATGTTGTTGTTGTCATCTCAACTAAGGATATTTTGTGCACTGACTCTGGAGCTGGTAGATTTGGCTTCAAGCAGCTTCACAAAATTAGTGGATGAATACATTTTTGCAGTTTTTACTTTCTTTTAACTGAACATCAAAAGGTTTCCATTGTAATTTGCAGCCAAAAAATAATCTGCATGTTTTTTAAAGTTACAAAACTGAACTTTTTTCATTGGTTAAAGCACTTCATAAAATAAATGGAAGAACTGGTGGAAAACTGCTGAAGACCTATAGTTTGGCATGAAACAGTGAAAGACTTTTTCAAAGTATGCTTGAATATACGCCCACCAGTGCAGAGTTTTTTAACCTGTCGCATTAATGACATGAGAAACTCTGCGACCACACCTCCAGCAACCATAGGTGAGTCTCAGCAGGAACTAGCAACCAACTAGAACTCATTTATGAAACAAGACGGAATTGCGACATCGTATACATTTTTTTCTTTCTCCTAATGTCTTAAATACTCTTTTGACGGTCCTAGTGTTTCAATACCCCTAAACAGACAAATACTTTCCTAAGAACAGTTCAGGGGAACCCCCAAAAATTAATAAAAACTACTGATCATAACACAGTGGGATTTTAGCAGACTTGAGCAGAATCAATGCATTGTTAAACAGGAAAACTACATAGAGAGAGAGGACTACGCATTATATGAGGAAGGACCCAAAAATTCCTGGAATCAGTCAATGGCATCATAATAGGATGTAGTTATTGAATATGCCACTGGAATCATATGCCTGCAGTCTGGTTAAACAGTCCTTCAGTGGCATCCTACAGAGTTCCTTGAGTACATATTTCTGCCAATTATTCTACTATTGTGCATGTAATCTGGTTGCTTCTTTTTTTCCAAGCTACCATGGCATATTCTCAAGAGGCAATGAGTATGTTTACATGCACACACAAAACTGGGATAAGTTGAATATCCAGGTTAAGGCAGAAACCTGGTTTCTTAAAATTCTGTATTTACATGAATGTGTCCAACTATGCATTTCTTCTTTGGCAAAATGCTCAAATGTCATTAAACTGTGCAATAAAAGATTCAAACATACACATTGGCCACAAGGAACCTAAAAGCAAGCACTGAGCCCGTGTCTCTCAAACCATGTGTGGAACATTACTTTTAAAAGTTATTTAAATTACTCATTACTTACACAAAAGGCAACTAAATATTACATATAGATAATAATTCTTTTGTATAAAAACCTGCACATTTGACTGGCCAGCATTTGTTTTTAAATCCTAAGCCTATATATGAACCTTCATGAAACTAACAAGAAACACAGCCAAATGAGACCAATTTTGTTGTGTTTTATAAATAATCTAGCCAGGGTACCAGTCAAAGACAGGTAATAGATTAAAAAATATTTGCTCTCTCTAATCCTATGTGTACTTTCAGCCTTTTTGCTCTGTACTTGCATGTGTCTGAATCTCTCTTAACCGGCGCAATCTTTCTTGAGCGTGTTCCTGTAAATCCTGCTTTTCTTATACTACATTATTATTTTTGAGATACCTTTTTCAACTCCTGTCCAGTTATATACATTCAGTCTCTGAAGGAGAATCTCACAGCATGCTTCTTTACTCCTCCTCATGCATCTTATACTTGCACTTTCCTTTTCGTCGCCAAACTGACCAATCAGATTGCTTCAAGGGACTGGACACACTAGTGTTTTATTATACAGTAATACCTCCTCCATCGCGGGGGTTGCGTTCCAGAGCCACCCGCGAAATAAGAAAATCCACGAAGTAGAAACCATATGTTTATATGGTTATTTTTATATTGTCATGCTTGGGTCACAGATTTGCGCAGAAACACAGGAGGTTGTAGAGAGACAGGAACGTTATTCAAACACTGCAAACAAACATTTGTCTCTTTTTCAAAAGTTTAAACTGTGCTCCATGACAAGACAGAGATGACAGTTCTGTCTCACAATTAAAAGAATGCAAACATATCTTCCTCTTCAAAGGAAACAGAGAGGAAAGCAAACAAATCAATAGGGCTGTTTGTTTTTAAGTATGCGAAGCACCGCCGGTACAAAGCTGTTGAAGGCGGCAGCTCACACCCCCTCCATCAGGAGCAGGGAGGGAGAGGGAGAGGGAGAGAGAGAGACAGAGAAAAACAAACTGAAAAATCAATACGTGCCCTTTGAGCTTTTAAGTATGCGAAGCACCGTGCAGCATGGCGCTTCAGGAAGCAGCTGCACACAGAAGGTAGCAACGTGAAGATAATCTTTCAGCATTTTTAGACGAGCATCCGTATCGTCTAGGTGTGCGTACAGCCCCCCTGCTCACACCCGCTACGTCAGGATCAGAGAAAGTCAGCGCAAGAGAGAGAAGAAAAGTAAGTTGGGTAGCTTCTCAGCCATCTGCCAATAGCGTCCCTTGTATGAAATCAACTGGGCAAACCAACTGAGGAAGCATGTACCAGAAATTAAAAGACCCATTGTCCTCAGAAATCCGCGAACCAGCAAAAAATCTGCTATATATATTTAAATATGCTTACATATAAAATCCGCGATAGAGTGAAGCCGCGAAAGGCGAAGCGCGATATAGCGAGGGATCACTGTATACTAGATTTAGCCCTTCATGTACTGTTAAGTAAAATACATTTATCCCCTTTTTACATTCCGCTCTGGAGCCACTAATGATTTGCAGTAACACCTGTCACTGTGCTATATGATCACACTGTTTCATAGCAAATAACTGGTTTAAATCTAAACTGAAACATTATTTATATGCTTCTGTTACAGGATTACATTCAGCACACTGTTTGGCTTGTGCGATTGAGCCCTGCTTCTTGACACTCCTCTTTTGTTGCTGGGATAATAATGCAGGTACCTTTACTGTAACAGAATACGTATTGTGATGGGTTATTCGTTACTTTAAAAAGTAATGGAACTACTTACTTATTATGTTGCTTTTAACATGTAGCCCTACTGTTCCAGTGCTGCTAATCTTGGCACTGTACATTCGGCTCAACAATATACATTTATCAATTTCTGACATATTGGATACATTATTTTAGCCAGGAGAAAGAATAAGGTGATCACCTCAGCATTTGCCTTAGAATATTGATCTTTGTGGACACTTCCATTATTGTCTACCCATGGCTGCTGGAAGTGTCAGTGAAGCTAACAAAGTACAACAGAAATGCACAGAGAACAAACTCCTCAACATGTTTTTCGATACTGAAGGACATGTTCACAAAGAGTTTGTTCCCTGTGAACAAACCGCTAATCAGCAACATTGCATTGAACTGCAGAGGCGTCTATGGGAAAGCATCAGGAAGACATCTGGAGAAGTGGGGCACGTAAAACTGAATTTTGTACCATGACAATTCACCTGCACGCACCATAAGTTGACCTAAAACATTGTGGTTGTTGCTTCACCAAAAATTCACCAGATTTTACTCACTGTTGCTTCTTCTTGTTCCCAAAATTAAAATTGAGATTGAATTGAATAAGACTTGCTCATATGGAACATAGCCAGGAAAAAAAAAAACCACAGGAGACTCTAGACATGGTAAAAAAAAAAGATGAGTGTAGGAAATACTTGTAGAAATGGAAGAAGCACTGGTACCAGTGCATTGCATCTCAAGAAGAGTATTTTGAAGATGACTAAAAGGGAACTGCTGTAAGTTTTAAAATAAAGCAGTTATCTTTTTTTTAACAATTAAAGGAATTTTTGGTTTCCCTTTTGTATGCATTACTATAAATAACTGAGAATGGACTGCAGACAGTTCTTGAATAGTGCTGAAACATGCATTCTGCTTATATCTTTAAGAAGGTGAGAGCACTTTCAGGTCTACTACTTTCACAGTTACAAACCTGGTTGACAAAAGTGGATCACTACTTGGGTGAAGTGCTAGTCAGAAAGGGAGTTGAGCTCAGAATATGAAACAGTAACATGTAATCCTTACCTGTCTAGCATTTTTAATAAGTCGCCGAGCCTGCTCCTTGATCGAAGGCATGTCTGGATCTGATGGGTTGACGAGGGTCGTTACTTCAGTGGGTCCTGTGAATCCCACCACGTGCGGCCAGCCCAGGTCGAGTCCCGGGACTTCAACATCAGACTCCATGGGCCAGTAAGTCCCTGATGAACTATCATGGTCAGTATAAACTCCTTCTGCATATGAAGGCTCTTGCTGGATTGTTATCTTTGGCACCTGTAGTGTCTTCTGGATGTGAACAATCTCAGGCTGGGCCAAGAAGTTGACAATAGCATGGCCCTGCAAAAATTCATAAAATGTCTCTAAGTTGCCCTCAGTCAGCACATCGATGGCCAGTCGATACTCTTCACGATAGTGTGGTTCCAGATAGTTGGGATCCATAGGGTTGTCCCCTTGTGAGGAGCTTTGAGACCGACGGGCCATATTGTCAAAGGAGCAGCAAAAATGGAGAGGGAGAGGAAGGGAACCTACCAATCAGAAAAAAGGAAAAAAAACAAGAATTAGACTTTACAAGGAATTCAAGAACTCATCCAACCTAGAAATCTGATTAAACAATCAACTTTTTCCTTTCAACCTATACTAAAAGGTTTCTCAGCATTTCATGGACTTCCCATTTTGTCTCCTTACAATTAAGTTACAGGTCACAAAGTAAAATAAACCATTATAGCACATTACTTGATTTATAATCCATTCTCCCACTGATTATTTTGTAAAACCAATTGTGAAGGTCCTCTGTAGAAAAGGCATGAAATTAAATTAAAATGATGGAAAACCAGCAGAAAAAAACACAGCAAGCTAACAATATACGAAGGTCACAAATCAACTGCCGTTTGAACGTGTAAGACTTAGTGGGTCTGCCATAAGTATACACTGTCTGCTAGCACATTAATAAATAATGATCACTGGGTGTTCAGTGCTTTACAACAATGGGGTCCATAGTCACTGCTCAATAATTCAGTTTAGTGATGTTCTGGCACACAGGGCAACAAGCAAAGCTATAATCATGTAGGAGTACAAAAGCAAGCTGGAAGACAAGATAACATGAAACACAGAGTGTTTATATATACGGTGCATTCAGAAAGTGTCCAGACCCCTTTAACATTTCACATTTTGTGCTAAAATTGTTTAAATTCATTTTTTCCTTCATCAAGCTACACTCAATATCAAGAATGACAAAGCAAAACAGAATTTAATAAATGTTTGGAAATTTACTAAGCATCAAAAACTGAAATATCACATTGACACAAGTACTCAGACCTTTTGCAGTTGTACTTGAAATCTGTCTTAAATGCTTCCCGTTCTATTGATCACCAAGGAGATGTTTCAACACCAGAGTTCACCTGAGGTCAATTCAATTAATTAGAGATGATTGGGAAATACACATATTTGTCTATCAAATAATCATACTACAAAAAATGTCTGCATCATTGAAGGTTCCCAGGAGAATTGTGGACTCCATACTTCATTAAGAGAAGTTAGGAATAGCCACAACTCTTCCTAAATCTAGCCAAACTAAGCAATCAGAGGTGAAAGGCCATGGTAGGAGAGGTGGCCAAAAACCAGATGGTCACTCTGGCTGAGCTTCATAGAACCTGTGTGCAGATGGCAGAAAGTTCCAGATTGATAACCATAAGGCAGGACCTCGAAGACTAGTCTGGGTTGAGAAAAAGCTGAATGTAAAAATGCCCAGAAAATGGAAATTGTGTATGAAAAGTACTGAGTAACTAATTAAGTGCTTTTCTGTATACTTCGTTTTTTTTTGTTTTTAAGGATTTTGACCTAGGACTGGGTTCAAATCCTACTACTGACACTGTGTGGCCACGAGCAAGTCATTTCACATGACTGTGCTCCAAGTGGAAAAAAAAATAAATGTAGCCAATTGTATCTCAAATCCTGTAAATTGCCTATAATAATAATGTTTATTAATAATCGGTCACATTAGCTGCCTATTCTTGAACATGCTATTGTTTTTGTTGATTAAAACTGAGTTTTGCAGTGATCAAGAAAAATGTATTCTTTTTAACTGAAATGGGTAATCAGTAGGAATAACGAAAAATATGAGTATATATTATTATTAGATGTTAGTGATTTTCATTTGTTTATGCCACTCACTCAAGTACAGCATTTCTTCTTGCACTTCTTGTTAGCTGTATATAACCCCTTTTAAAGCCTACAGAATATATATAAAAAGGAGTGCTTGATGTTAATATACATCAGTGTTAACACATAGTGTACCAGCACTAATGTACTACTGTGAAGAGCAAGAAGTGCAGAGCAGTAGCTTTGAGCAGCGCAACATAATTTCTGTGTCTTCCCTATTAGAAATTGAAGTGCCACTATCAAAGACCAGTGTTTCTTACTTGGAGTTTGCAGCACCACAATTCAAGAGCAGCAATTCGGGGATGATCGGTTTTCAGCGACCAGGGGCTGGAGGTTGACTGAGCAGAATGGAATGGATAACTAAGATGTACACATGTGCCAGTAGGCAACAGCAAAAACTGCTTGCTAACCACTGAGCTTTCCATCTTCCTTGGGCTTCTTCCAATGTCAGAACATGATCACGTCTCTTTATTCCTGTCCATGACACCACCCTGTTTTCAGTCATCTATCCACCCTATTGGTTAGTGGTGCTATTTGTGCAGCCTGTCAATCTCTTCTGCTCTGTTCTTCATTTTCGTGAAGCACACTCTCAGCGCAGCATAAATCATGTACAGTAAGTGAACACATAACATCACCAAAGTTCAATAAAATCTATTAAGGCATTTTTGAGATTTTGGGGTATTTAGTATTTCTACTGTAGGGGGATTTTACCCCTAAATACGGATATTAAAATGTCTTTTCTTAGTGGATACTTACTGTCCAAGATGTATTATCATACGTTGCCAAATTTCAGTTTTTTACCTAAATGGGAAAAAGGTGAATTTGAAATTCCAATTACTCTAAAATGTTCCTTGGGACATGGAGGAAGCCAAATTGCCCAGAGAAAACTTACGCAGACATAATGAGTACATGCAAATTGCTCACAATGACCCAGCCAGGGATCCCAACCAAAATTCCTAAAGCAGTAAAGAACAGTGCTAATCATGCACAGTAATGCAGATTACAACTGCTGGTTTGACTTCTACAGAGACTTTTTGTAAATATGCCTATAGTGGTGATGGACTACACCAGAGTGCATATGCCAATTTCATTTTAAGAAGCAACTTTTGCATATAGGAGGTGGATGTGTTTCCGATATTCATGGTGTGGTGAGCAGCTGGGGGCGGTACCCAGCCGGGACGCCCGGAAGGACCAAAGAAGGGATTACACCTCCTCTGGACCACGAGGGGGCGACCTCCCTGGTGGCTATGGGGACCATGGGAAACAAGCATGGAAGCTCAAACCTATAGGAGACTGTGGTCACCGCCAGGGGGCACCCAAATGCCTGGAGAGCCCTGGCCCTCAGCACTTTCGCCACACCCGGAAGTACTGGGGGGACGAAGATCAGGGACACCTGGAGTGCTTCCGGGTGCACAGCCGGCACTTCCGCCACACCAGGGAATGCCGGCAGAAGCTCATTGGGAGGCACCTGTAGCACGTCCGGGTGAGGATAAAATCAGCCGCCTCCCTCTATTCGATGGCTGGAGTCGGGTGGAAGAGGACGGAGCTCAGACAGGAGTGGATTTTGAGAGGCCAGCACTGAAGGGTGATTGGTGTAGGGGCACTGGGTTGTGTGTGATACTTTGTATATAGAAGAATGAATAAACGTGTGTTGGTTGTTGAATCTTCGGTGTCTGCCCGTCTGTGTCCGGGCCAGACTCCACAATGGATATCTATATATAGATATAAATGAGATGTATATATGAGATATAGATATATATATATATATGTATATATGTATCCACCCACATAATTCAGGTCATTGAGACTCAGAAAAGTGAAAAAGTGAAATCTATGTGAAAAAAGTGAACTATATATACATACACACACTCTCACAAATACATGCATACATACTGTAAAAGGTGCTATACAGGCACCTGACATGACACAGACTCACACCGGAGGCACTTATAAAAAACAAGAATTTTTATTTTTCTTCACCTGTGAGGCATGTCTCCCCCGTGATCCCCACAGGCACAACACAGTCCCCGGTACAAAGCACCCAAAACACTCTTCTTTGGCTCCACCACTCCTCCTCTAAGCTTCATCCTTCTCCTCCCGACTCTGGCCATTGAGTGGTGCTCCAGGTGGTTGATTGCCGAGTTCTGGCTGCACTTCTTGGTGTGGCGAATACGCTGCCCATACGGGCTCAGCAGTCCCAGCTGCAGCACCCCAACAGGGCTGCACCCAACTCCAATTCCCATGGAGCCCTGTGGGAAACCGAGGCATCACTCCAATTCAGGGGGGCGGCCATCTAGCGTCCAGGAGGAGGTATTGCACTGTCTAGGGCTGCTCCCCCTGAATATACAGTGAAGGGGCGTCCCAGCCGGGCACGGACCTCGGCCGTCTGCCACAATAAATAAAATAAATAAAATAAATAAAATAATACATACATATAGACATACAATGTCTGTCCAGAAAAAGTCCAGCCATTGTTAATCTAAGAAAAACAGCTTGCATGGCATTGACGCAACTTGAATGCCAAGGAGAGTGGATTGGAATGCACATGCATGAACAATGACAACTTCACTGGATTAGTCAGTGGGGGCGCTAGATGCCATTAAATAAGCATGTGTACTGTTGCTGCCGCATTCAAAACAGCTAAGCGAGTAGAGCAACGAATTTGCATCAAATTTTATGTTAAGCTTGAACATTCATCCGTAGAAAATATTCGGATGATTCAGAAGGCTTTTAGGGACAATGCAATGAGTGTAGCACAAATAAAAGTGTGGAACATTCATCCATCAATCCATTTTCCAACACGCTGAATCCAAACACAGGGTCACGGGGGTCTGCTGGAACAAACGCTTCAAAAATGGCTAAGGATCTATTGAAAAGGGTTCCATGATCTGGACTTCTGGCTTTTCCCAAAACTAAAATCACCTTTAAAAAGGGGTGAGATTTCAGATAGTTGATTAGATTTAGGAAAATACAACAAGGCAGCTGATGGTGATTCCATCAAAGGGTGTTGCATAGTGTCCTGAAAAGTGGATGAGATGTTGGGAAAACTGTGAGGTCCCAAGGTGCCTACATTGAAGGGGACTAAGGCTTCACTGTCCACATTATATATATATATATATATATACACACATACATACATACACACACACACACAAACACACACATTTTATATACATATAGATTTAAAAAAAAGCTTTGTTTTAGATATGTTTAATTTTTTCTGTAATGTACCTAACAGCTTATAATTATGAGAAGCATTTTCTTTTCATCTAAGCCATATGTAGTATGGATGCTTATTTGCATAAATATTTTATTAAAGTATGCATTTTAAGGAAATTTTATTTATTTTAGCATTTTTCTATGGTCACTGAATAATACCCAACAGAATTTCATATTGTTAATAAAAAAATAACAGTTAAGACTATAATTCTAAGACTAAGTCTATAATCATAACAATACACTAATATAGGACACAAAAGGTATCTGTGCATCTGGTTATGCTGGAGTTTAGTGTAATAAGTTTTTTTAAGGAATAAAGAGAGAAAGAGAAAGAAAAAAAAAAAAACAATATTGGAATTGGCCAATCAAGCAACAGGAAATCTGTGATCGGTATTGGCCTTAAAAACCCTGGTATCGAAGCATCCCTACTTCTATTATTATATCCCTTTCCTCAAGCAGGGTAAAGGTCCTACACTGTATTCCAGATATCGTCTGTTGTCACTAATGAATTCAGACGCTAAGTTATCAGCTAAAGTTTTGGTTCTCCAGGTCAAATTCGTAATTCCACAACGGATTCACTCTGACCAGACCAGCTTTGTGGCATCTCTCTATGCAATTGACAACATGTGCCAGGCTTTTGCAAATTTTAGGTGTGGCTCCTTCGCTCTCAGCCCCAACAGCGCTCTTCTCACTTGATGCAGAAAAGGCATTTGATAGGATGAATTGGAAGTTTTTGTGGAGAGTTATGAGCTAAATGGATTTAAAACTACTGTATATTAACATGATTAAATCACTATATGCTTGTTCAGTTTTAATGAACTCAGATCTGTCATGTCCCTGTCGGTATTTAGGGGCACTAGGCAGTAGTGCTGGGCGGTATGACCAAAATTCTATATCACGGTATTTTTTTTTTACCGGTTTCACGGTATTGGACGGTATTTTTTCAACCCCATGCATGAGTGGATGTTAACCACATTTTCCACTGCAATTACTGGCTAACAATAACCTATTCCACTGTTATGAGAATTGTACATTGTACAAAAAAACATTTTAACGTGCACACAAGTATCAATACAAGTTTGCATGGCCCCATAAAGTGATAGTTTTCAAGGGGGTGGCACTAATGAAGAGAAGGAATCACATTGCATGACAGTTGCAGTCAAAATATAGAACCTTTTTATTGAACAAATTTTGCTAACAATTTAAACTAAAATTTTGACAACATATTTTCAACCATCCAAAGAGGCATTTAGACAGTAAAATATCCAGAGGTGCTTGTCAAATGTTGTACTGCACTGCACATGTCTTAGAAAAAGGAATAAAGAGTAAATATTGTTTGTAAACCAACTGCACTTTCTGTTAATGTTCACAATCTCTGTCCACTGACACGTTAAAGTGACTTTTTAAACAACTTTACCATTATTAGACTGCATAATATTTAAACTAATAATAAAATAAATAGTGCAACTTCCAGTAATAATACTATTACTTCAAGACTTCAAGCCCAGGTGCATTACACAGTATAGTATTCACCAAATTAAAATAAAACAAGTGCAACTTGGTGATGACATCTTTTCCAACTGAACCATCATTAAGGCAAACTGCATTAATATGGACCTTGCTTCAAGCTAGGCTATATACATAAATAATAAAACTGCAACTTGCATTTATAAAGATATTTGTGGTATAGCCCTACGGAAGCGTATTAGGGCCACAGTGAAGAAAAAAAAACAACTATATGTCGAGAATAAAGTCGATATTTTGACTTTATTCTCGACATTTCCACTTTATTCTCATAGTTTATTTTGTAATTAAAGTAGAATGTCGTAAACTAAACTTCATCCTAAAATCAATGTTTAATTTACTAGATTTTCTCAAACCCCATCATAAGTTAATGTAGCACATTAAATGCTTTGTGTTAAGTGTTCCCCGACCCAGTTGTTAATCTCTGTGCGCGGTACGTCAGACAGACAGCACTAACGCCACACTACCATGCATGTTTAATACCTGCTTTAATGCATTTCATCATGAAAATTATATCAAGTATTTATCTTGGCATTCTAAATGGTCAGGGAGAAGGGATATCATGAAATTAATGTATTCTGTGTGCTGCCAGAGCCTCCTCTTAGTGCAAGAGGAAGTCAGTTTAAGAAGCAGTAGCGATTAACATGGCTCCAGGAACACTTAACACAAAGCATTTAATGTGCTACATAACTTATGACGGGGTTTGAGAAAATCTATTAAATATTCATTTTAAGATGAAGTTTAGTTTACGATGTTCTACTTTAATAACAAATTACGAGAATAAAATCGACTTTATTCTCGTCATAAGCGTTAAGATTAAAGTGCAAATGTCGAGATTAAAGTTAACATGTCGTCACACTGTTACACAGAACCCAGGTACATTACACATTATTGAAAAAAATAAAAAGTACAACTTGGCTTGCAGTATTATCCAGTAGTATAGAAACAGTATTCACACATTTGAACATAATGGTCCACATCCGACCTTTTAAATCCAAAGTATCTCCAGACAACAGACACGGCTCCTTTTTCCAGCAAAAGTTCTTCTGTGTCATCATGTTCAACTTTATCATCTGCTACAGCTTCAGTTTCGGAATGTTCTCTGTCCATTTTGACCGTGCAATACCTCCATTACGCATGTGCTCGGCAGGGTTGTCCATTATTTCCGCTCCTATTTATCTCCTCGCTGGAGCCTCTTGCTGTTGCTCTCCATGCATTGGACACCTTTTTTCTACCCATCCTGGTCCATAAAATAGTCCATAAGTTATCCTTATATGCTGGTGACATTCTTCTGTTTCCAGGAAATGCTCCTTCCAATATCCCCAACATGTTAATATTATTTCGTAGATACCAACACTTATTGGGCTATAAAATTAACAAAAATTTCTGCAATCCTCAATATAAACTGTGCTTGTCAGTCTCTTTCTTTCCCATCCCTTTAATCTTTAGGTTTCAATCTTAAAAGAAACTTTCACAATGTGAAATTCAACACAAATAAGCTTCTTATATCACCTTTCATGATCTGGTAGTTGAGTCATGGCAACTGGACTTCTTTCTTGTTAGGTAGATATCTTTCACTGCTCATCCAAGGAGCTTTGTCAAACTATCCTCCAGGTTAGTTTCACTTCACACCTGCCCTGATTAGGCTCATTGAGTAAAACAATCAATGATCCTAGGAGCTCTGTTGTCCGGGGCTTTATGCCCCTTGTAGGGCCACCCAAGGCAAACTGGTCCTAGGTGACGGATGAGACAAAGTGCGGTTCAAAACAACCTCCTATGATGACTAAAAACTTTGGACGGCGTTTTCCCTTGCCCGGACGCGGGTCACCGAGGCCCCCCTCTGGAGCCAGGCCTGGAGGTGGGGCTCAATGGCGAGCGCCTGGTGGCTGGACTTGCACCCATGGGGCTCGGCCGGGCACAGCCCGAAGAGGCAACGTGGGTCCCCCTTCCCATGGGCTCATCACCTATGGGAAGGGCCAAGGAGGTCGGGTGCAGTGTGAGTTGGGTGGTGGCCGAAGGCAGGGACCTTGGCAGTCCAATCCTCGGCTACAGAAGCTGGCTCTTGGGATGTGGAATGTCACCTCTCTGAAGGGGAAGGAGCCTGAGCTTGTGCGCGAGGTTGAGAAGTTCCGGCTAGATATAGTCGGGCTCACCACGACACACAGCTTGGACTCTGGAACCAATCTCCTTGAGAGGGGCTGGATTCTGTACCACTCTGGAGTTGCCCCCGGTGAGAGGCGCCGAGCGGGTGTGGGCATACTTATTGCCCCCCGACTTGGAGCCTACACATTGGGGTTTACCCCAGTGGATGAGAGGGTAGCCTCCCTTCGCCTTCGGGTGGGGGGACGAGTCCGAACTGTTGTTTGTGCGTATGCACCGAACAGCAGTTCGGAGTACCCACCCTTTTTGGAGTCCCTGGAGGGGGTGCTAGAGGGCATACCTTCTGGGGACTCCCTCGTACTGCTGGGAGACTTCAATGCTCACGTGGGCAATGACAGTGAAACCTGGAAGGGCGTGATTGGGAGGAATGGCCCCCCTGATCTGAACCCGAGTGATGTTTTGTTATTCGACTTCTGTGCTCGTCACGGATTGTCCATAACGAACACCATGTTCAAGCATAGGGGTGTTCATATGTGCACTTGGCACCAGGACACCCTAGGCCTCAGTTCGATGATTGACTTTGTGGTCGTGTCGTCGGACTTGCGGCCACATGTCTTGGACACTCGGATGAAGAGAGGGGCGGAGCTGTCAACTGATCACCACCTGGTGGTGAGTTGGCTTTGATGGTGGGGGAGGATGCCGGTCAGGCCTGGTAGGCCCAAACGTGTTGTGAGGGTCTGCTGGGAACGTCTGGCAGAGCCCCCTGTCAGAAGTAGCTTCAACTCCCACCTCCGGCAGAACTTCGACCATGTCCCGAGGGAGGTGGGGGACATTGAGTCCGAATGGGCCATGTTCCGTGCCTCTATTGTTGGGGCGGCCGACCGCAGCTGTGGCCGTAAGGTGATCGGTGCCTGTCGTGGCGGCAATCCCCAAACCCGTTGGTGGACACCGGCGGTGAGGGATGCTGTCAAGTTGAAGAAGGAATCCTACCAGTCCCTTTTGTCCTGTGGGACTCTGGAGGCAGCTAATAGGTATCGGCAGGCCAAGCGGAATGTGGCTTTGGTGGTTGCTGAGGCAAAAACTCGGGCATGAGAGGAGTTCGGGGAGGCCATGAAGAACGACTTTCGGACGGCTTCGAGGAGATTCTGGTCCACCATCCGGCGTCTCAGGAGGGGGAAGCAGTGCAGTGTCAACACTGTATATGGTGGGGATGGTGCGCTGCTGACCTCGACTCGGGATGTTGTGGGTCGGTGGGGGGAGTACTTCGAAGACCTCCTCAGTCCCACTAACATGCCTTCCAATGAGGAAGCAGAGCCTGGGGACTCAGAGGTGGGCTCCCCCATCTCCGGGACTGAGGTCACCAAGGTGGTCAAAAAACTCCTTGGTGGCAGGGACCCAGGGGTGGATGAGATACGCCCAGAGTTCCTCAAGGCTCTGGATGTTGTAGGGCTGTCTTGGTTGACACGTCTCTGCAACATCGCATGGACATCAGGGACAGTGCCTCTGGATTGGCAGACTGGGGTGGTGGTCCCCCTCTTTAAGAAAGGGGACCGGAGGGTGTGTTCCAACTACAGAGGGATCACACTCCTCAGCCTCCCTGGAAAAGTCTATTCGGGGGTTCTGGAGAGGAGGGTCCATCGAATAGTCGAACCACGGATTCAGGAGGAACAGTGTGGTTTTCGTCCTGGTCGCGGAACAGTGGACCAGCTCTACACCCTTAGCAGAGTCCTGGAGGGTGCATGGGAGTTCGCCCAACCAGTCTACATGTGTTTTGTGGACTTGGAAAAGGCGTTCGACCGTGTCCCTTGGGGAATCCTGTGGGGGGGTGCTCCGGGAGTATGGGGTACCGGACCCCCTGATAAGGGCTGTTCGGTCCCTGTACAACCAGTGTCCGCATTGCCGGCAGTAAGTCGAACCAGTTTCCAGTGAGAGTTGGACTCCGCCAGGGCTGCCCTTTGTCACCGATTCTGTTCATAACTTTTATGGACAGAATTTTTAGGCGCAGCCAGGGTGTTGAGGGGGTCCGGTTTGGTAGACTCAGGATTGGGTCACTGCTTTTTACATGTGATGTTGTCCTGTTTGCTTCATCAGGCCGTGATCTTCAGCTCTCTCTGGATCGGTTCGCAGCTGAGTGTGAAGCGGCTGGGATGGGAATCAGCACCTCCAAATCCGAGACCATGGTCCTCAGCCGGAAAAAGGTGGAGTGCCCTCTCAGGGTTGGGAGCGAGATCCTGCCCCAAGTGGAGGAGTTCAAGTATCTTGGGGTCTTGTTCACGAGTGAGGGAAGAATGGAGCGTGAGATCGACAGGCGGATCGGTGCGGCGTCCGCAGTGATGCAGGCTCTGCATCGGTCTGTCGTGGTGAAAAAGGAGCTGAGCCGTAAGGCAAAGCTCTCAATTTACCGGTCGATCTATGTTCCTACCCTCACCTACGGTCATGAGCTATGGGTAGTGTCCGAAAGAACGAGATCACGAATACAAGCAGCTGAAATGAGGTTCCTCCGCAGGGTGTCTGGGCTCTCCCTTAAAGATAGGGTGAGAAGCTCAGTCATCCGGGAGGGGCTCAGAGTAGAGCCGCTGCTCCTCCGCATCGAGAGGAGTCAGATGAGGTGGCTCGGGCATCTGATCAAGATGCCTCCTGGACGCTTCCCTGGTGAGGTGTTCCGGGCACGTCCAACCGGGAGGAGGCCCCGGGAAAGACCCAGGACATGCTGGAGGGATTATGTCTCCCGGCTGGCCTGGGAACGCATCGGATTCTCCCGGAAGAGCTAGAAGAAGTGGCCGGGGAGAGGGAAGTCTGGGCATCTCTGCTCAAGCTGCTGCCCCCGCGACCCGACCTCGGATAAGAGGAAGAGGATGGATGGAGTAAAACAAAGGAAGGGGGAGGTGTGGGTAGATGTAACCATCACACCTTTTTAACAGCCCCTCCTACCCCCATAGAGTGGGTTGTTAAGAGTGGTCCACCTGGTGGAGATGTGAATTGGGCCTGATTTTCCTGGGGATAGATGAAAGGGCAGCATGATAAATTGAAGACAGGTTATACCTAAGGCCTCCACCTCTGTTGAGTGAGGGGTTGTTGATTTGCACATGCAAAGCTTCCCTCACCCCTCTCTCAAACCACTGGTCTTCTCTATCCAATATCTGAACGTTAATGACTGAGAATCTTCACAGACACCTTTCATGATGAAGACAAACAGAAAGCACCTTAATAATATATATTTTGCAATGATTGAATAAATTACAAAAGAATTTTTGCTTTATTTTATAAGTGAAGATCACTGCATGATCAATTAAACTGTGTTGAAGCAAATGGCAGAAAAAGTGATGAACCTTCATGTTTTAGAGGATTGCATCAAAATAATTTTAGCCATAATTGACTCCTAGGTTTCAAAAAAAAAAAAAAAAATCAGTACGCTTTTAGTTAAAAACTTAACTCACTAATATGAACTACCAAATATCTGAAAAGAAAAAATGTTCCAATATCACAGCGATTTCAACAAAGTCAGGTCTCATGTAACCAGCAGCTAGCTGGCTGCCAGGAGTTAGTGGGAGTGTCTCCATGGTATTCCTCATTAAAAAAAAAAAAAAAAAAAAAAAAAAAAAAGATGCTTGAGTGAATGCCCAGCCAAGGCAAAGTTTACTGTCAAGGACCCACCTCCCCAACACACTGTGCAGCAAGAAATCTTGGTACAGAGTGGTAATGTAGAATATAGAGAACACTGCACCATATACAAGGTTGCAGCAACAAGAGACAACAGGCCCTGGCAGGCTTTGGCCACTTTTCTCTTTGCACCTGGTCACAGAACCAACTTTATCTTTCTTTTTGATTTTGAACTGATTAAGATACACAGCGAAAGAAGGAATGCACAGATTTGGCACAAGGTGCAGCCTGCTAAACTGGGCATGTTGCACAATGTCTTTGACTGAAGTACACAAAAAGCCAGCAGGCACATTTTCTTATTGCTACATATCACAGGGCACAGATGATTCAGTTTGTTCAGTTCCCGGGATAAAAGGCTACATTTACAGCCCCATTTGATTTAGTCACTCATGTGGAGTGCCTTGCAAAAGACCTCATAATGGTGCTAAATGTGAAAAGCACTATATAAAACTGATCTGATTGGTGGATTCACATTTTTGGCAGGAATGAAAGTAGTTACGTTCCTTATGCAAGTTTCAGCATTCTCAACACATTAGAGGCTCCTCCAGAGGTCATAGGGCAGGCGTATGGAATTCAGTTCTGAAGGGCCAAGCTTCTAGTGCAGGCAGTTATTTAATAGGTCTGATTTGTTACCAGAATCTGTTTGCCCATTTCTGCCCTAACAGGGCAAATTTGGAGCCATGCCACATTGTCGGTTTAGCTTTCAGGGTGTCAACTTTGAGTGACAAGGTAATCCATCTCTCAGGCAAGATTCAGATGAACTCCCTGTATAACCACATCTCAAATGGGGGTTTTATTGAGTCCGAGTGGAGCCTTTCACTCATTGAACAAACTGTTACACTGGCTCATCCATAAAAGCTAATTCAAAAAGTAAGAAGATGATAATAAAAAAGAATGGTAGTATGTCAAAACAAACCTGAAAGATTGCATTTGTTCCTTATTATTAGACAAAATTGCCCGGTACAAGGTTTAGGAGCTTGAATTATGCTTCAATGATATTGTACTCTTATTTTTGCAAAAACGGAACGCATAGCATACACACCAATGACTGTGGCCCCAGGACTTTTTAAATTACTGTATTTAGTCCGTATAAGGACTAGTATGTCTTATCTTAGTACTGCTACTTGACAGCTCTGGCACAATCTCCTTGTAAGTGTTATTTGAACATTCTATGTGCATTTTTTTTTTTTTTTTGCTGGAAACTTCTCATCCCAAATACATGCAGGTAAAATTAAATCAAGACTCTAAATTAACATTGTGAGTAAATGTGGAATGGACCAACTCTCTGTCCAAGGTTCATTTCTACTGAGTGTTCACTGCTGACAGGATATGCATTGGCTCTCTGCAAACCTAAAATAACAGTCAAAGTGAGCCTTATTATTTTATGCTTCTCTTTCTTTATAAATGCTTAATTTCAAATGTACTATGGTACAAGCAGGAGCAAGCACTGGGCAAGATGGAAACCCATTTCAGGGCACACTTACCCATACCCTCTTCTACTGCCTCTATAATTTAACCGAGTTTCCAAAAGGAATGAATTGTTTGATCCTCCACAGTATGAAAGTAAAAGAGTATCTAGGAATTAAATTTGGCTATTTGAGGAGCACTAGGACCAAGCATTAAAGTTTGTCTGCTTTCTATGGAGGACTATTTCGGACAAAATTAAATAAATAAATAAATGCGCAAATAAATTAAAGTTCTGTGAAATGTGAGCATAAATAAATAAATGTATCATGAAATGAAGCCTTAATAAATAAATTTGCCATGAAATGAGAGCATAAATAAATAAATGTGTCACGAAATATGTTTTTTGTTGCTTATTTATTTATTTCATTTTGTCCGTAACATTCCTCCAAACCATCATGAAATACGACTTGAAATAAAACTGTCACTTTCACTCGTCAAAGTTGAGAGGGTGGGCTCTAACACACCCTCTAGTTATTGATTTGTTGAGTGTTACCTTCAGCCTAGAGTAATCGAACTATGAGCCATATGATTCTCAAGGTACCAAAGCGCATGCTTAAAGTTGTGCTTGTGAGTGTCCATGGCGAATATGACTGCTACAAAAAGTTGCCCAGAGTCGCTACGTGAAGCGGCAGTTTTAATTCAGGAAGCTCTAACCTCTTCATCCCCTCAGGAATCAGCACATGAGGTTTCAGCTGTAAGTGCCCCACTTGATAGCCGAAGACCTACCCCCACTTTGTCGAGTACTCACTCTACTCCTGTTCAAGATATACTACTGTATTTTAGGTGGCTGTGCTAATAGCGCTGTAAATTTGCAATAGTTATTTGTCTGCAAAATACAAACCTGCCTACAAGTAAACAGAAAGACCTGACGGTAGCCACATCACAAACAAAATATGAGTTGCTGAATACTGAAGAGCTATTAAATCTAACAGAAATATTTTGTGAATGTCGCACAATAGTTGAGTTGGAGCCATCATTTTATAAACATACTCACCTCTTTATATTCACTTTGTTACACTAGCCAGGTTTCCATCCAAGGAGTTTTTGCGAAAAAATATTTAGCGCTTCAAATTTTTTTACCGATATAGCCGATGGAAATGCTAATTATCGATAAAATGTTGTACATGTCGACATAATATTTTTCCGTTTAACTTTAGCACATAAATTCTATATCGATACTTCAGATGTCGCAAAAACTACATTGGAAACAGTTTTTGTCGGAAAAAAGGGCTTTAACGCAAATAAATGTGTCACATTTTCATCACGTGCAATCAAAACGAGAATGGCGGAGTGGTTCGCATGGTCTGATGAAGAGAGTTTTTTTTTTTGATTAAACGTCGTTATTTTGTATTAATTCAAATTTCAGTTTTAATTAAAAACCTTAAGGGAAGCAGGTTAATTCAGTTATTATCGCACTGTGAAGGGATGTTGAAAGGTAGGCTCACCTGTACAGATCCGATGCTGCAAACACAGCTGCATCATGGGCACTTCCAGGAGTGCCAACGCAAATGTCTCGTATCATGCACCTGTCATCAACAAGGGCCTGGAGAACAATAGATGGCCACCCTTTGCGATTAATGTAATCGCGGTAGCCTTCCGTCGGGGGAAGAATAGGCACAAGCGTGCCATCCAGCGCACCGTAAATCTGTGGCACAAGATGCACCAAGGAATTGCGGTATGCAATTTCATTGGCCTCCACTTCAGTCGGAAGTCTGATATAACGCCGCATTAATTTTTCTTTAATAGCGGTGCACACAGCATATACACATCGATGGACGGTAGTTTTACTAACCCCGAAAGTTTCTCCAACTACTCTATACTCGGCGCAGGTTGCCAGCTTGTAAAGGGCGATGGCAATCCGCTTTTGGGTTGGAACCGGTGGTCGGTGGCAACCTGTGATGGGCGCAACATCAGGACTGATGAATCCACACAACATCTCAAACATCGGCCGTGTCATTATAAAATGTTGCAGCCAGAGATTTTCTGTTAAGTCTCTCCACCACCTCCTCCCAGAAGGTCTTATTCCGTCGTCTCTCCCATACCCGTGGGTTTCGTCGCACTGGGGTACTTTCTTCGAGCTCTAGGGCTATCAGACAAGCAACTGCTTCATTCTGCTGTCGTCTTCGGATATTATGTACAATTCCAATTATTTGTGAAACTGAAATAACAGTAAGCTGGCAAATTTCAAAAAACTGTCTGAATAATCTCTCCATTTCTTTGTTTCTTTGTTTAGTGGAGGGGGTGTAACGTGGAAAACAAAAGGTAGATAATTTGCGACATATGTATGGAAACGGCTCAAGGGCAGATTTTTTTCGCGATACAACAAAAGTTATGCGACAGTTCGTTTTGGGGGGGGGATGACGTCATCACGCACACCATTTTATCGATAAAAAGCCAGTTTGATGGAAACAGGCTGGAGACAGCAAATTTCGCAAATTTTTTTTACGTATATTCTGTTTGTCGATAACAAAACCTCGCAAAAAACTGGATGGAAACTTAATGAGTATAATTGAACAGTGGTTATCTTAAAATGCAGTTTTCACCTACTGTCAAGTGATTTTGGTAGACTGAGAATGCAGAAATTAATTTGATGCAAAGGATGTGGAGGAAACAAAACAGGTTTATGTGCATTTTTAGGATAATAAACTTTAATATGAACAGTTGTTTTTCTTCTCACTTAACGGTATGTTATACACATATATTGTTGCAAGTGTTTGTTTTAGTACATTCAGTAACCCACAGCAGAAAGACTGTGGAAACAATTTTGAGTTAATTTTTCATGCTATTAAATAGCTTTCCGTTACTAATTTCCTATGTTGTTATGCATGTATTTTTCATTGATTTCTCAATATGTGACTGTATTTCATTTTTTACTTTTTTCTTTATTATTTTTCTATGTTTACCAATATGTTCTATTTTCTTATATCATATTGTTTATATTTTTCATGTAATTGTATTTTTAATTTTTTATTCTATGTAATTGTTAGTCTACTACCTTTGCCTTTTTCTGCTTTTTCTACCACTTTTTATATATAAAAATTTGATTCATTTTCATTTCAGTTTGTATTCTTCATACAATTGGTTTCTGGGGTTTTTTTTGTTGTTGTTTTACCTGTTTTTTCCCCCCTTTTCGTAATTAAACAACACCTTTCTTTGTTTTTCACCATTTATTTATACTCTGTCTCTCTCTTTCTCTAAGACCTGTGGTTCCTTGCAGTTTAGTGAGCATATTTTTTATACAGTGTTTCCTGGTATCCTGATTCAGTTTTACCCTTCTGTAGTTATTTGTAGTATGTTGCTACTTCTAGCTTTCCTAAACAATCCTCAAAACATGGTGCCCACATTCCAGAAAGGATGATTCTCCTCTACATTTAACTGGGCTTTCAGTGTTGCAGTGAAAGAAATACAGTGATGAGCACATTTATTGAACACATTCAATTTTATCTTGTTAAAAACTATATTGCTGCATGTCAAAAATTAAATGTGTTGCTTCTTTTAATTAACAGCAGAGGTAGCACGGCTATTTGCCCCGTATGGGGGCTCAAACAACCCAAGGAGGCAATTTAGGTCTACTAGAAGGATGCCTTCTCCAAGCATAGTACATCACATAATGTACACACATAATTTCTGTTGTCTAAGTGACCAGACTTCTACCAAAATACCAAGTGTGTTTGTCAAAGCAAGCCTTGCTGCCTCTGGACTTGGAGAAAAGAGGATCTCCTTCACAGGTATGTAATATTATTAGACCACAAATAAGTAGCCCAGTTAACATAATGTAAAGTATGGAAGGAGAGAAATAATTTTGGTTTTGCAGAATAATGTCAGCAGTGTGAAAAGATCATAAATGTGAAATTACATGGTTAAGTAAAATGTGTGATATTTAATTCAAACTGGAACGTCGGTCTTCTTGCATTCTTCCATTTCTCTGCAACAATTCTCTCTCTGAAATATGTGATATCTTCGGCAGAATCCATTTCATCGGCAGTAGTAAGCATTTTTCTAATTAAGTCTTGTGCTATCTCGTTTACTTCCATCTCACACACAGCCATGTTGAATTAGGCATAGCCAATCTACAGAAGTCGATTAACCAATCAATAACTAGATGGTGTGTTAGAGCCCACCCTCTCAACTTTGACAAGTGAAAGTGACAGTTTTATTTCAAGTCGTATTTCATGATGGTTTGGAGGAATGTTACGGACAAAATGAAATAAATAAATAAGGAACAAAAAACATATTTCGTGACACATTTATTTATTTATGCTCTCATTTCATGGCACATTTATTTATTAAGGCTTCATTTCATGATACATTTATTTATTTATGCTCACATTTCACAGAACTTTAATTTATTTGCGCATTTATTTATTTATTTCATTTTGTCCGAAATAGTCCTCCATAGCTTTCCCCATAGTGCTCTTTGGCTTATTTCACAGTTTCAAACAAAGACTGAGGGCAAGTAAGTGTCTGAGGTGCTGCCTTTCAAAATCCTACTGACCGTTTTTTATATGTAATAAAGTACTCCCAGAAAGTAACTTGAGTTTAACAAATCGCTTTAATGTGTGTGTGAAAAGAACCTATAATAGATGAAAAAGTGTTGTTAGTGTCAGGTAGGTCTGTTCACATTTGAAGTGGTTTGGTATTTACTGATACTGTAAGCATACAAGTTGCATACAATCTGACAAAAATTCTTAATCAGTTTACTTTCAGTTTGGTGCGCTTACTGTCTCAAGTATATAGGAACTGATACATGGTCGTACAGTGTTCTCTGTAGTTCAGTAAATAGATGGATGAGCCTTTTCTATTGCAACCACTTTCTCAAGATTTTTTTTTTAGGTACGGCTATATGTTACAAGTATTTTAGCTTATAATTGCAATACATGCAGTTTGCATGATTTACTAAATATTACACAGCAAGTCAACCTTGTGGTTTAATACCAGTACATCAACTAGTAGGATACTATATATGGAAGTTGTCAGGAAAGTAACAAATTCAACACAGAAATAACAGCAAAATAAAAAGAAAGGTACTTGGCAGAAATAAATAACCAAACTTCACATATATGTGTACATATGTATACTGTATATATAGTGTCTTCAGAAACCCCTTCACTTTTATCATATTTTTTTATGTTGCAGCCTTTTGCTAAAATCATTTAAATTCTTTTTTTTCCTCATCAAGCAACATTCACTGCCTCAGAATGACAAAGCAAAAACAGGATTTTAGAAACTGTTGCAAATTTATTAAAAAATAAAAAACTAACAAATGACATTGACACAAGTACTCAGACCTTTCGCTATGACTCTTTTAATCCAGCTTAGGTGCATCCCATTTTACTCATCATTATTAAGATGTTTCTACACCTTGTTTGGAGTCCACCTGTGGTAATTTCAATTAATTGCATATGATTAGGAAAGGCACACACTTTTCTGTAGAAAGTTCCAAGTCACAACATCACAGGAATTAATTAGAGACCGAGACACAGATTTGGGAAAGACTACAAAAAATGTCTACATCTGTGGAGATGAGAGAAACATCCAGGACAATCATCACTACAACTTTCTACTAATCTAGGCTTTACAGCAAAATGCCCAGATAATACATGAAAGTCTGCCTGAAGTTTGCAAAAAGGCTTCTAAAGGACTCTGAGGCTATAAGAAAGACGGTTCTCTGGGCTAATGAAACCTAGACTGAATTTTCTGGCTACAATTGTAAGGATTATGGTTGGAGGAAAAACAGCACCGCTCAACACTGTCAAAATACCTTCTCAGTGGTACAGCTGTGGGGCTGTATTTTAGCAGCCAGGACTGAGAGACTAGTCAGGATTGAGGATAGCTGAATGTAGCAAAGTACAGAGATATCCTTAATGAAGACCTGCTACAGAGTACCCTGAATCTCAGAGTGGGTTAAAGGTTCACCTTCCAACAAGACAATGCAACTAAGCACAAAGTGAAGACAACACTGGAGTGGCTTAAATCAAATCTGGGAAAAGTGAGAATGTTTTTAAGTGGCGCAGCCACAACCTAGAATTGAACCCAATCAAAAATCTTTAGAGTCCTGAGAAAAGGTGTATGTATGTTAGGGATGCTCCGATCAGGTTTTTTAAGGCCAATACTGATCATGTTATTTGAATGGCTTCCTAAAAGGTAAGTTGAAAAGAAGGTAAAAACAAAACAAGGCCAATGTATTAATTATCATATTGGCATAGATTATGGGACAAAGACATGTCAAATTAAAACGGAAATGATCCAAATAAACTGTTCACTTTGAATGCACTGCTGAAGACTCATTTTATTGTCCCTTCCCTTCGGACAGTTTAGCAAATGTATAGATTTAATGCTTCGTTGGTTGGTAGAATTATGGGGTGTCTTGGGATTGTTTGGGTTACAAAAAGTGTGCAACCATAGGAAAACGGTTGGAAAACACTGCTCTACTTACACCTTTGATCCTGGCATGCAAAAAAAGATCTCTACAGCTTTTATCTCGCTTAAAAACCTGACACAGTACATTGCTTGGATGGTTATGTTGCATTCTTTGTATAAAGTAGAGAAAATACTACAAACTTGAATTATGGTTAAGGACAGATATTTCACTTCTGTTTCACAGAATTTGTCTTTATATTCGGGCAGTCAACGCTTTCAGCTGGCTAGGAAACTGGCAAGTTAAATACAGAGGTACTAGAAACTTATTTTGGTTTTAGTGCCACTCAAAGAAATCTTGTTTAGCAATTTTGTGATAAAACATTGATTTGATCTTCTTACAGAAACATGAAATGGAAAAAAAGTCATTTTTGTCTTTGCAACTTTTCTCTAGCATTGCACCATGACTGCTATAAACCCATCCCCTTTCCTGACACTCCCCTGCACCTATGTCAATATTGTCACACACGTGCATGGGAGACAATTTACAGGTTCAAAAAGTGTTATTTGTCAGCCAGACCAGGGGTTGGCACTCTCACCTGGTCCTTTCTCCTCTTGTTCCTCTGCAGTTCAGCCAAAGACCCTGCCTCTCAATGACATTACCATCGGTCCACCCACTGTTCACGTTACTTCAAGAAACCCCCGATGATGTAATTTCTGGTACCCAGAATCCACCGTACCACCATATCAGTTCCTGTTGCGGCCTCCCTGACTCCACCTCTTCCTTTGTTCCATGATGCTTAAGATCAGTATACAACCTGTTAGCCAGTTCAGTTGTGAACTCTGCATCTACTGTATAAATATGTGTTTCTTTTATTTTGCTGTGTTTTTAGGTATATGGGGTGGCCATCCCTAAACCTTTTTATGTCTGCTTTTTTTTTTTTACTACAGTAGGTATAAATCAAGAAAATCTACAGCAGTTCTGCATACTGACATGCAATGTATCGTTGTGAACCACATAATACAAAATGTTAAATCTTTATAAGAAAATCATGTTTTTTTACATTTTTAAAAGGTAGTGTACACACTTAACTTATTTGTACTCTTTCGTAATCATAAAAAAAACATGAAAATGCCACCCTGACCAAAGCACAGCAAGAGGCGTTTGCTTTGTTGCTGGCCAAGGAGGCGACAATATCTTTTAATGTGTTAAACAGACCACATTAAACCACAAAAATTAACATGTTAACTTTCCCAGGCCTTATTTTCACAAAATCAATTAATTCATATTGGCAATTAAACACTGCTTAAATGTAAATATACAAGTCTTATAGATTTTAATCATTTTAAATCATTAACTGTACAGCTTTTTTGCTGATAGAATATCCATTTACTATATTTATATAGGTGTGTCTTTTTTCTTCAGTGTATTAGCTAGACATTTGTAATTTTAAGCTGTAATTACAAATATGGATTATCATTTTAATTATGTAGTACTTGTTTCTTATCAAAACTTATGCTGTTTGACACACCGCAACAAATAATTGCAGTACAAATGTTTAAAAAAGCTGCAAATGTATCAAATGCTCGTAAGTTCTTCATCAAAAAGACACAAAACTAACATGCTTAACAGGTTTATAAGTAAAAGATGCATTTTGTTGTTAAGCTAACAAGCCAACTGTTTACTAAACAGCAAATGCGTCTTTATCTTTTCTTTTTCCAACTGAAAATGTGAGCTGCCAAACTCAAATGGTGTTCATTTTAATTTAAAGAACAAAATAAAAAGGTCTGAATTCATTAAAGTAGCTTTTCTTGCTGTTTGTCGAATTGCATGTGACAACCCCTCGAATTCAATTTATTGCTCCACTTTCTTTAACATGATGACTATGCTCCCTTGTAAAGCAAGCCTCAGCTTGTTGCACTTTGTTTACATTGAATGAAGTTTGCTGCAAAAAAAAAAAAAAAAGTGTTTTTTTAGAGAAAATCCCATGATTTAGATTGCCAGCTGATTGATCCGATCATCCCTTATGTGTGTATACAGGAAGATGCAGATGGATGCGTAGCCTGACCGCATGGCTCTTGTTCTCTTTCCCAATCAGGGAGAGGAAATAATGGATTGACCAAGGAGATACCACCTATGAAGAACAGTTCATCTCCCAGTTTGACATGTGGCAGTACGTACTCCTATGGTTGGCTAGTGTTTGAAACCTACAGGGTTGCACAGGACTCTTAGCTTGGGAGGGCAGCCCTGTTGTAATCCTTGGGTGCTGCCAGAGGGCAGTGAAGGGAAATGACTCTTGTTTTATCTCGGTTTGGAATAACCTGGAAGTGCTTCCTGCGTACATTGTTGTGGCACCAGAAGTACTCAGAAATACAGCATAAAAGGAGGCATCTCGTCTCACTCTGGAAGTTGGAGTTTGGAAGAGATGAATAAAGTGCTGGAGGAAGTGGAGGAAAGAAAAGAGATGATTGTGTTTGTTGACATAGTAATAAGCCTGCACAGGGTATTTGGTGAAAATAAAAAGGTCTGAGGTTTGGGGCTCTGGGATGCCCCCATAGGTTACACTATCTATCTGTCTTTCTGCATGCCTACCTACATATCTATGTTATTACATAACAAGTCCTCTTCTGTCAAATCTTAAAAATCCATCTTATTCAAATCCATTTGAATACTTTATTAAAAACATGGCTTAAAACTTGCTTGGACATGAAAACAACACTAGTAATGGGTGAAATGGTTTGAGACTTGTGTTTTAGAGCAGAACTTAGTACCCCTCACACTGATTTTTTTATTTTTATTTTTTAAACTATTTTCATTGCCTTTCCCTTAGATTTTTTTACCATGTTGTGTTAAGAATGTTTTCCATTTAGCACAGTTCGAGCGGACAGAGATGCAAGTACCTGTGGGAAGCACAAAGGAGGAGGACTCGCTCTCTATGTTAATACACGGTGGTGTAACTCTGGACACATTAACGTCAAAATCGCCACTTGCTGCAGGGATATCGAACTGTTGGCCGTAAGTTTACGTCCCTACTACTTGCCCAGAGAGTTTGGACATGTCATTGTTGTCATCGTGTATATCCCTCCTCGGGCGGACGAGGAGTCAGCGAGTGACATCATCCATTCTGCTGTTGCTAAGTTACAAACGCAGCACCCTGAGGCGCTTGTGCTAATCGCTGGAGACTTTAACCATGTGACGCTGGACAAAACATTACCTGCATTCTCCCAGTATGTGGACTGTAACACCCGGGGAAATAAGACTATTGATTTACTGTATGCAAACGTTAAAGACGCATACAGCGCCACACCGCTGCCTGCGCTTGGGAAAGCAGATCATAACCTGGTTCTGCTTCAGCCTCACTATAAACCAAAAGTGAGAGTCCTACCTGTAACCACACGATCATTCAGGAAGTGGACCCTGGAGGCTGAGAATACTCTGAGAGAATTTTTTGGAACTACAGACTGGGATATACTGCAGGGATCTCATAATGAGAACATTGAGGAAGTTGTTGACTGCACTACTGACTACATCAACTTCTGTATGGACATTGTAGTTCCAGTAAGAACTGTACGCTGCTATGCTAACAACAAGCCATGGATTACAAGTGACATCAAGGGCCTTTTGAACCAGAAGAAAAGGGCTTTTAAAAACGGTGTTCAGCATGAGCTCAAGCGCGTGCAGAAGGAACTCCGAGTCCAGCTCAGGGCGGCGAAGGAGCAGTACAGGAGAAAGCTGGAGCAGAAGTTGCAGAATAACAGCATGAAGGAAGTGTGGGATGGGATGAAGATCATCACTGGCTGCAGCTCGAAGCGGGGTACCACCATTGAGAGAGACGTGAAGAGAGCAAACCAAATGAACAACTTCTTTAACAGGTTTGACCACCCTAACCCACTCTCACTCTCACCTCGGAGTATTGCACCCTCCACACATCCTTCTGCTGATAGCAGCATAGGAAAGACATCTCCACCCATAATTACAACAGCGCAAGTGAGCAGAGAGCTGAGGAGACTTCGTGCCAGCAAAGCAGCGGGTCCAGATGGAGTATCGCCACGACTGCTGAAGGTCTGTGCATCGGAGCTAGGGGGCCCTCTACAGCGCATCTTCAACCTGAGCCTGGAACAGGGGAGAGTCCCGAGGCTTTGGAAAACATCTTGTATCACCCCAATCCCAAAGGTATCATGTCCTAATGAGCTGAATGACTTTCGGCCTGTTGCTCTGACATCACATGTGATGAAGACCATGGAGAGGCTGCTGCTTCACCACCTTAGGCCACAGGTTCAACACGCCCTTGACCCTCTGCAGTTTGCATATCAGGAGAAGGTGGGAGCAAAGGATGCCATCATCTATATGCTACACCGATCCCTCTCTCACTTGGACAGAGGTAGTGGTGCTGTAAGAATTATGTTTCTAGACTTCTCTAGCGCCTTCAACACAATCCAACCTCTGCTCCTTAGGGACAAGCTGACAGAGATGGGATTAGATTCATACCTAGTGGCATGGATCGTGGACTATCTTAAAGACAGACCTCAGTATGTGCGTCTTGGGAACTGCACGTCTGACATTGTGGTCAGCAACACAGGAGCGCCACAGGGGACTGTACTTTCTCCGGTCCTGTTCAGCCTATATACATCGGACTTCCAATACAACTCGGAGTCCTGCCATGTGCAAAAGTTCGCTGATGACACTGCTACCATGGGCTGCATCAGGAATGGGCTGGAGGAGGAGTATAGAAACCTCATCAAGGACTTTGTTAAATGGTGCGACTTAAACCACCTACAACTGAACACCAGCAAAACCAAGGAGCTGGTGGTGGATTTTAGGAGGCCCAGACCCCTCATAGACCCAGTGATCATCAAAGGTGACTGTGTGCAGATGGTGCAGACCTATAAATATCTGGGAGTGCAGCTGGATGATAAATTAGACTGGACTGCCAATACTGATGCGCTGTGCAAGAAAGGACAGAGCCGGTTATACTACCTTAGAAGGCTGGCGTCCTTCAACATCTGCAATAAGATGCTGCAGATGTTCTATCAGACAGTTGTGGCGAGCGCCCTCTTCTACGCAGTGGTGTGCTGGGGAGGCAGCATTAAGAGGAAAGACGCCTCACGTCTGGACAAACTGGTGAGGAAGGCAAGCTCTATTGTTGGCATGGAGCTGGACACTTTAACATCTGTGGCAGAGCGAAGGGCGCTCAGCAGGCTCCTATCAATTATGGAGAATCCATTGCATCCACTTAATAGTATCATCTCCAGACAGAGGAGCAGCTTCAACGACAGACTGCTGTCACTGTCCTGCTCCACTGACAGATTGAGGAGATCGTTTCTCCCCCAAACTATGCGACTCTTTAATTCCACCCGGGGGAGGTAAACGTTAACATTCAACATTATACATAGTTATTGTCTGTTTTTCACCTGCATTATTATCATTCTTTAATTTAATATTATTTATTGTATCAGTATGCTGCTGCTGAAGAATGTGAATTTCCCATTGGGATTAATAAAGTATCTATCTATCTATCTATCTATCTATCTATCTATCTATCTATCAATAAAACATGGTGAATTCTTGATTCTTTCCTTACTGAGAAACAAGATACAAAGTAAACCATTAAATAAAAGCTTAGATGCATTCGGAATCATGGAATATGTTGACTTGTGCATAGTTTTTGCTTTAACTGAATCCTTTTGATTTGCGTCCTCATAAAGTGGCATATAATAGTTTTTATAATTAACCAGTAACGGCGCACTGCATGATAAAATACAGTGAACACACTTGACTTGAGCATTCATAGTTTTCATATTCTTTGTCTGTACATTTAGCATTTGTTTGCTCAGAGGTTGATGTGCTTGCTGCTTCCTGAACAGCTCTTCTTTTCTCCACCCTAGCAGCCTGCTTTCGCCGGCATCTTTTCACGTTAAAACTGATTAAGTCAATGTTTATGTTACAATTACTTAGTACATTTTTTTAATTTTTCACTTAAGCTGGCACTTAAGCCTTCAATCTGCCTCAAGAATGATTTAAGATAGGAAGAGGTAGGGGAAGTGACGGCGAAGGTGGTAGGGATGAGAACGATGCCCGTATGCATGCACTGCATGGCCGCCCTCCTGGTTGATTCTACAATAAAATAAAATAAAAATAAAAAGAGGAATAACCTTGGAGGTCAATCATCACTCTGAAAGTGGATAGAAGACATCACACAGTATATGTGCACCAAATTTCAGGTCAATAGGTCAAATGGTTTGCGAGCTACAGGTGATTTAAAATCCTGGCCAGACAAAGCAACAGCCACAGTAGCATATTATATCTAAGATAAAGCCTAATAACAAAAAACAATGTATGTATACACAATGCAAAGAGTACCCTAACAGGGCACGGTCATAGTTGACATCAAGATCGCACAGGACAGAGCACTTCCCAGAAATGGAGACAAAGAGATTGGGAGCAATACATACTGGTCATCAGAAGGCACTTCTACATGCTAGTGTGAGAAGACAGAAATTTTAGGGGCCAGTAGATCAGGTCATCAAGGTACTGTCTAAGAAGTAAAATCTTTGAGAGCACCAAACTGAGAATGAAGTCATCCTGAACTAAAATAAATGTCTTCAGAATGCTAGAATGAACAATACCAAATTGGACAGGATAAAGACAGGCAACCTACAACAGGACATGATGGTTGACACTTCTTCAAAAAGACAGAGGGGTGGTGTGGGAAGGTTAGCATAAAACATCTCAGCCAGCAGGTGACATCAGAGATATCTGCAGACAGCTCAGATGCCACTATGGAATATGAAAACAGATTATATGAAAACTACCTAAGAGAACACTCCCCTAATACTGTGATGAAGAATGCAGATGCAATCATGGTACAGACTGCTGGTACCACACTATATCCTGAAAATATTTTAACATATTAAGAGAAATGCACTTAAGGGTATGGCTAGACTTGATTACACATGTGAGTGTGTGGCCACTCTGTCCCACCATAATACAGGTATGTAGTGGTGAAATAAAAGAAATTCAGGTGGAATGTACAGGTGGACATACCTCTCTCCTCTTCTGACTAACTGTTGTTCCAAAAGCCCTTATCAATAGCTTTCTCTCTCATTTATAAGATACTGATATGTGGCAACACAGATTCCACATAAATACAAATAAGAACAAGCTTCAGGTTTTCCAGATGCCTATTGCTCAACAAAAACATGTTGATTCTAAAGTCCGGCTAAAATGACAAATACATTTCTGTGTTCCACCTCTAGCAATTCTGATGATTCACATTCATCTGTAAATTTAATTTAAAACTATTCCTGTAGGATAAAACTGAGTTCTTGTCTTCCTGCTCCAAATTAGACTTTAAATTCTTTGTGTATTTTCAAATACATAATCTATAGCCAACAGGCACATCGTAGACGTCAAAGAGAGGTGAAAGAGCTAAGGATTACAGGATTCTGTTTGTAATCAGTAAGGGTGAGAACCCGAATATAGCACTATTGTGTGGGCATGTGTATATACATATAAGTATATATACATATAAGTATATATATATATATATATATATATATATATGAATGGAAGAGAAGGTCTGTGATACGGTTTGCATATTTGCAGTTGGAGATCCACAAAGGGAGAAAAAACGAATCACGTATCATAAAATAGTTTTATTCCTGAGCTTTCAACCCCTATCAGGGGTCTTCATCAGAGGATAATGCTTAGACTTACAAGAATCAAAGGCAATATATAGCAACACGTTCAGGCTGGAGGTGACTAAGTCCGTATGATCAAAAGGGGGGGGGGGGTTTACCGTTAAATTAAAGTGCATATGTCCTTCTTAAGTTGGCATATGCTGGGTTTATGTCCAAGTGTCTGTTGATGGCATTTTCATCTGATAGCCAAGACTCGGCCAACTCTCTGGCGCTTTTTGTACTGGCCTTAAATTTTACTTTCACGTTGTCCCAGTTGAAAGTGTGTCCTGTCGATTTAGTATGTGCATATATCAAAGATAGTTAATTTAACTGATGGTATACATGGTGAATGTTATGCAGCCTGCAATCGCGTTTGAAATGGAAATTACGTATGACCACGCGATATGGAAAACGTGTATGAAACGGAAATTATGTATGACCACAGAACATATTATACGCCATTTTTATATTGTCTTTATGAATTGTTATTATTTGTGTGAGAGTTATTTTACTGATATTGAAAAGAACACAAACACACCGATCTATCCCATAGAAGTGTGCTCCACGTCGCCCTCTTCCAGCCCTCCTCTCTGGACTACAGCGCTGAGATGTCCGCCGCCAGGCACGTTCCAACAGAGAAGTTTTATTTATTCATCTACGTGACTGTCGCGGAAACTGCCACATTGTAACTTTTTTTTAGTTGGCAGTACTTGATAGTAGAAGAGATGAGGAAAACAGCTTTGTCTTTCTACTTTTTAATTGCGCTGAGCTGTAAACAATGTGAAGACAAGACCGCCTTCAGCGGCCAGGGGTCGTCAGAACAAAGTGGATACTGGGAGGCACGGAATGTCGGGCTGCTCCGCCGGGTCGAGAGTGCCGCAGTTTCAGGCAGCGTCCTCTCTTCTCGCATTGTTTGTGACACTTCAAGTGCCCCATCGGCTCCTGGAAGAGTAGAAATCTTTGCGAATGAGTGTAATCGGCGCCATCGAAGCACAACTCTGTTTGTAAATTGCCCTACACGACTACTTACTGTCCCTTAAGGTGAGTTTGGGTCACTAAAACCCCGCAACATTCAAGGTTGCTTTTGTGATTAATTATTTTAAGAAGTAAATCACATGTACATATTGCAAGGTTGTCAGGCAGAAATTTGGACGATCACATAGAAAATGTAATTTCTATACCACAGCGGTCGTGTAGCGCCTTTCACAAGTGATCTACTACCGAGAGATGATCCAAATACATTTTAGCTGCTGTTAGTACTACTTACCTGTTGTGTTATAGCACCTTTAAAATGTAGTTAACCCGAAACCACTCCAGTGGTGCTCAATGTATCTTTACTTCCTAAATGTTAATGTTTTACTGTTTAATAACTTATAGACTACATTTTTTTTTTTTTCCCCTTGCACTCTGTGAGCGAAGCCACTGGGTAATCAGCTAGTGTATATATACACACACATACATACATACATATATACACATACACTACTCAAAACAATTAGGGGAACAATTAAATCACACATCAGATCTTGATAAACAAAATACTCAGTTGCAGAATCTTTACTGAGTAATACTGTGTAATTGGTTCAGAACATAATAATGTTACAACAGCCAATAGAAACCAAAATCACCAACACCTTGAGGACCTGATTCAGCATCAAAATCAAAAACTGAAATCACAGACTGATCCAACTTGCGTGAATTTCATCACAGCAATACATAATGTGACTCAGTAATGTATATGACCCCCATGTACCTATATGCACTCCCAACAATGTCTGGGCAGGCTCCTGAGGAGATGGTGGATAATGTCCTGGGTGGGGGGGGGTCTCCTCCCAGACCTGGATCAAGGCATCAGTCAGTTTCTACAGTCTGTGATGCTACTTGGCAGAGTCAGATGAACCGATACATAACGTCCCAGAGGTTCTCAATTGGATTCATGTCTGGGGAACGTGCGGGCCAGTTAACAGCATCAATGCCTTCATTATCTAGGAACTGCCTACACACTCTGGCCACATGAGGCTGGGTGTTATCCTGACCAGGAGGAATCCAAGGCCCACTGCACTGGTTTAAAATATGACAATGGCTCTGAGGATTTCATCCCAGTACCTAACAGCAGTCAGGGTACTGTTGCCTAGCACATGGAGGTATGTGCCTCCCCTGACCATCATTGACCCACTGTCAAGCCAGTCATGATGGATGACATTGCAGGCTGCATAACATTCACCATGTATACCATCAGTCTCTAGACTCTTTTACGTGTGTCACATGTGCTCAGTGAGAACCTGCTCTCATCTGTGAAGAAAACGGGGCGCCAAAGGCGGACGTGCCAATCATGGTATTCTCTGGCAAATGCCAATCGAGCTGCACAATAATTCCCTGGGAGCTCAGGTCCCACTATAGGACATCAGGCCATCATGCTATCATGCCACCCTCAAGGAGTCTGTTTTGACAGTATGGTCAGAAACATGCACACCAGTAGTCACCTGGAGGTCTGGGCTCTGGCAGTGGAACTCCTGTTCCTCCTCTCACAAAGGAGCAGATACCAGTCCTGCTGCTTAGTTGATGCCCTTCTACGGCCCTGTCTAGCTCTCACCGTCTAACGCCCCATCTCCTGGTATCTCCTTACACACAGCAAACATTCTTGCAATGGAACATATGGATGTGAAATCCTGGAGGAGCTGGAATACCTGTGCAACCTGAATCGACTGTTGGTACTACCTCATGATACCATGTTACAGAGAAGAATCAGTCAGGAAAGGATATATATCACACACATACACACACATATACATATACACACACATATAGTACAGAATAAACAAATCCTGTTAAATGTGCCAAGAGTTAAACATAACTCATAAAACAAATAGATACAGTGCCTATAAAAAGTACTCACCCTTTTGGAAGTTTTCACATTTTATTAAATGTACTATACAAAATTGAATCCCAGTGGATTTAATATGGCTTTTTTGAAATCAACTACATAAAAAGACCCCTTAATGTCAAAGTGAAAACAAATCCAAATCTGAACACAAAAAGAATGTATGAACTCCACACAGGCTGCATCTGGGCTGGGAGCTGAATGCCAAGAGTAAAAACAGCCACAATAATGACAGTTCCACAAAGATATGCTAAACACTACTGATCATAGGAGTTTTAAGACAGAAACAAATTCTGAATCCTTTGCACACTGAAATGTGCTCCATGTTTACTCTTTCAGTTGGCAATCTGCTTTCACTGTAAAACCACACAATCTTATTAAGATTTATTTTTCCTATTAAGAAAACACAAGTATTATCATAAATATTAGCAATATTTAAATCTTGCAAAACTTTCAAATGGCACTCAAACACCTGGGACCTCATGTATAACGCCGTGCGTAGAACTCACACTATAACATGGCGTAAGCACAAAAGCGGGATTGTGCATACGCACAGAAAAATCCAGATGCAGGAATCTGTGCGCACGGAAAATTTCACGTTCTTCCACTACATAAATCCCGATCAGCGTGAAAAGTAACGCACATGCACGCGCCTTCTGTCCCGCCCCAACTCCTCCCAGAATTACGCCTCTTTGAATATGCAAATCAATATAAATAGCCTTCTGTGAAAAGACAATGGGAAAAGCACAGGGGAAAATATAAGAATTTCAGCGAATACCAAGTGGAGGCAAAGGAAAAACGTACTATTTGTTGGTGTAAACAGTGGTATAATCAACAAAAGAAAGTTGATCGAGTGACAGAGTGTCGGAAATACTCGAAAGATCAAATTCACAAAGTCGCACAGTGCCCGAAATAAAAAAGAAATCACATATCAAAGTCGCTGTGAAAAGGCGAGTTGTAGCCCACCGTCTGAGTGTCATATGAAAGCGTATTAGGGTACAAACAAAAAACATAGGCACACAGTGGGAAAAAAGCACGAAATGTCAACTTTAATCTCGAAATTTCCACTTTAATCACGTAGTTCATTTTGCCATTAAAGTAGAACATCATAAACTTCATCTTAAAATCGTTTATTTTACTAGTTTCTCAAGTAGCATGTTAAAGTCTTTTTTCTGTATTTGATCTTCTATGTGCTCTACGTGTGTGAATCACTACATGCTTCCGTTCTTTCTCTTTCTCCGACAGGACACAGAATGCATTACATTCGAGATATTACAGCTCTCTGAATAATTAAAATACTGAGATGTATACGTGATATCATTTTCATGATGATAGGAATGAAAGCATGTTATTAAACATGGGAACACAGTGGCGCAGTGATTGTTCATATCTCACGCAAGAGGCTTGCGGTGCCATGTGCGACCTTCGATGAAATAATTTATTACAGAAGTACTGTCTCTTTCAAACGTACTAACCTCCAATTCCTGTCCATACTTTTCTTTCTCCAATCGCCACACAATCAGCTCTGTAATAGACGTTAAGCCATTTGTAAGCTTAGAACGCCGATTCTTCAAAACTTTTAAGGAACATTGAAATATCTTCGTAGTACATGTTTAATTATTCTATTCGTCTAACCTTCCAGTGTCGCGTCAGCACCAGCAAGAATACAGCGCAAGGCAGGAGCTATCCTTGAACTATACGCTGCGGCACCGTGTCCTCACATGTTTAATTATTAACAATACAGATTATTTAAATGAAGTTAAAGTTTTATCTGTATACTATAAGCAACATATTTTGCTGCATTTCATCTTAAAAATGATACTGTCATCATACGCGCTTTATAAAGTAGCGCAGGTTGTGCAATATTATAACTGTAGTGCAAGTTTACAGTGAGGTGATTGTACTTATAAGTACAAACAGTTCTACAAGGAGCACTTGATGGACTGATTGAGTGCGTTTATAGTTATTGGGATGAAACTGTTTCTGAAACGCGAGTGAGAGTACTGTAATATGGAAAAAGATGATCCGCAGTGGCAACCCTTAACGGGAACAGCAAAAAGAAGAACAAGACGCAGTGAGAGTAACAACGCTAAAGCAGTTATGGTATTTGGAATACTATGGCTATTCCCTGGCCCATTATATTGCTACATGTTAATTACGATCAGATGCATTACACTAATAAACAATATGCAGTTAATTTCAGTGTATTTATAAAGCCGCGTCAGGAATGTGGAGCTAAGAAAGAAAGGATGAGCACACAGGAACAGTAGTTTGACCATTCTGTGGACCATTATATTGTTACAGGTTAATTACAATCAGATGCATTAAATTTATGAACGACATGCGGTTAATTTCAGTGTATTTGATAAAGCCGCCTTCGTGGATGTGGATCTAAGAAAGAAAGGGTTATCACACAGGAACAGTAGCACTGCTTTGACGCTGGGTGCCGCCAGTCTGCAAAACCGAGCGGAGAAATTGCGTATGCCAAGGTATGAGTTACCGTGGAAATGTGCGTGGCTTTACGCCAAGTTTAGGTTTTATACATCGCGATTTGAGCATGGAAAGGTTCGTACGCAACATTTCTGTGCGTACGCACCATTTATACATGAGGCCCCTGGTCAGTTGGCATCCAAGTTGGTAGTATATAGTTAAACGTGAACCACCTGGCCGACAGAAGCCTTATTTCAGATTTACAATGTAAAGCAGAGGTCTTTACAAATGGGAAAAAAAAAGACCTTAATCATTATTTATTCTTTAACCATTTATAGCAAATAAGGATCACTTCTTGGGTAGGTAATCTCAGTCGATTAGCTCTTTTGTTTAGAGCACAAATCCTTAAAAGAAATTTTTTTCATTGCCATGATGTAAACTAGCAGCACTCCATTTGAAGGTGCTTTCTGCCTTGAACCAGATACTGTCAAGGTAGGATCTACCTCCCTATGACCAGTGAACTGGATTGAAAAAGTTTAAAAATGGACTGGATCATGCAAGTCCACGTCAAAGAAGGCAAACACCTCATAATTCCAGCAATATTATGTAAAAAAAAAAAAAAAAAAAAAAAAATATAAAGCATATTATATCATTGTCAGTGGAATCACACTACTTGGTGTCCCTGGAAAAATTTCAAGTAAAAACTGTTGAGTAAAACAACCTTTAAAAAGAGAATAATCACCCTCATCTGTCTCAAAGTGTTACTCCTAATTTATCATGGCACTGTATAGTGGAGATGTTCTGCTTGTTGGTCAGTCATGCAAATAAGGATTTCACTGTACCTTGTACACATGACAGTACTACAACTACAGCTATCTACATTTCACAAAATGCTCACTTTAACAAAGTATTATTGCTTTGAGTGATGTGAAAACGTGTGGTTACTTTTTTAATATATTAGCAGATACCCATTATAGATAATTGCAAAAAATTACAAAATAATATGTACATTTCTTGAATTTTTAAATTGACAAAGCCACTTTCAGAAAGCAAGTGTGCCCGCAATGCAACAGTTTCTTCACATGTACTGTATGATTGACATGCTGCAAATAGAGGAGTTAATTTGGAGAAAAGCTTCCTTTTTAATTATGTGACTAGCCTGCCATCTTTTAGCATTTTTAAAACACTGCTCTTTTGCTTCTTCTAGTGTTTTATTTGTTCTGTGTCTAGCAGGCAGCATTAAATCCACAGTTAACAAATTCAATGTTGGAAAAGGCACTATAGAAATGTGGTTCAAAGCAACAACAGTAGCAAAATATTAAGAAGCACAACAAAAAACTAAATCAAAACATCAATAATAATTATAGGCTTATCTTATCTTGTGTAAACAAACATTCAGCATACAATCCATATCAAGCTAGACCAGAAAATTTGGAAATTAGCAGAATGAATGTATATGACAGAATAATTTTCCATGAACAGGTTATACTGTATATACACCAGTGAAAACATTAAATATATACAGTAGACCGCAGTGACATACTGAATACTGCCTGAAATTCACTGTGCCTATTTATTTTTAGCTTTTGGATTGTCATCATTATCTGAGTTTGGACCTCTGTCTGCACCCATCATGACTGACTTTGCATCTGTTTATAGAAAAAGCAAAAGACTTCCATTTTACACACAAACAGACAGATACCTCGCTCTGTACTATTAATGGTAAGCCTGGGAGAGCCCCCATATAACATCTAACCTTTAATTTCCCCTTAATGTAAGTCTGCTAGCATTGCACAAAATTGCTTGAAAAGGAGAAAGCATAACATCTTTTATGTTCTGTTTTTTACTAATCCAGAGGTATAATAAGGTAATCCTTTTTTGTCACTGTTAGTACTTTGAAGCTTTATAGTTGTAACTTTTATGAGGATCTTTTCAGGCAGACCTTGTTTTTGAAATAATAAATACCCTTAAGGAGAGTAAAGGACAAACAGACAGACATATGGCAACAAAGCATATTATATTGTGTATGTTGATATATAGTAATAAAATAAACAGGGAAGTTTTGTATTGCCTAAAGGTTTGCGAAACTGACACTAAATTTTTTTAGCTGGTGATTACGCAATTGTGAAACACCAAACTCACTAACACGTTTTTTTCAGGTATGTTAAAGGCTTTATGGAGGTAGAAAAGCTGCATAATACAAATAATCACCTGCACACAAGTAAAATGATTCTATTTAAACATTTCCTTCACCACTAAAAAGCATAGTGTTTTTTAAATATGTGGCACACTACATATTCTGCACAGGAACAAATGCCAAAATGCACCGTCATCCAAATTACAGTGTTTTTATCTACCAGGAAAACTTACTATACACAGAAAGACACTTTATGCCCTTCCAGTTATCTACCAACTGCTCTTTCCAGTTTCTTGATTCCCAAAAGTGAGGATTTGTACAATCCATGCACCATGAAGCCTCAACTTTATTTTCTGCCTCTGATTCATCTTTGGGACGCAACACCATCATTGTAACTAGAAACGTGGGCAACCTCTTACTAGTACAAACACAACACACATCTCCCAGGTGAGCAAAATAAATACTAAAAATACTAAATCCAGGTAGGCTAGATCTTATTGGTATCTATTAATTATTATTATTTATTAATTATTACTAGATGGTAGTCAGGTTGACCCTCTACTGTTGAACACTGAAATATTTGTGATACTAATGAAAATATACAATGAATAAGCTATGATAAATGTTGCATCTATGATATCTGTATCTTAAGCAGATGATTTGCATCAAACAGAAATGCACAAATAAAATATACGGCACCTTGTATTTCTAACCAGCATCGTGCAGAACTTCCAGTTTTCATGAAAAAGTACATGCAATTAGATACTGTGGAAAATGCTAAAATGACAATTTTATCAGGCAGATTAAGGTAATTAAGGAAAGTTTACGCAGTGAACCACAGACCAATGCTGCATCTCTACCATGCCATTTTGAGGGTAAAGGAGACAAAAAGAAGAAATAACCTAACAATTAACTTTTTCTGGTTTCTTAGCGATCACCAAGAGCGCCCTTCAAAGAGATAGTCCCAGTGTAACAATTTGAAGATAGCTTAGCTAATTGTGGGTAATAAAGATGTAACAATTAGCTGTAACCTCACTTAAAGATATAAAAAAGAAAAACAACAACTAAGTCAACACTTTTAATTTAGAGTGATGTGACGCATATTTAGTTTTTTTTCCTTTTTATTTTTATACAAAAACAAAAAAAAAATTACTTTTGCATAGCAAAGTCACATTGCCCTAGAAACACTCCAACCAGAAATTCACACAAACCCAGTGCTGCAAGGATGGTGGACTGCTACAAGTGATAGTTCCATAAATTCCCATATTATGTGAATGAAGGAAGTTTTCTCTCACAACTGCATGCTCTGTTCAGCTATGGGCGACAACCATCCATGCCAAGTTAAATGTTTTGAATCATAAGTGACCATCCTAGGTGCCAAACAAAATATGAATTAAAACACATAGCAGATAAGAACTGGAAATTATGCCAAGGGTTGTAAAGAGTGGATCTGGTGTCAACCAAACAGGCAAAACTTGGGGAATGAATGGATAATTAGGGCTATCACCAACCACTACCCCCCCATAGCTCGGGCGTACACAAGATAATACAACTGACCAAGACAAATGTATAACTGTGGAACTGCTCTTCTCTGACTGGAAGTACAAGCACGGATGCTTGGCGAAGGAATTCAAATCATGTACATGTCAGTGACTAAACAACATAGGCTTGCAAGAATCAGGGATTGCTCATCTTTAAAAAATGCCTGGCATGTCTAAAAGTACATCTCCCCTAAAAAACATCCGGTAAATGGGTTGCTCAATAAACAGGCCCAATTCCATTATCCATTTTTCCAAGCCTATCATCTCAAAATAAACCAGACCTAAAAGGGTAGAGAAAGAGGAACTTGACATTAGGATCATCAAAAGCAACACCTTGTCTGCCCAGAATATGACTGAGGATTTTGAACCCAATCAGGCAGAACTGTGAAGGCAGGCAGTTGAACACAATTCATTCAGATGACACCAAGGATATGCTGCAGTTCCTGCTTTGCACATTTGGCTTCCTCAGAATAGGTATAGGAGTAATCCCTACTGGGTAGTACAATCTATTAACCAAGGATTTGGACTGAAAATCATGAAGTCTCAAGTTCAAATCCTAACCCAAACACTTACAACATGTCCCTTAAAAGACAATCTGTATGAATAATTATTTAGGTCTACATTTTCTAGAAGTGTATTTTTTTTTTTGTTCTTTATTTCGCCTTATACAATTTCTTGTATTAGGAATTTGTTAGTTTTCGCATACCCCTTGGGGTCAGAGCGCAGGGTCAGCAATTGTACAGCACCCCTGGAGCAATTACAGGTTAAGGGTCTTGCTCAAGGGCCCAGCAGAGTAGGATCTCTTTTGGCAGTGACAGGGATTCGAACCGGCAACCTTCTGGATACCAGCACAGATCCCTATCCTCAGAGCCACCACTTTTACGACATACAGAACAGGGCGTAACAGATCCCAGATGGAGCAGAAGAGGAAGAACCGTAAATGGGTGGCAAAGTGTAATGAAGATCGCTTGATAGTAAATTTTCCAAAAATAAAATTAGCCCAGATGACCATTCAGTAAACACACAACCATCTGACTGTAAAAATGTCAAGGTGGGAAATCTACTACACCAAAACACACATGAACATACTGTATTGGGTGGATCCTGAACTAGTACCATACAAGCGAGGTTGACTGATATGTGTAATCTCACAAAACATGCCAGACTAGTTTTTACTTTGAATGTAATGCTGCTAGTATAGGCTTCACCTCCCTGTGTTGGAATAAGTGGTTTCAGAAAAAATGAATGAATAAAAATTAGTACATGCAACTCAACTGACTTTGCAATCCTAATTTCTAAATGGACATTCACTCGAAAGAGGCCCCAAATATTCTGTTGTAACTCTCGTTAGGATGAAGCCATTGGAACCAAAAAATATTCTTTATACCTTGACGTATGGGTAATCGATTGCATTACATGCAATGCCGGAAGTGGTTTCTGTTTTCTGCCAGACACATTTCGATGTGGCGCTCCATGTTCCTGAACGTATCAGCAAGCATCTTGGAGGGAATAGCAGCAATTTCACGTTAGAAGTTTTCCTTCAAATATTCCACAGTGACAGGCTTGATCCGATAGACTTTTCCTTGGAGCATACCCCAAAGGAAGAAGTCTGGTGGTGTCAGATCCGGAGACAGTGGTGGCCAAAGCCCCTTTGAAATTACCCTGTTGCTGAAGAAGGACTCAACTTCTGCCATGATCCTTGCCGATGTGTGACACATTGCTCCATCTGGCTGGAAGTAACCTTCTGGTAACTCAATTATCCAGTTGATTCTGACATTGCTTAAACGAATTGGTGACCCAATAGGTTCGCACCATGAAGACGTGCTGCTCAATACTGTACATCACCATCCTGATGAGAAGTCAAGTGACTGAGTGAAGGGGTACGGGCGGTATGCATCCAGAAGTTGCAAAAGGTTAAACGTTGCAATGGCTGTCCGGCGCCTACCTCACTGCTCCGATGCAGGGGCATCCCGGCTTATTTGAAGCTCCATATACTGAGGAGCACATTGCACATTGTTTCGTTCATATTACTTCATCCTAGTGAGAATTATTACAGAATATTCGGGCCTCTTTCGAGTGAATCTCCCTGTAATATGCATGCAAAAAGTTTTGAAGACATACATTAAGAAATGAACTTTAGGTAAAAAACTTTACTAAAAGGTAATCACAATCACAATGATACTTTATACAGTGTCTTCAAGTAATTAATTCTTAGCTCACTATGTCACCCTGATGTAGCAGCCTAACCAATAGGCATTCAAATTTTGGGACTACAGAATTCATACCTGTACATCATGATATACTTACTTACTTACAAAGCATTTTCAAAAGATGTTCCCTATAAAACCCTTTATATAAAATAAAAGCTATTACACAGATTCACAATTTTACCCTGCACAACACAACTATCATTCGCAAGCTGAACCTACATGATGGCAAAACATTTCTGTTGTACTTGAAAACTACTTCTTGGCGGTTGGCATGAAAGGTGCTAAAACCAACAATGTTTTCATCAAGATACTAAGTAGCTACAGAAACTGACTAGATGCTATTCCTTATAAGTTGTGGTAAGCTTTTTAGTTTTTGGTGGGAACAGCATGCCACTAGAGGTCTTCCACGGCTCTGAATTATTAAGATCAGTGTTATACCTTAGGCCTCTACTTGTTTATCAGAGTGTCTTTTACTTTCTTACACTATTTTCTCATGGCTTTGTTTCTGCTTTTTCCTATGTTTGTAATTTTGTGCCAACCCTTATGCTCACCAAGAGCAACAAGTGACACCACACTGCAATAGTGTGAGTTTTTTTACATTGGCTGAAGTGCCAATCCAGTTTTCCCTGTCAGCACTCACCTTATGTTCAATTTTGTGTCTTGGCTACAGAAATTAAACTAATTAGCAATTAGCTCTTAACACAAAATTCAGAAGGAACATATTGATGCATAAATCTATTTTCTGTTAGATGTCCGGTAATGGATTGTGTTTATTTCAATTATCTATTTCCACTTCTAATAATCTATTTTTGCCATTTAAGTAGTATTGGTAAAAATCACTATGCAACTAATGCATCAAAACTTAACAAAGGCAATAAAAGTTTCTTGGAGAAATTCCTTATATAATCACAAAGGTAATTTTGTTACTTTCTTATTCCAAAATGCTAACACTTTCAACTACATCGACACTGTTAACATTATTTAACATTAACTTGTGCCATTTCAACAGATGTCTGTATATTTTAATATAAACAGAACAAAAAATGAAAATTAGCTGTAATTTTATAGCCTTGATCTTTGATTAAATAGTGACAATTTATCTTCACTGCTTTGAAAAGTTTATGTATGGAAATTAACAGCTTCCTGCCATAAAATGCTTGTACATACAGCACTAAAGATCACATTGTGCATACATTAAGTTACACATACTAACAAGGAGTAGGTGCCATTGCATAATCATGTTACACGGAGAAGTGAAACTGTCCTGTTTTCCATCCACATAGTCTCACATGTTATCCCTGAGATGGGCATTAGCCCTTTAAAAATTTGAGTCCCATGTCAGTATAACACCAAAATTGCTCCAGTTAAAAACACACAGCACTAATCTTAAGGCAGCACCCAAAACCTAATTGATTAAGCAGGTTTAAATTTTAAGCTACAATCTTGAGTGCATAGAATAGAATACAAAAAACATTTTGGTCCTTCATCTGTGTTGACTGCTTGTGTCCATTTTCTTCACTATGCTGCATCAGTGGAAAAGCTGTTGAAACTCAGGCAAAGATGATTTTGTTGGGAATTTGAACGCAGAGGAACAGGACAGCTTTTCCTGATTTTATCATTATTTAGAAGAACGGAAAGAGTTTGCTCATTAACTATGCCTCCTAGAACAAAAAATGTGAAAGTGTTAAAAGGGCTCATTAGGACTCCCAAGTGCCCAAGTCACTCCCTTTTCTTTTGTGGTGTTGGTTTACAATCTCATGACTATTTTCCTTTCACTTTTCTGTTTTTTTCTTTTATTGTTCTGCTCTGCATTTGGGGGTAGTGGGAGGATTCCTAACTTTTTATAATTGATTTTTTTTTTTTGCATTTACTATATTGAATTCCTGAATTTAGTCTTCTGTTTTGTTTATAGATTCTGAACTTTTAAGTATGTATTTATTACTTTGGATACTGTTTTTTAACTTCTTATTCCAATTTTCTTTGTTTTGCAATTTTGAATTTACATATTTTGGATTTTTGTCTTATTAAATAAAGTCAAATAATAAATATTTGGTCACATTTACAAAATTAAAATAAATTACTAAGATTTGTCTTTGTGGCCAGGGTTTGTGACAATTTCCCTCTCCATGCTAGCACTGTTTAGGGTCAAATCATAATATGAATGTCTCTTGACCAGCTTTACTAAAGCACAGGCAATATAAACATGTCATACTATGTCCAATAACTGGGCGCCTTAACTTTATTATATAGTACCAACTACAATACACTTCGCTAAAAGGTTAAACACAACAAATGTTTCGGCTGAGGTGCAAACCTTGTTAGCCGAAAACCCTTAGCACCAATTAGGTTTGGTTTTTACCAATTCTCACCTCATATAGCACCTTTTAGTATGGATATCTTCTCATGGAGATGGGTATTACATAATAATAATTGGGCAGGTCTTTGGGACTGGTGGCATGAGAGAAGGACAAGCGAACGAGCAAGCTGATGATCACTTACATAAATAAAACACAGATTTTTAAATTTTATCTGTTTACCAAAGAATGGAAAGACAAATGTGAATTGTGCTTTGAATGGCAAGACAAGTGTGAATTGTGCTTTATCCCATTTCTCAGATCCTGTTTAACTACATTTTTTGCAGTGAGTGAGCTGCATAAGTGACTTTAACAAATAATGTTTGTGATATGGAATGAACTTAAAGCTTAGAGGGCCGATATCACCAAATAGCCCACTTTAATGTTGTGTGCAGGGTAAGAGAGAAACACCCAACTATTAAATGCTTTAGTAACCTAATACAATATGAAAGATATGCTTTAGTATACATGAGCAATGTCCATAAACTATCCGAAAGCTGCTTCTTCCGGGACAATGTCACACCTTAAGATAAAGCAGGTGCTGCAGGTTATCGAGATCTGCTGTGGTATTGCATTGACAATTGACACAACTTGTATGTCCTTCTAATAAAACTAGCAGCATATCAATTAATTGAAAGCAATTAACAATGCAGGCTTGTTTAGGATGGTACTATGACAGAGTTATTAGTGTTATTCGAAAAACGACTCAATCTCAAGTGTCTTTTTCAGAATATGGTGTCCAGTTACTTTTTTTTTTTTTTTTTTTTTTTTTTTGAATGCCTGGCCCCAAGGAAAGAATGGAAATTTGTAAATGCTCCAGCCTAAAGGACATTACTGTATCTGACACCTAGACACTTCTTCATTAGTTTTTTTATGAAGATACCATGGCTTATGCTGGATTTGCACGCATATTTTACACTTGATCTGGCAGTTTCTCTAACTTTTTTTGGGATATTCTGATGCATTCTGGGGAAAGTATGCATATATACTGGAGTTTTTTTTAACTGAAGGTAGTGCTGGGCGGTATGACCAAAATTCTATATCACGGTATTTTTCAAAATTATACCGGTTTCACGATATTCAACAGTATTTTTTTCCCATGCATGAGTGGATGTTAACCACATTTTCCACTGCAATTACTGTAGTAGACTGGCTAAGAACAACCTATTCCACTGTCATGAGAATTGTACGTTGTACAAAAAAAAAACATTTTAATGTGTACACAAGTATTAATACAGGTTTGCATGGCCCTATAAAGTGATAGTTTTCAAAGGGGTGGCACTAATGAAGAGAAGGAATCACATTGCATGACAGTTGCAGTCAAAATATAGAACCTTTTTGTTGAACAAATTTTGTAAACAACTTAAACTAAAATTTTGACAACATATTTTCAACCATCCAAAGAGCTATTTAGACTTAGTAAAATTTTCAGAGGTGCTTGTCAAAAGTTGTATTGCACTGAACATATCTTAGAAAAGGAATGAATAGTAAATATTTTTTGTAAACCAACTACACTTTCGGTTAATGTTAACAATCTCTGTCCACTGACACGTCAGCTTTATGGAATGTAATGGCATTGGTTATCTTGATCCACCACTTGTTTTTTTGTCGTAGGCAGTACCTCTAGCAAATACGTCTACAAGTGACGTCTGACTCAAGTGTCCTCTAGCTTTTTCAGTTTTGCCTAAGGACGTGGAGGGTGCCAGTCTTAGTTCCATATTTCATGGTACTCCAAAGCATGTGTGTGACTAAGGTGGTGCAGCAAATTGCTTGTATTGCCACCTCCGACAACAACTTTAGCTGTACAGCATTTGCAGAAAATAGTTGTTTGGTCCACATCTGACCTTTTAAAACCAAAGTATCTCCTGACAACAGACATGACTCCTTTTTTCAGCAAAAGTTCTTCTGTGTTATCATGTTCAACTGTATCGTCTGATACAGCTGCAGTTTCAGAATGTTCTCTGTCCATTTTCACTGCTCAAAAGCTCCACTAACGCATGTACTCCGTTGCATGCGTGTTTAGCGGTGTAGAAGTGAAAAAGGTCCCCCTTAAACAGTTTCCCGCTGCGCCATGTTCCGAACATTGTTTAGGCTATTTAAACCGGTATTGTGGTATAAGAAAAATCCATATCATAACAAATATAAAAAACGGTTTTCAGTATGAACTGGTATACCTCCCAGCACTAACTGAAGGATTTAAATTTTAGCGATTGTTTTTTTCTTGTTGAGTTCTGGAAAAACTGAAATATTTTACGGTTATTCTGTGACATCGTTTCATTTTGTGATGGGTGATACTACACCACACCTTTCATATAAAGGTGCATTCCCAGAGCATCTTTCTTTGGATATTGTTTTGCAATTTTGTAGTAGTTCATTTCTTGTTCAACAAATCTGCTTCTGGCTTTGGTGTCTTTGATTCTTGGTTAGTGTTTTGATTATATTGAAAGATCAATTAGACTCTCTGGTAAATGAACTTGGCTCCAGTTTTCATTATATTTCATCTCCTGGTCCTTTCTCATCTAAAAATGTTCTGTCACATTCATTGGTCTGTATGGTACTGTCTATTCAACAATTCATGTGATAACCAAAAAAATACTGCAATTTGTAATTTTGGAAGCCATTGTATTCAAAATTAAACATTAAAAATAAGAAAGTAATGGCATTCAAATCTTATGTATTTAATGTACAAGGAAACTGGTTATTATTGTAGATTGTAATGTAATTATTTGGCTCTTCCTTTTGTTTGATTAATTATATCTATAGCAAATATTTTATTAGACGGTTTGGATATTCTTATTACAATTCCAAGTTAGCCCCATCTGAGTAACTGTAGTAGTGTGCATCAGTATTTTATTTCATGACTTGACATCTCATAAGACATGCTGCACAGAGGGCATCTCATGTAACAGAATTTTGAAAAGAAAAAAAAAACACAAATAACTTTCTCAAAACTGCTTAATGTAACGTACAGTAAAGGAGTATATGAGAATAAGTTGTTTCAAATACATGAAGGATTAAAACACCTAACTGCAAAATTAATGAGTCTAAGTCTTGGCTTGTGCATCAGTGGCTGCATAGACTCATATAGTCTAACTGATCCACATAAGCTCTCATTTTTACTTTCTCCCTCTTTTCTGCACGGATGGTAACCACTTCTGGACCCATAATTACACAACAGTCTGTGCTGGCATGGATTTGTCCAATCCCAACTCAGGAGAAACATCACATGAATCACACCTTTTCAGGCTATGGACTTAGAAGCTAGGAATCTGTACTTGCCAGTAAATGGCTCCAGGCTCAGAACCTACTGCTGTCTCACTTTTTGACTTTAAGCAAGTTGATGTGCCTGCCCAGGCTTGAGAATATACGGATATGCACTTCTTAAAGTGTCACTCTGATAGAAATATACCCAAGACAGTTTGTACTATTAATGAGTTTTAATGAATTTTTAAGGAAAGGCTGCCTTCAAAAACTATGAATGCATAACTTAATAGGTTTTATCATAGTTACATATAAAGCACTTTGGGGTGGTAGGGTGGTGTTCACAGTGAAAGATGCTACGTAAATTAACAATTAGTTGATTTTTTTATTTTGTACTGACAACATTTATTTAGCCAGCTTCTGTAGCCGAGGATCGGACCGCCAAGGTCCCCGCCTTCGGCCACCACCCAACTCACACTGCACCCAACCTCCTTGGCCCCTCCCATAGGTGGTGAGCCCATGGGAAGGGGGACCCACATTGCCTCTTCGGGCTGTGCCCGGCCGAGCCCCATGGGTGCAGGCCCGGCCACCAGGCGCTCGCCATCGAGCCCCAACTCCAGGCCTGTCTCCAGAGTGGGGCCCCGGTGACCCGCGTCCGGGCAAGGGAAAACGCCGTCCAAAATTGTTTTTCTTCATAGGAGGTTTGTTTAACCGCTCTTTGTCTCATCCCTCACCTAGGACCAGTTTGCCTTGGGTGGCCCTACCAGGGGCATAAAGCCCCGGACAACAGAGCTCCTAGGATCATTGGGACACGCAAACCCTTCCACCACGATAAGGTGGCGGTCCGATCCTCGGCTACAGAAGCTGGCTCTTGGGACGTGGAATGTCACCTCTCTGAAGGGGAAGGAGCCTGAGCTAGTGCGCGAAGTTGAGAGGTTCCGGCTAGATATAGTCGGACTCACCTCGACGCACAGCTTGGACTCTGGAACCAATCTCCTTGAGAGGGGCTGGACTCTGTACCACTCTGGAGTTGTCCCCGGTGAGAGGCGCCGAGCAGGTGTGGGTATACTTATTGCCCCCCAACTTGGAGCCTGTACATTGGGGTTTGCCCCAGTAGACGAGAGGGTAGCCTCCCTTCGCCTTCGGATGGGGGGACGGGTCCTAACTGTTGTTTGTGCGTATGCACCGAACAGCAGTTCGGAGTACCCACCCTTTTTGGAGTCCCTGGAGGGGGTGCTATAGGGCATACCTTCTGGGGACTCCCTCGTTCTGCTGGGAGACTTCAATGCTCACGTGGGCAATGACAGTGAGACCTGGAAGGGCATGATTGGGAGGAATGGCCCCCCCGATCTGAACCCGAGTGGTGTTTTGTTATTGGACTTCTGTGCTCGTCACGGATTGTCCATAACGAACACCATGTTCAAGCATAGGGGTGTTCATATGTGCACTTGGCACCAGGACACCCTAGGCCTAAGTTCGATGATCGACTTTGTGGTCGTGTCGTCGGACTTGTGGCCACATGTCTTGGACACTTGGGTGAAGAGAGGGGCGGAGCTGTCAACTGATCACCACCTGGTGGTGAGTTGGCTTCGATGGTGGGGGAGGATGCCGGTCAGGCGTGGTGGGCCCAAACGTGTTGTGAGGGTCTGCTGGGAACGTCTGGCAGAGCCCCCTGTCAGAAGTAGCTTCAACTCCCACCTCCGGCAGAACCTCAACCACATCCCGAGGGAGGTGGGGGACATTGAGGTCCGAATGGGCCATGTTCCGTGCCTCTATTGTTGAGGCAGCTGACCGGAGCTGTGGCCGTAAGGTGGTCGGTGCCTGTCGTGGCGGCAATCCCCGAACCCGTTGGTGGACACCGGTGGTGAAGGATGTCGTCAAGCTGAAGAAGGAGTCCTACAGGACCCTTTTGTCCTGTGGGACCCTGGAGGCAGCTGATAGGTACCGGCAGGCCAAGCGGAATGCAGCTTTGGTGGTTGCTGAGGCAAAAACTCGGGCATGGGAGGAGTTTGGGGAGGCCATGGAGAACGACTTTCGGACAGCTTCGAGGAGATTCTGGTCCACCATCCGGCGTCTCAGGAAGGGGAAGCAGTGCAGTGCCAACACTGTATATGGTGGGGATGGTGCGCTGCTGACCTCGACTCGGGACGTTGTAGGTCGGTGGGGGGAGTACTTCGAAGACCTCCTCAATCCCATTAACATGCCTTCCAATGAGGAAGCAGAGCCTGGGGACTCAGAGGTGGGCTCCCCCATCTCTGGGACTGAGGTCACCGAGGTGGTCAAAAAACTTCTTGGTGGCAGGGCCCCGGGGGTGGATGAGATATGCCCGGAGTTCCTCAAGGCTCTGGATGTTGTAGGACTGTCTTGGCTGACACGCCTCTGCAACATCGCATGGACATCAGGGACAGTGCCTCTGGATTGGCAGACCGGGGTGGTGGTCCCCCTCTTTAAAAAGGGGGATCGGAGGGTGTGTTCCAACTACAGAGGGATCACACTCCTCAGCCTCCCTGGAAAAGTCTATTCAGGGGTCCTGGAGAGGAGGGTCCGTCGGATAGTCGAGCCTCGGATCCAGGAGGAACAGTGTGGTTTTCGTCCTGGTCGCGGAACAGTGGACCAGCTCTATACCCTTAGCAGGGTCCTGGAGGGTGCATGGGAGTTTGCCCAACCAGTCTACATGTGTTTTGTGGACTTGGAAAAGGCATTCGACCGTGTCCCTCGGGGAATCCTGTGGGGGGTACTCCGAGAGTATGGGGGTACCGGCCCCCCTGATAAGGGCTGTTCGGTCCCTGTACGATCGGTGCCAGAGCTTGGTCCGCATTGCCGGCAGTAAGTCGAACCCGTTTCCAGTGAAAGTTGGACTCCGCCAGGGCTGCCCTTTGTCACCGATTCTGTTCATAACTTTTATGGACAGAATTTCTAGGCGCAGCCAGGGCGTTGAGGGGGTCCGGTTTGGTGGGCTCAGGATTGAGTCACTGCTTTTTGCAGATGATGTTGTCCAGTTTGCTTCATCAGGCCGTGATCTTCAGCTCTCTCTGGATCGGTTCGCAGCCGAGTGTGAAGCGGCTGGGATGAGAATCAGCACCTCCAAATCCGAGACCATGGTCCTCAGCCGGAAAAGGGTGGAGTGCCCTCTCAGGGTTGGTAGCGAGATCCTGCCCCAAGTGGACGAGTTCAAGTATCTCGGGGTCTTGTTCACGAGTGAGGGAAGAATGGAGCGTGAGATCGACAGGCGGATCGGTGCGGCATCCACAGTAATGCGGACGCTGCATCGGTCTGTCGTGGTGAAAAAGGAGCTGAGCCGCAAGACGAAGCTCTCAATTTACCAGTCGATCTATGTTCCTACCCTCACCTATGGTCATGAGCTATGGGTAGTGACCGAAAGAACGAGATCGCGAATACAAGCGGCTGAAATGAGTTTCCTCCGCAGGGTGTCTGGGCTTTCCCTTAAAGATAGGGTGAGAAGCTCAGTCATCTGGGAGGGGCTCAGAGTAGAGCCGCTGATCCTCTGGATCGAGAGGATTCAGATGAGGTGGCTCGGGCATCTGATCAGGATGCCTCCTGGACGCCTCCCTGGTGAGGTGTTCCAGGCACGTCTAACCGGGAGGAGGCCCCGGGGAAGACCCAGGACACGCTGGAGGGACTATGTCTCTCGACTGGCCTGGGAACGCCTTGGGATTCTCCCGGAAGAGCTAGAAGAAGTGGCTGGGGAGAGGAAAGTCTGGGCATCTCTGCTCAAGCTGCTGCCCCCGCGACCCGACCTCGGATAAGCTGGAGACAATGGATGGATGGATGGAACATTTATTTACTAAAAACTGTACATTGATAATAATAATTTTAATCAACGTCTTTCATAGAGTATCCCTTCACAGAGTGATATACATAGCAGATAAAAATACAATGCAAAGGAGTGCTTGATAACAAGATAAAATGCACAATCATGCAAACCAAAGAAAAAAACTAATACCCTGAAACCCACTTAATCAAATTATTATTATTTTACTACATTTCCCAGCAGCATAGGGTGCAAGGTAAGAGCCAAATGACTGCAGGGTTACAACATACATCATCACACTCTCACACACACAGAGCTAATTCATCTCACATGTACGTCAGTGGGGATGTGGGAAGAAACATTGACAGCCCAGAGTATCACCTACACCTGAATTTCCCCCTGGGATCAATAAAGTATCTATCTATCTATCTATCTATCTATCTACACAAACATGTTCAAGTGCAAAATCTACATGGACAGCAACCAGGTACAGGGTGTGAACCTAGGACACTAGAACCAGGAGGCAGCCATGGCTAACCATTACACACAACAATTGCTCCCACCAAAGACAAATAAAAGGGCAAATTCAGACACTGACAAGAGCCTGTAAAACATCTTGGTATCAAGGCAGAATACAAACCACCTGGAAGAAAAGACAAACCATACGAGATAACAGACAGCAACATCTGGCATGAAAAGCAACTGATGAATGAAAACAGACTTAATTTGTTCATAATCATAGAATTTTAAAAAATTAATGTTACATATTTTTGCAGATTACCCCAAAACAATTCAAACCTGTGTGTTTTTTTTCCAGATGGCAATGGTTATAATCTAAGATAGATAGGACTGAACAAAGATTGGTTCTTCGAAGTGTACTGCTAAATAATTGAGCAAACACCTTAGTTTAATCATCTGGTCATATGTATACAGTCAAAACATATTTTAACGATCTGGCCAAAAATCAACACAAAGCAGGGTGTCTCAGAAGCCAAGTCCTGACAAGACTCATGTAAATAGGGCTCCTCGGAGCACCATGAAAGGGGTGTGGTAACACAGGAGCTGTATCAGCCTGTCCTCAATGCAAAGCAGCAACCGAGATGCCAAGGGTCGAGGAACTGTAGTATTTTTCTGTACTTTGAAATAGGAGCCTGAAAGTGCAAGTTGTTAAAAAAAGAAGTAAGGAGCAAAGTGACAGTGTCTTCTATGGCCATAACAATGGGAGGGTTGTAAATAGTTACAGATCGCTTTGTTTCTTTTCGTGTTTTTGTTGGTAGGAATAAACCTGTTTGATTTCTGCAACGCAAACTGTTAGTGTAGTTTTGCTCCTTGCATCAGGGAAGGGGTATTACAATAGCAATGTGAAAAATATGAGGAGTGGTGCATCTCCTATGAATGCACTCATTCCAAAGAAAGCCTGTAATGATAAGTCGGTTGTCTGGAATTGGTTCAGAAATTAAATATCAGATGTCAAACAAAACTATGGTAAAATGAAAACAATAACAGCAGTTAAAAATTAGAGCATATTCAGTTAATTTCAGCAATTAAATAGAAATAGCAGAATGGAACTGGAGCAAGAAAGCATGGGATGCAATCAAAACCTGTCACCAACCAACAGCTCTGGAGCATTCTTCATCCTGCTTCAGCATGGACCACACAAGGCATGCACCCTGTTATATGTCCCATTAGAAAGCATAATTACATTAGGAGCAGAATGTGCCTTGTCCAGGGCCGGGGGAAGAAAACACTGAAATTGTCCATCACACCTTCTTAACCTGCAACAGTGGCTAGGCTAGGATGGGGAGAACAACAAGCAGCCTGTCTGTAACAAGTAGTCAGAGTGTACTTAGAGAAAGAGAATCCTCTTCAGGTAGGATCTCTGGAGACCTGTAGTTATACTGTAGTAAAGGGAAGAAGCTGGCTGGTATGCTCTGTAAGCTAAACTGGTTGTCTAAAGAAGCAAAAAAAAAAAAGTCACGTTTGGTAAAAGCATGCCTTAGGTATAGGGAAGAGTAGGAAGGGGTCAAAAGAAAAAGTTGTAAAGAAAACAGTAGAAAATCTAAGAAAAAGTCCATGTAAGTGATGTAAAAGGAACGTGGAGGTAGAAGAAATTACAAAAATTAAGTACAAAAAAGCCTGCACAGATAAGACATTTTCTTATTTTGCACCATTTCTCACTGACAATAAAAACATGTAAGGTTTTGTATTTCTGTGAAGGATGTAGTTGTATTTTCAGTTTGCAAAATGAGGACAACCTTCTCAATATTTTTGCTTTTTTTAGTTGGAAGAGATTTCTGTGTTAGAATATTTACATAAATCATAAATATATCTATTGTTCATAAACATAAAAAATAAATATCTTAAGGGTTTACTTTTTTGCCATATCACCCAGCACTATTGCTAGGGCTGGAAAAACTAGCAGCAAGAACAGAAAAGGATCAGGAGCAAGCCAAAACCGGAAGTACAAAAACAATCTTTCATCAAAAACAATATATGTGAACCAAAAATAAAAGTCAAGACCAAGTAGTGCTGGGCAGTAAACCGGTTCATACCAAAAACCATTTTTTTATTTTTGTTATGATATGGATTTTTCTTAAACCGCAACCCTGGTTTAAATTGCCTAAATAAAATTCGGAACGTGGCGCAACGGGAAACTGTTTAAGGGGGACCCTTTTCACTGCTACACCACTAAACAAGCAAAAACCGGAGTACATGTGTTGGTAGAGGTATTGCATGGTGAAAATGGACAGAGAACATTCTGAAACTGAAGCTGTAGCAGACGATAAAGTTGAACATGATGACAGAGAAGAACCTTTGCTGGAAAAAGGAGTCACGTCTGTTGTCTGGAGATACTTTGGATTTAAAAGGTCGGATGTGGACCATTATGTTCAAATCTGTGAATACTGTTTCTATACTACTGAATTAATACTGCAAGTCAAGTGGTATTTTTTTTCAATACTGTGTAATGTACCTGGGTACTGTGTAATAGTGTGACGACATGTTGACTTTATTCTCAACATTTCCACTTTAATCTCGATGCTTATGACGAGAATAAAGTCGACATTTCCACTTTATTCTCGCTGTCTGTCGAGATTAAAGTCGACATGTTGACTTTATTCTTGTAATTTGTTATTGAAGTAGAACATCGTAAACTAAACTTAATCTTAAAATGAATATTTAATTTACTAGATTTTCTCAAACCCTGTCATAAGTTATGTAGCACATTAAATGCTTTGTGTTATGGTCCCCGAGCCATGTTTAACTGACTTCCTCTTGCACTAAGAGGAGGTGCAGGCAGCATACAGAATACATTAATTTCATGATATTCCTGTTCCCTGAACATTTAGAATGGTAAAATAAATACTTGATATAATTTTCATGATGAAATGCAATAAAGCATGTATTAATCATATGGGGGCACAGTGGCGTGGAGGTTGCACTGCTGGGGTCCCAGGTGTTCCTTGCTTTGAATTTGCATGTTTTTCTGGTGGGTTTACTCGGCGTGCTGCAGTTTCCTTTCAAAGTCATGTAGGATGGCGGGTTTTGTTATGCTATATTAACCCTGCTAGTGTATGTACAGTGGAACCTCGGTTCACGACCATAATTCGTTCCAAACCTCTGGTCCTAAACCGATTTGGTCGTGAACAGAAGCAATTTCCCCCATAGAATTGTATGTAAATACAATTAATCCGTTCCAGACCGTACGAACTGTATGTAAATATATTTTTTTAAAGATTTTTAAGCACAAATATAGTTAATTACACCATAGAATGCACAGTGTAATAGTAAACTAATGTAAAAACATTGAATAACACTGACACAAACACCAACGTTGCCTGTTCCGCTGCACGCGCAGGCTCTCTCTCTCAGCAGCACGCGAGCGAGCGAGCGAGCGAGCTCTCGGCAGCACGCGAGACCCCTCTCCCTCTATAACATTGCAGCAGTTCGCGCTATAGCCTTACAATCTGATCACTGTAAACACTCTTTTTAAATGAGTTTTAAGCACAGTGGGGAAAAAAGGAACATTTGAACAAATCCGAACTTTATTTAAAAACCAACCAAGAAAGTAACATTACAGGAGTTCACGCAAATAGAATTACAATCCAATCACTGTAAACACTCTTTTTAAATGAGTTAAGCACAGGGAAAAAAATTAACATTTGAAAAAAGAGAAAAGTAACATTGCAACACTTTCTTCTTACCACTCTTCACTTGCTTAGAAGCCATGGTTAACTGCAAAAGCACACGAAATATTGTAGAGCACAGAGTTAACAGGTAAAGCACGCACAACTGACTGAGAACAATGAACAGGGAGAGGCTGAACACGTGCTTAAATACAGTAATCGGCACGTACAAACCGGAAGGGAAATGAAATAGAGCACAAAGAGTTCACCGTGCAAGCACGTACGTCAGACCGAGAACAATGCAACACGTGCGGAAATCATCGGCTCGCACAAACCAAAAGGGAAACTGGCTTGTTCGTATACCGAGTGTGTGGTCGTGAACCGAGGCAAAAGTTTGGCAAACTTTTTGGTCGTAAACCGAGTTGTAAGTGTACCGAGACGTTCGTGAACCGAGATTCCACTGTATTGCTCGTATTCACCCAGTGATCTGCTGGTGCCACGTTCAGGATTTGCTCCTGCTTTGCACACAATGCTTGCTGGGATGGGCGCAACCCTGAATGGATGGCATAATTAAAAATGTATAACAAAGATTTTTTTTTTTTTTAAAGTTCTGAACACTCCGTGGTCTAAGTTTATAACTAGTTTTAATTTCACAAGGACGTTTATCGTGTGGCGATTGGTTATGTGGAAAAAGAAAAAGGAAGGATAGGAACTGGGGGGTTAATACATCAGAAAAAGACAGCATGCATGCAATAAAGAAAGCCCGCTCAGAAGAACATCCATTGAATTCTGTGTTTGTGTCTTCGACCACCAGATCACGAACCCAACATTTACACAATATTTAAGTTAAACCCGTGTGATACCCATTCATACATCCAGTTTTTTGGAACCTCATCACAGCGGCCATAAAGTTCTCTACACTGAATGTACACCTGGGACCACTTACTGCGAGGGAGCAGCACTACCGCCACACTACCGTGCATGTTTAATACCTGCTTTAATACATTTCATCATGAAAAAATATCTTAGCATTCTACATTTTCAGAGAGCAGGAATATCATGAAGTGAATGTATTCTGTGCGGAGATCGCCGCCTCTTAGTGCAGGGGAAGTCAGTTTAAGAAGAGCATAGCGATTAACAACTGGGTTGGGGAACACAACACAAAGCATTTAATGTGTTAAATAACTTATGATGGGGTTTGAGAAAATCTAGTGAATTAAACATTGATTTTAGGATGAAGTTTAGTTTCCGACATTCTACTTTAATGACAAAATAAACTACGAGAATAAAGTGTAAATGTCAACTTTAATCTCGACATATAGTTTTTTTTTCTTCTTCACTGTATCCGTATGTTTTTTTCTTCACTGTGGCCATAATACACTTCCGTAGGGCTATACCACAAATAGCATTATAAATGCAAGTTGCAGTTTTATTATTTATGTATATAACTTAGCTTGAAGCAAGGTCCATATTAATGCAGTTTGCCTTAATGATGGTTGAGTTGGTAAAGATGTCATCACCAAGTTGCACTTGTTTTATTTTATTTTTATTTGGTGAATACTGTGTAATGCACCCAGGCTTGAAGTTTTGGAAGTAATAGTATTATTACTGGAAGTTGCACTATTATTTATTTCATTGTTATTATTTATTAGTTTAAATATTTTGCAGTTTAATGATGGTAAAGTTGTTTAAAAAGTCACTTTAACATGTCAGTGGACAGAGATTGTTAACATTAACAAAGTGTAGTTGGTTTACAAAAAATATTTACTATTTATTCCTTTTCTAAGACATGTTCAGTGTAATACAACTTTTGACAAGCACTTCTGGATATTTTACTAAGTCCAAATGCCTCTTTAGGTGGTTGAAAATATGTTGTCAAAATTTTAGTTTAAGTTGTTTGCAAACATTATTCAATAAAAAGGTTCTATATTTTGACTGCATCTGTCATGCAATGTGATTCCTTCTCTTCATTAGTGCCACCCCCTTGAAAACTATCACTTTATGGAGCCATGCAAACCTGTATTAATACGTGTGCGCACATTGAAATGTTGTTTTGTACAATGTACAATTCCCATGACAGTGGAATAGGTTATTCTTAGCCAGTAATTGCAGTGGAAAATGTGGTTAACATCCACTCATGCATGGGAAAAAAATACCGCCCAATACCGAAACCAGTATAATTTTGAAAAATACCGTGATATAGAATTTTGGTGATACCGCCCAGCACTAAGACCAAGGTTATTATAGTTAACGAAAACTAAAATACAAAACTGAAACTATTATTAAAAAAACATTTTCGTAAACTGAAATAAAATAATTAACAAAACCGAAATGAAAAACTAAACTATTAAAGTTGCTGGAAAGACTAACTGAAATAAACTAATTTACTAAAAATAATTTTAGTTTTCATTTTTGAATGAATATTCTTGCAGTTAGTTTTTAACTCTCATAATTTTTAACTCTAAAACTGAAAGTCATCCACCACAAGCAGCCCGCACATATTCATCCCGTGAACGGTGGCTGGTGACGGAGGGTGGGTGTTCACACAGCATTTGCGGTGACAAAGCGAGCCGAATACGCATTTAAAGTGTGTGAATAAGAAAGTGATTTATGTGCCACCTTTCTTTACACTTGTATATGAAGATGTAATTCAAATGCCTGAAATTGAAATGTGCTGGTCAACAAAAACTTTGCCGTATGGACAGAAAAGTCACGAGTGAGTAACGTTTCAGTTTATTTCTCAGGTTCCTGCTTTTTGTTGACAGTTATTCACCTATCACTTCACACACGAAGTATAGTAATCATTAAAAAAATTTGACCTCGACATTTTGATGAATCTTGACGTTTTAGACACCATCCACAACCCCCCCCGAAGGCTGAAAATACCGTATTTTGGTATTATGTATATGTGTGGTGTGTAAACATGATAGCTCAAAAACACAACTAGATAGATGGATGAAATTTGGCATGTGGTTGTTACACCAAAATTGTATATCTGTATTAACTGTTGGGCCAAATCCATAAACCAGAAGTGGTACTTTACCTGAATACATACTTGATTTTTTTTTTCATGCAGCTGCAGTCCGATTTATTCAACTTTACTTTTATAATAAATGTTCAATATATTATTTATATGATTTGTTGTTGATGGTTATTTAATGTACATAATATAATCATTGTCTTGCGGTTTACTCCTCAAATATCCATCCAATATCTGAGTACACAAGAAAGCCTATGGGAGATAAAACGGCACTGATCGAGAGACTAACAAGGTCATCATACAAGATCAGCATATTGTTGCTGACCAATCACTTTTGTTTTAAAAATGTTATTTAACAACGAAACGATACAAACCTTGTAAAATTCCTGAGATGGCAATGTCTCTACTGAACTACAAGTAGGTAGGCAAAGAGAGTCTGCCAAGTGAAGAACAGCTAAACATACTAATGTGTTTTTGTATTTATGCTATATTTTTTCATTTATCTTTTTTAGTTAATATTCACAGCTCAAAATATGTGATATTGTGAAAATAATCCACAATTATATTTTAAAATATATCTGTCCCCATTTTTTTAATGTTTCACTCTCTCTCAAAATAGATAGTTGAAATCATCATATTCTTTTTGTTCTTAACATCAGCCATATCATACGTATTGCATACCAGGGATTTTGCCTGCCTTGCATCCAAACCTGCTGGGATAGGCTCCAGCTTTCCCGTGATCCTGCTCTGGATTAAGATTTTTTAGATAATGTATATATGTTCCTAATCTCAGATGCTGTCTCTGTCATTTTGAGGCCGTCCATACTCTTATTACCTGCTCTTGCTCTGCTCATTATGGGTTTACTGTTCTTATGGTGGGCTACTCTCACTACTTCTAACCCTGACACTACATGCCTGTTTTTCTTTGTTTCCCTCAATACTGCTAGGTGGGCACTGCAAACTTATTTAAGCCTAAGAGCTCCACTCTTCCTAAGCCCCCATGATTTTCATGATCACACCTGTCAGAACACAATAGACTCTGTTTTCTAATTTTTTATATCTTTTCATGCCTGCAGGTGTATAAATTGTTTGTGCCCGAGATGGAATCAGAGATGAATATGGCTGGTAGAAAATACAAAGCCCAGTATGGGAGATTTTTGAATGCAATGTTGAAGGCATTCATTATAAGCACATTGTCGTTGGTGCAGGATATGTTGTATGCTGTAGACATTTAGAGTAAAAAAACCTCACACCTTAAAATTCACCTAAATTTCATTAAAAATTGGTCCATTCTGGGTAACAAAAGGAAAAGAAAATAACTGCCAACAGTCAGCGCAGATTTTTTCAGCACAAATAACATAGAAAATATTTTTTAAATTACAAAATTGTGTACAATTGTTCATAATTCAGTACCTGGTTTTGATTATGCTTGTTTTTATCAGACAAGAACAAAACCAAATAGTAAACTGTTTTGTGTAGTATGCTTCCACTAACATTAAACTCATATTATATCCAAACCCGTTAAGTGTACAGTTGTGTCTCATTGTGACAAAAAAATTAAACTCATAGTAGCTCTTTAACCGTACCATAATTACTAAAACTAATATGTATAAAAATAAAACAGAAATGTCTTTGTAAAATAAAAACTAAACTACAACTAAAAATACACGATGAAGGAAAACTAAAACTAAACTGAATTTTCAAGTAAGGTCAGAAAAAATATAGAAATAAAAACTAATATAAAAAGGCAAAACTATAATAACCTTGGTCAAGACGACTTGCCAAAAATTCGTTAACCACAGAACCAAGAAATTAAAGTATTTTGAATCCCTAAATTATAATGAGCTATACGTAATTAGGATCAAGGCAGGGCATTTGCAATGACCTTTTACTCTATTGTTACAATGATTTCAGGAGCCATGCAGTTCTTCATTGTTTACTGATAAGCAAAGAAATGGTACTAGATACAAGAAAACAAATATGAGAGTAAATGATATATTATTTTAATAATGCCAAAGAGATGTCAAAACAATAAACTAGCACAAAAGGTGAAAAAAGCTAAGAAAAAGCAAATAAAAGGTTTAAGAAATATTATATAAATGCTATTGCAACATCAAGGGTGAAATGGCGAAACAAAGAATGAATACATGAATGATAAAATGTCTCTGTACGCCAATTAGGGCTAAACAGAGCCACCAAAGGTGGTAGGCCAAGCATGATGGCTAGAGCTTGGCAGAGAGAAAGGGAGAGTGAAAGAGTGCATATTTTGTAGATGGGCAAGAAGGAAACCCATTGCAAAAACAGACAGGGCCAGGTAAGCCCTTGAATGACTTGATGCAGGCCTCTTCCAGATGTCACAATATTTTTCTGTCATTCATGTTATACTTGAATAGTCTTATGGCATTTTCCTGGCTTGTGTCCAACCTTAGAATTATGGCAAAACAAAGGACCCCCTGTCAGATGACAACCAGACGTTTTTCTCTAAAGCCAAGTTCTAGACAATGTGACCTAACAAAGCGGTAAAACAAGCTGCACTCAGTCAGATAAGCAATGGATTGCAGTATCACGGCAGCAAAGTATTATGAAAACAGAGGGTAAGTGCAAGTGAGGGGGCCCCATATTGAACATTCAGTGCGAACAGGAAAACTGCCTCTACTGCCTGCATGTTTACACTGTAAATATGACTTTTACAGGCCGGATCTGCAAGTATTCTAGAAATAGACTACAGTTAAATGCTTGGAGCCAAACAGAAGAAAAAAAAGGAAGAAACACAGAACTGGGAAAATTCAAATAAAAATTTATTTACAGCAGAGATGGACAACCAGCAAGCACCATGAGATTTTGTGTCTGAACTTGAAAGAGCTATACAACTGCACTGATTATCGGAATGGCCAGAGGTTAGCTCCGGTGAATTAAAATATGTGAATTAAAAGTTTCTAACATTTGTGATTCATTGAATATATTTTGTTTAAGAACCATGTCAATAAGAATACCAAAAATTGTAAATTCAAGTATTACGCCATCACAAAGTTTCTAATATCAGAGAACCATTTACCTTCAGAGATTCATTCTTTCTAATCATCATGTACCAGGAACAAGAGCTGGGCTACAGAATTCCACCATGGTAGGGTGCTTTCTGAAAATGAGCTAAGGGCTGGATGGCTTTTGATATCAGGGACAGATGAAAATTTGGCCTCTGCGGAGCGATTCTCAATGGAGGACTGAAGACTGAATATGTAAAACAGCAAACATTATAGAGCATTATTAGCAGGTCATATGAAAATATTGTTAATGAACAATTAAACAATGCTGAGGTCTGTGCACATGTGGGTGACCAGAACGTTGACTCCTGCAATGAAGCATCACCATATTCAATGCTCAAAGGAGAGTTTCAAGTGAATGAATTCAGACTGGGAGAAATTTAAGGAACACTTTATACCTGGGGATGAAACTCAGGTATATGACTATGACCTGGAGTCCAGACAACTGAAATAATGAAAGCATTGTGATTCTCCAACATCAATGAATTTCAAGGTATAAGCAAGTACTGGAAAATTCATGTGCATGATTTTCATGATGTTGAGGGTGTACCCAATATTGTTTCAAAAGTGACCCACATAACTGGTCAATGTTAGCTGGATTTGCTTTGGGTTTGTGGCAGTCATTTAGGGAAACATGTAAAAGGTGTTAGCCATCTCCCTTAGCACACAATAGCACTGCACACTTTGTGAAACAAAAAATTATGCCACACCCACAATATTTGCCAAAGTTGGTCCCTGTGACTACCACCATCGATTCCTCTATAAAAAGGACTGCCACTTAGGAGACATGCTATGGCAATGATGAAGACATCAAGTCAGCTACAGATGGGTGGTTATACAAACAAGTTAAAATGTTGTAGGTAGGTAGATACTGTAGGTAGATACTTTATTAATCTCAAGGGGAAATTCACATACTCCAGCAGCAGCAGCATATGGATAAAAAACAATAAATTAAAGAGTGATAAAAATGCAGATATAAATTTGGGGGACATACAAGATCTTCATGACATTCAGTATGTTCTTTATATTTTAACTCATCCATCATACTCATCTCTAATTGTTCTTGTGTGAATCATAGGTGGCAATAAATTGATTTGATCTGAACCAATCTTTTTTTTTTTCTCACGCAACATCTTACATGGCTTCTGGGAAATTATCAGACTATTTATAATCATTATAAATAACATATCATTATAAATACGTTATAATCCTTGCATTATATATAGTATGTACCAGGTCTGAACCAGTGTTGCTTACCTGAGGCCAATGACTAGTACATCTACTACAGGAAGCCACTCTCTAATTATCACAATGTCCTCTGCTCGATCTGGAGTAGCAGCTTTAGTGTGAAGTCCACTGAGATTGCCAGAAACCTTAAGCCATCATGAACCATAAGGAAAATAATCCTGGAAAAGGGGTTCAAGTTTTTCAATTATGAAGCCATTTTCTCATGCTCCCATTAACTAAACACATCTTATGACTCTAGGTAAAGATGTGGATGCAGACTGAGTGGTAATGGAACTTTTCATCTGAAAATTCAATTGCTGCTTCACTACCATGATCTGGTACATCAAGCAAAGTTCTGCTGCACTACTCAAAAATCCAAGTTAATGTAATTTGTGAACAAGAACTTCTGCTATATAAACCACAGCACATTGCTGCCCACCTTAAGTTCCGTAAGGGTCAGGACGTTGCAAGGTGGCAAGAACTTTGTGATGTAACGAACATTACTCTCCTTATTGAGTCATTGCTGGAAAATAGGTAAGGGACCACACAAAGAGTGATCCACAGCAGAAATGTTCCCATTTAAAAAAACAAGCAATTTTACTGCAAAAAGGGGACAGCTATTCATGTCTTAAATACACTCATTCATACATTATCACAAAGTGTTCATGCTGTTCCTGGTCATGAATTAAAGTCTACTGAGTCACTCTTTATTTTATACACAACCACTCAGGGTGCACACCTGCATAAAGTGTTTCACATAAATATAAACTTCACAACAGTAGTGACTGCTTTAATGATAGTTTTGGTAGACCTCATTATACATCTTATGACTTGGTTGTAGCCGATTCACTCATTTACATTTTTAAGTGCATTTGTACTTAATACAAAAGCCACGTATAATGATCTCCATGTCTGTCTGCCCGTCCATCCGCATGAAACAACTTGGTTCCTCATGGCCTTTATTTTTTTTAAATCTGGTACACATATTCTTCAAAGAAATTTCTCAGGAAAGTTTAATTTTTGTTTAGATTTCCTGACTGCAGAATACTATACAAGTTTTTGAAAAATCAAACTCTCCTATTAGAAAGCACTGGCAAATTTTCTAGCCTGATTATCTTAAAACAGAGTAACATTCTATGCGACTTCAACTATGGATTAGTTTAGGGTTTCAAATTTGCTTTGAGAGATGTCTCTTCAACTAATATATTTTACACATGTTCCTCTTTTACTCATCTGAGAGTCACTCCTGAAGGCAAAACAAATCATCTGAATGCTCAGAGAGGCTTGCAAGCCACTGGAACACCATCTCGCTGCTCATTCTGCTTGAGGTAAGTTAACCATAAAAGTCAAAAAGTCACTTAATAAAGAAATGAATGCAAGAGGAAAATAATTATGCAAGCCTCACTCTGCAAGCACAGAGTGAACAAATATGGAGTGTACTCCACATTTTCACTGCACTAAAAATAACCTCACGGCTGCATTATATGCACATTATAATAATTCAGTGTTTCTCTGACACTATAATTTCTTGGCAAAGCTCTAGACCTGCACTCCATCATGGCTCAAAGCAGCCAATAATTTCACCTTTAGAATTCAGATGAGATTTAAAATCTTCATCAGGTATGTTTCTCAAAAATGTTTTGCTTAAGAAATTTGAACAACAATCAATTAGAGTCCATCTACAAGCAAGAACTAACAATAAGACATTAATCAATGAGACTTTAACATCACTTGAATTGGAATGCAATGTTAATGAGAGCTATTCAGCCACCATAAGCCTCCTTTAACTGCATGACATTGTAAAGTGCTGTTAAAATGCATGTATTTAATGTAGTCTACTAACACATGTAATTGCATTCTATTATAAATGTACTTTTAGTAAAGTACTTTTTGTAAATTATTTAATAAACAAAATGTAACTACCGACTCTGAGAAGTATCTAAAAAATTAAAATGCTCTGACTTTCAAATCAGTTAACTAAGTCTATGAACACTCCTCAATGTTACACTATGTATACATTTTCCAACTTGTTTCTTTATAGAGCTGCACTATACTAGAGTGTTTGGTCTAATTTTTCCACTAATATGATATTAACAAACAGCTAGTTCTCTTGTGTAAGCTGTTTACATAGAATAAGACACTGATAATGAAAGTGATAGTAACACAAGTAGAAAAAAATACTAACACAGTATTGGAAGAAGAAAAAAAATATATATATATATGCTTTAAGTCAGAAGACCTGCAAATGAAAATGTGTATCTTCACTAAACAATACTTCTCTTAAATGCCATTTATACACAACAATAAGACCATTTAGTGTATCATTATAATTATATAGAAACACATGTTTCACTCAGATTATCTGCCAGTTACTGTGAGCTGCTCAAAAATTAGCAATGGGTTGAAGCTGCCAGCTTCCACCAGCTTGTGATCCCAATGAGCTGATTAGCTCTCGGCAGAAGGTAGCCGCAGTTAGTTTTCAGCTTTTATCATCTGGTGTTCACCAAAAGCTACCCAGCTTTAGACCTGAAAAGATTAATGCATTCTGCTTGGATCTAAGTGTCTAGAAACTACCATGAGCTGCCTAACTGGTAGAAGATGGTAATAGTTTTAGGCAGGACTAGAGGATGATTACTGAAGTAGACATGATGCAGTCACTACTAAACATCGCCTTGCTCTGCACAGAGGACAACCACATATTGCATACTATCTAATCTTTCAGCATTTGCCCTGTAACACAAACTGTCCAACTCTCAGCAACAAAAAAAGAACTATCAGAAAAGCAAAACAAAAACTACATACTGCTTGGATCTCAGCAGCTTGAAATCACTATAAACTGCCCAACTCTCAGAAGGAGGTACTCACTATAATTTCCTTTAACACACACAGCCCAGCTTTGAGCAAAAATGATGAGACAGAGGCAGAAAGAGGCAGATTTTAAATGTTACACTACAGTACCATGTAAAATGTATTGTGTGCACCTCTAGGTCTTTCAACAATAAAGAAATATTATCTTTGGTCCATTGTGTCTAATACGCTTGGCTAGGATGAAGATGAGAATGCACTAAACAGGCTGTGGACAAAAAAAGAACTTTTGCAGCACCTCTTAAAACACCACAATGGAATGTGCCAGTGGCTAAAGCTGTTCCAGTACAACATCTCATGGACAGTACGAATAGCATTAGCCATGATGACGTCTAATTTGTCAATCACTCTCTTCTACTATCACCAGTGAGTCTAGGGCAGCTTAGTAAATATAGCAGACCTTTGTGAACAGTTCATTCAGGTGTTTGGCTGAGCTGGTGTTACTCTACCAGCAGACAACAGCATAGAACAGTACACTGGCCAGAAAGGACTGGTAGAATATCCCCAGCAGCTTGTCACAAACGCTGAAAAATCCACTGAGAAAGAACAGGCTGCCTGTGTTTTCATTTAGAACCTTCTGCTGTTCAAATCCGCTCCATCTGTCTAGTGGCGCAGAGGCCTTTGATGAAAGTGAAAGAAGAAAGTGACAAAGCCATTTTGTCTCTCAAAATCAAGAACACTAAGATTAGAGCATGTCCATCAGCTCTGTCAATTCTTTGCTAATAGATGAAGAGGAAGTGGAAGCAGCAACATATTCCACTTCCTTGGCTCTAAGATTTGTCTGAACTGAAAATATAGCCAAGAAATTAATTCACACTTTCTTCTGTAAAGGACAGCTAAGGCAAATTTAGATAATACACTAAAGAGCAGAGACAATCACATTGTCTACAAAGATCTGTATTTTAAAAGTCATGGTGTTTCCAACAGTGAACTTATGGCTATGAGAGTTGGTCTACCGCTAAAGCGAAATGCAAAAGAATCAATGCCTTTAAACTTCAGTGAGAAAACTGTTAAGAGTTCCGCTGACAGAAAGAAGATCCAGCAAATCAGTACCTGAATAAATTAAATCTGACTTCTCAATGGATGGTCGAAAAAGAAAAGCTTAAAGACTGACCACATAATGAGAAGATAAGACCATCATATTCGGGAAAAACGGTAGGAAAATGGAGAAAAGTATGACAGAGACTAAGCTGGACAGAGAGCATTACTAAGCCATATAATCTTGAACAAGTTCAGAGAAGCAGTTTCAGATGGAAAGGCCTGTCATGCTAAAGTCCATCGGTCACTAAGAGTCGGACTCGACGAAATGACTAAACAACAACAGTAGCACAAACTATTCAATTCTGAACAGACAACAGTCACTCTAAACAGGGCACCATTTCTGAATAATCAGCCTCTTGCACTCAACCAAGCATTCTGCAGCAGACAACTAATAAAATTCCTGAACTCTTATCATCATGTTGACACTGATGTGTCTGTTCTATAGCAGCAGACAGCCTTAGTTGGCTGCCCACGCCTCAAAAGAGACCAATCACACAAAGCTGTCTGGCTCTTACTAGTGGGTAAAAATCAAAAGCTGCCCAGCTACAGTATATGTTGTATCAGTTTTTTTGAAAACTGCACAGATTTCAAAATTATCACAGCAGAACTATAAGCACCCCACGGATTACTATTTTTTGTTATTGTGCTTAACCTCCAAAGCTTAAGCTCTTGCTTGAGGGGGAACATGTAACATCATTATAGAAATCTGGACGTTGACATGTGCTAATAACGACCTATTAACAAGGATGACCATACTCCTTCTCCCTGTTTGGACCACCCAGCCATTTGCTGATTCATACTCTACTTAAGACAGTAAAGCACTTAGTTATTATTAATTATTTTTGTATTTAATCTTGTACTCATAAAACTGACTAACTTAGTTCTGTCTGTTTAGCTATGGAAAACTTGTACTCTGCGAGTTTCATATGCTATATAATTATAGCACTTAGAAAAGTATAATTTTAAACACATGATCTCAGTTATTCCAAACATCATTTACTATCACTGCTAAGCATCAGTTCAACAGATGAGAATACTTCAATAACATATAATTGCCGGACAAAGGCTTACCAATCATAATAAAACAAAAAATTTAATTTTTAAAATTCAAACACTACAAGACAGGAAATGAACATCCCAAAAGCAAAAAAGAACTAAAATAACAAAACAAATTCTATCAGTGCATCTATCTGAGGCTAATTTGAAATTAACTCTGAGGTTCTGAGGCCTGTCTTGAAATGTTAATGCCACACCAGTGAGGTCATATTTGAAACTGTGCATAAACCTGACACTTCCTAAGATATTTTGAGCTGCTGGGCTGCATTGTGACTATGTACACTTCCGCAATGGAAACAATGTGATCATCCCGTCTGTCCATTATACAAATCCTTCTAATCCTAAACACAGTCTGTCTCAACACAAAGACGGACTACTCCATGGGCAAAACGAATGATCAATTTTATTGTTCCAACTAAAAAGAAGGGTGAAATTTAAAAATGGAAGGCTCTATTGACTATCAGTCCCAGGACCTTAGCATAATATGGACATCTAAAATTTGAAATAATGAAAGAAAACAAATTGCCTAACACTATTCAGCAATATACATGGCCAACGTCACAGTATTGTGGAAATATACTGACTTACTTATACCTGCTGACCTATACAGTAGAAAATGTTTACTCAACTCCCATTCATATACACAGTTATTCACCAGCTGTTAGTTGCCTCACTTTAGATTGTTTTTTCCATTTCCTGTGCTAAACATGCATCATTGCCACCTCTGCAATACCTTACAAATGTGACCACAGGAGTGTCTTGCTTCAATTATCTATAAAAATAAAATCCTAAGCCATATGGAAGTTCCTTTATTTGCTAATCGCACAAAAACATTAAAACAGCTTTTCACGAAAATTTTGCATTTGTCTTACCATTGGACCAACTTAAAATATAGGCTACATGTCATATCAAGAAGAGGGATTATAATGGGAGGAGGGCAACTCAAAAGCTAGCACCAATGCGGGGACTACAATTCCCATCAGCAGGAGGAGCACGCTGTGGATGAGGCAAGAATATCTTCATCAGCACGCACTAAGTTTCAAGTACTTACCAAAGCGGAATCTCATCTAAGACCACAGGTATGTACAACACTTTCCTCTCAGTTGTTTTGGCATTGTCTCACAGGATTACAGCTTTTGTCTAAAACTATGTCTTTTTGGGTTGTGTTTAGCTGCGAAAAATTTGTAAAAGGCAGTTGTGAGGGACGACACATGAGGATCAGCAACCAAGCTGCACTTGACTTGGGAACTTTACCTGGCAGGGATGCCAATAATATAGAATGAATAGGGAAAGCAATATATCCAGGTTATTGTCTCCCCCCATATGCTAGGTGACAGCATCCTTGGGTCTCAATACCAATTCAGACACCAGCAGGGAATGCCGGGAATTGTACTGCAGCCCCGCTGGGGGGTGCTGCAGGGAGTTACATTCCCTATTCTTTGGGACTTCTGTATGACCTGGAAGTACTTCCAACGGACAAAGCCCTGGAACCAGAAGTACTCCCAGGTCCTCAATAAAAGAGATCGAACTGCATTGTCCAGGCGAGTCAGAGCCAAGAGTGGAAACAGGCAACACTCACCTTGGAGGAGCAGCATTGCAGAGAAGAGTGAAAGAAGAAGAAACAACCTCTTAATTGTTTGTACAAAAGGTATTTTGTAATAAACCCCCTTTGTTTGTGGCTCAGTGGTGCCCCATAGCTTTCACACAGGTTTTCCTCCATTTACCAAATACTTCAACTACTATCTAATACTGTATAATACGGCAGTGTTTCTCAACCTTTAAGTATTTGTGACCGGAGTTTTCATAACAGTTTTAATCGTGTCCCCGTAACGTTTTTTTGAAAGGAGCCCACTAATACCAATTTGTTCATTTTTAATTAATGATATATCATAGATGCATATTTCATTATACCTACTTAACTTTTATTGACATTTATCTAACTCTATATTTATTTTTCTAGTATCAGAAAGTAGATTAAGTTAATTTGTTTTGGTTTCAATAGATGTATTTTCATATTTTCGATTCGTGTTCTTTTTTTCATATCTTCGTGCGCCCTTTTTTGTTATTTCGTGCCCTCCTAGGGGGGCCCACCCCACAGTTTGAGAACCACTGTAATACGGTAACACAGGCTAAAGAGGTCAACTAGAACTGAATTTTATTGCATGGGATGCACATAAACAGCCATCTTTATATGTAACTATTTCTGAGCTCAGTTTTAAAAATGAAAATAAGCAGACTGTGTTAACAGTCATATTTAAAAATGTATACTCGAGTTAAGCAATATGGCCCAGAGTGTAAGGTTGTCGATTTGAAACTACAGATTTGATAGAGTTCAATTGCCTAAACTGTTTGCACACGGTCTATTGAAGAAATGTAACATGTTTTAGAGGACTGTGCAGTGTAACAGGCACTATACAGATAACTTGGCATGACTACCTCTAATCTTGCAGAACAAAAATGGTAAATTCATACTGTAGTATGAATTAACAAACTTAACTTGTAAATCTATTAAGACAAACACTAATGGTAAACTACTTGTATAACTTTTCTTTGCCTAAATGCAGATGGTCATCTCTGCTCAGCTTTTTTTTTTTTTATAAGGACACTGTTTGGAGAACTCCATCAATGTTATTATTGTACTAGATACTATTTTGATGTTGACCTTTAAATGGTGAGATTCTCAGAGGCTTTGAACTGCTTTCTTTATGTTCTCCTCCTGCAATTTCCAGGAAACTATACTGCACCCCATACTTTTCTTCTAACTGTGAACTCCTCCATTTTGACTTTTTGCTATTCACTATACTTGATGTTGCAGAATAATGTTTTGCGGATTAGCAACTGTGTTACATTTTCCTGTACTTTGAACTCTGCAATTTTTGAAGTAAAATTACAAGGTTGACATGATTTCAGGGTATACAATGAATAAAACCAACAGACAAGGTAAATACAAACATTTTTAAAGAGGGAGGCTCAACAAGGTTAATACCAGAGGAAGTGACGTGTTGGACCCTGGGGCCGCATTCCTGTGACTGAATGTAAACCAAGTGCAAGAGGCACTACTGTACATATTGCTAATCAGGGCTGACAAAGTAAAAATATACAGTGTAGAAAATTCTGTACAGTGTTGGCCAGCAGTCTGATAATTAGAGCTGCCTAGACACGTAAAGACCAATTTGACTTGTACAGAAGCAATGCATTAAGCATGCCAAACAAAAAAAAATATTGTGAAATGTTGTATCAATGGCTCTATAGCTTATACAGTACCTTACACAGACTGCACCATCTTACAATTCTACATACCAGTAGAGTGCATCATCATAAATCACTAAAGACAATTTGCACCTTATAATATGATAGCTTCTAGAGAAGTAATGAAGATTATGTAAAACTGACACTATAGATCTTGACCTCAAATTGCATCCTTGTCATGTACTGTAGATAAAACAGTTGCTATTGAAATTTACCAATTGTAAGTCTGCAGTAAAATTCACTTAATTCAATTCAGATTTACGGGAGCCATAGCTTGTGTCGGCAGCACCATGACCAAGATAGAAACCAACTTTTGTTCTCGGCAACACCTATCTAAGGTGCATCACCAAACAACGTTTACTATTACAATACAAGAGAAATTCAAACAATTCGTTACATCACAAATAATAAATTTAGCCAGAAGAGCAGAACCTGAGCAGGATGCTTCACTGAAAAGAAAGACTGTAGAAAAAATTAAAAACAAAAGAGAAAAGGGTGAATTTCAGCCCCATTCTATGCTGAAACAAAACCCCAAGGCCCTTTACAGAGATATTCTCATGAACTGCTCAGGGTCATGCAGTCACTCAGAAGCCAGCCCCTTGTGCTATGAAGCTCAATGCATTCAACCATACATACATACACACACACACACACACACACACACACACACACATCTTTAAAAATCAATAAAGCTTCATAGATATCATTTAATGGCAAGTGGATATTACAAAGTGAATCATCACTACACAACTATGTGAAGGTCATGGTAGTTAAGCACACCTAGCACTTTCGGCAGCACACAGTGTTTTGTAGTTTATTTGTTGATTTAGTCTATAACACAATGAATAAAATGTTATTTGATGTTTATGACAAAATAAACCATGCTTTTGAGATGTACAGCCAATTTTCAAAACATAACCAATTTATTTTCTTTACATGAAGAAACTAAATTTAAAAAGTGCCTGGATTACTGGCCAACAAATGCATTGCATAAGTGAAGTAAAAATTTAGTATGCACTGAAAAAACTGACAAAATATAGTCAGGTTCTATTTTCATGTTAAAATGCATTTATTTTTAATAATTACAATTTAAACGGTCAGTTTGTATTATTTCAAAGATAGGATCATATGTGCAATACTGAGAAGGCCTATCAGGGAAGTTGTGTCTCATCCGGTGGGCTAAGTTCTCCCTGGATTCTCGTATTTTGGATCATGATGTGCAATACTCGTCTGCTCTTGTCAGGTAAACTTATCTGGGTGGAAAGAAAAATTCTTTTTCAGAAAACCTATAGTAGATCTAGAAAATATTCAGAGCCCTTCACTTTCTGTGCACTTCACAGTGTTGTACATTTAATTTAACATGGATACATTTTTACAAGTCAATCTATACTCAATAACCCAGAGTGCCAAAGCAAAAACGTTTTCAGAAAGGTTTGCAAATTCATTTAAAAAATCAAAAACTGAAATCTCTGATTCACACAAGTTTTCAAAAGAATAATGCAGTATTTTCTAGAAGCCCCTTTGACAGAAATTACAGCTTTGATTCTTCTTGTGTAAATCTCTACAAGCTTTACACACCTGGACTTGGGCAGTTAATCCCATACTTCTAAGCAGATTGTCTTAAGCTCCTTTCGAATATATCGGAAGCATTGGTAAACTGCCATCTTCAGGTCTCATGCCAGATGTTCTATTTGGTTTATATCTGGCTTTGACTCGGCCACACAGAGACAGTAAAATCCCTGACCAAGGTCCTTTTCATTTGACTTCTCAGTTTGCCCATTCGGCCAACTCTAAGAAGAGTCTTGGTGGTTCCAATTTTCTTCCTTGTCACAATTACTGAGGCCACTGTGATCCTGGGAGCACTCAAAGCTTTTAAAATGATTTTAAACCCTTGTCCCGATCTATCCCTCAGCAGAATTTAATCATGGAGATCTACAGAAAGATCCTTGGACTTGCTTGGTTTTTGTCTTAACATTCAGTGTGAATTGTGGGTCCTTGTAAATGATATTCAATCAATTCAATTTGCCAGAGGTGGACTAAAATCAAGTTCTACACACATCACAATGACAATTAAAAATCAAACAGGACACACCTGACCAGAATATGGAGTGCTACAGAAAAGGATCTGAATACTTATAGAAATGAGGAACTTCAGTTTTTGATTTTTAATAAATATGGTAACCTTTTTGAAAACATGTTTTCACTTTGTCATCATGGGTTATTGGGTGTAGATTGATTTGCAATTTTTACTCTTCCATGTATTTAAAATTAAATCTAGAACACAACATGTTTTGCAAGTGGAACTATCTGAATATTTTCTCAATCCACTGTACATACATTCAAAAATAAGGAAAACTTTTCAATTCTTGCAACAGTGTGACTTGTAGTTATTATGGGACCCTTCTCCGATAATTAAAGAAATTTTACAATTTAGAATTTACAGGTTTAGTCTCTTTTGGACTGATGTAATATACTTCTAAAATATATATTAAAAGTTGCATGATTTATACTAATCTTTATCCTCCATCCACTCCATTTATTTTTTTTAACTTGCTTATGCAGTTTAGGGTCACAGGGACCTGGTGCCTATCCTAATAGCAAAAAAAACACATCACTAGTTCCTTGATGTAGTAGTATTCTCATTTATTTTTTGTAAAAACATTTGTAAAATTCTACTTTTTAAAAACGTGCATACACGTGAAGTATAGAAATGGCAATAAAAGTATACATAATGACAAATTTGCCAGTTGACAAATTAAAAGGCCTCAAAGTTTTTAAAATGATATACATGTCACCTTATTACAGTGACATTTATTTCATTCAATAACTTAAATTAACAAGAACATAGTCTACTTCTTCCCATATTTGTACAGGTGGCGCCTAATATTTTAGAATCAGATCATTGACTGAGAGTCACACAACTCATCAGACAAAGGTTTCATTAGACACATGATGGTATACGCTTAAGCCATACTGCCTAGACATTAGGCAGTGTCTAATTATTAGACATACCCTGCTAATTCTGCATGCCTAAAGGAAAATCTCCCTATCATGGTTTGTTTTATTCATAATTGTCTGGTTATATTCTTGTTCTTAGATGTACTGGCACCCCATTTACTGTACAGAAGTGTCAGGCAGAAAAGTCTCAAACCGTACAGACATGTCCACTGCGTACAGGACAGTCAAAGTAGCCCTTCTCAGGGCAAACCTGGAAACGACAGAGTCAAATAAGCAGTGGAAGAAGCACTTTTTATATTTGCTTGCTTTAAAAAAAAAACTTCACAAGACACCTGACTACTGAACCAACGCAAACATCTCAGAGTTGGGATATTCTAAGCCTTGAGAAGTCGGCAGTGAAAAAACGAGAGCAGTAGGAGTACAGGTCAGGGAGCACACAGTACAACCCCTCCCAGCCAATGCACCCTCAGGCTCGGCTACAGAGCTCTTCTCTATCTGCGCATTTCTCCGTGACGCCGAAGCTGAAACTTTCAGCGCAACAACTGCAGAAACTTAGCGGAACCTCGGCGTCTAACACACACACACACTCCTTCAGCGACCTGAAACAATCAGCCTGGTGAGCTTGTATAGCCGTTCCTATTCAGCCGTTCGGCTTTCTTACCTGTCAGCACCAGGACGTGCACCCTGGGCCGCTCTTTTCGCGTCTCGCCCTCCTTTCTGTCTCTTTGCCTGTTGATTCGACGTCTGTCTGCGATCGCATTCCTGATCCAGCTGCTGACTCCACCCAGGCCCTCTGTAAGGGTAGGAGGTAAAATACGGAAAGAAAAAAAAACATATCCGGCGAGTAGTCCTGGGAGCAAAAGATGAGATAACAGGGGTGCGTATCGGCGTACCCATAATGCCTGCGTACCGCCACACCCACACCTGCGCCGCCCCGCTCTGTGCCTGCTTTACCTGTCCCTGTGCTGTCACCGCCTCACACCCCAAGGCGTTTTACCTACCTTTAGACCGTATGTCACACCTACCCTGCTCCGTACCTGTCTAGTCTTTGGCTGTATCACCTGTCCCACATGACACTTGACCTTTTTGTTCATGGACTGTCGCTGCCTAATACTCCATGCTGTCTCACCGCCTGCAGTGACTACTTTACCAGTATCTCACAGCCACATATGCCAAGCTGTCATACCTTCTCTTTTTGATTTCAGCTTCTACCTTCACCTCAGCTTTCACCTCCTCACATCTTGGGATCTCATCTGTATCAAGGCCTGCCACAGATTTTGCTGCACAGTACCAGACTTACCTCTACTGTTACTGCCATTGACACCATGTTGCCTCACCTGCCCAGTTCAGTGACTGACCCATTCCTGCATTGCCACCAGTACAGAGCACAAGCTATCATGTCTTTCCTGTGTGGTCAATCATTTTACCTGTCTTTTTTACTGTTGCTGCTTCAGATCATCTCACCACATAATGGTGTTTGAACTACCTGTTTTCTAGGGTGGCACTGTCACAAACGCCATGGTGTTTCACCTTCCCAATGCAGTGACTGACTTACCTGTCTTTGTGCTGTTACCACCATCTACCTCAGGACATCACACCTTCCTTGCTCGATACCTTTCTATCCTTTAATGGCATGATCGTTTCCATGGGCCCAAGGCCATTCACTCATGTTAGCCCTCTTGGCACGTCTGTACTGCTTAGTGCCTGCCTTATTCTTTCCGGTGCCTGGCAGTTTCACATGATCCCCACAGCGCTGATTGGCCCGTTTATGAGTTGTCACCACCACAGGTCCTTGGCTGTCTTACATGGCACTGGACCTACTTGTCCAAGGGCTGTCACTGCCTGAGACTCCATGATGTCTCACTACCCCCTGCAGTGACTGCCTTACCTCTTCTGTCACTGCTAAAGATCCCAGGCTGTCTTACCTTCTCTGATTCTAGCCTTATCTGGTCCTCTGCTCTCACTGCCTCAAGTCTTTCGATCTCATCTAGGAAAAGGCCTGCTACAAGCTTCGCTGATCTGTAATAAAACGTGCATGCCACTGTGCTGTCACTGCCACTAAATGACACCATGCTTCTTTACCTGCCCCATGCAGTGACTGGATCACCTGGACCTTTGTTGTTCACCACTCTCACATCCTTCCTGTCTGGTCAAAGACTTACCTGTTGTTGTTTTTTTTGCTGTTTCTGGTGCATACCCCAGCTTATCAAACCTGCCTACACACCTATGACAAGGTATAAAGTGCAGTGGCTGGGTTACCTGTCACTGAGCTGTCAATTTCACAGACCCCTGGCTGTCTCAAAAGCCCAACATGGTGCTTGACCTACCTGTCTCTGGACTGTCACTACCACAGGAATCATGTGCAGTCACCAACTTACCTATACCTGTGTTGTTCATTGCAGTAGACCACAGGCTGTCATAACTTCCCTGTCTAGTTCCTGACTTACCTGCTTTCTGCTGTTGGTACCTAAGACCCCCAAATAATTTTACCTGCCTCTATACCTGCTATAAGCTGCATTGCTAGTTCTCTGCCTGTCCCTGTGTTGTAACAACCATACAGTCCTGGCTGTCTCACAGGTCCTACATGATTACTTGACCTACCTGTCCCTTGGCTGTCTGTTATCACACTTGCTACATGTAGTGGCTGACATACCTGTGCTTTTGCTGTCACTACCCTCAGTCCCCAAATTGTCTCATGTGACTCTAGACCAGGGGCCTCATGTATAACGCCGTGCGTAGAACTCACACTATAACATGGCGTAAGCACAAAAGCGGAATTGTGCGTATACACAGAAAAATCCAGATGCAGGAATCTGTGCGCACGCATACTTTCACGTTCTTCCACTACATAAATCCCGATCAGCGTGAAAAGTAACGCACGTGCACGCGCCTTCTGTCCTGCCCCAACTCCTCCCAGAATTACGCCCCTTTGAATATGCAAATCAATATAAATAGCCTTCTGTGAAAAGACAATGGGAAAAGCACGGGAGAAAATATAAGAATTTCAGCGAATACCAAGTAGAGGCAAAAGAAAAACGTACTATTTGTTGGTTTAAACAGTGGTATAATCAACAAAAGGAAGCTGATCGAGTGACAGAGTGTCGGAGAAACTCGAAAGATCAAATTCACAAAGTCGCACAGTGCCCGAAATAAAAAAGAAATCACAAATCTAAGTCGCCGTGAGTCGTAGCCCACCGTCTGAGTGTCATATGAAAGCTTATTAGGGTACAGACAAAAAAAAGGCACACAGTGGGGAAAAAAGCACGAAATATCAACTTTAATCTCGAAATTTCCACTTTAATCACGTAGTTTATTTTGCCATTAAAGTAGAACATCATAAACTTCATCTTAAAATCATTTAATTTACTAGTTTCTCAAATCCCATTGTAACTAAAGTGGCATGTTAAATGCTTTGTTCTGTATTTGATCTTCTATGTGCTCTATGTGTATGAATCACTACCTGCTTTTTAAACGGGCTTTCTCTTTCTCCGACAGGACACAGAATCCATTACATTCGTGATATTACAGCTCTCTGAATAATTAAAATACTGAGATGTATATGTGATATCTTTTTCATGATGATAGGAATGAAAGCATGTTATTAAACATGGGAACACGGTGGTGCAGTGCTTGTTCATATCTCACGCAAGAGGCTTGCTGCGCCATGCGCAACCTTCAATGAAATAATTTATCACAGCAGTACTGTCTCTTTCAAACGTACTAACCTCCAATTCCTGTCCTTACTTTTCTTTCTCCAAAAACTCAATCGCCACACAATAAGCTATGTAATAGACGTGAAGCCATCTGTAAGCTTAGAACTTCGATTCTTCAAAACTTTTAAGGAACATTGAAATATCTTAGTAGTACGTGTTTAATTATTATGTCCGTCTATCTTTCCAGTGTCGCGTCAGCACCAGCAAGAATACAGCGCAAGGCAGGAACAATTACTGAACTAGCTAGCGCTGCGGCACCGTGTCCTCACATGTTTAATTATTAACAATACAGATTATTTAAATGAAGTTAAAGTTTTATCTGTATAATATAATGAACATGTTTTGCTGCATTTCGTCTTAGAAATGAATACCGTCATCACATGTAAATACGCGCTTTATAAAGTGGTGCAGGTTGTGCAATATTATAACTGTAGTGCAAGTTTACAGTGGGGTAATTGTACTTATAAGTACAAACAGTTCTACAAGGAGCACTTGATGGACTGATTTAGTGCATTTAGAGTTCTTGGGATGAAACTGTTTCTAAACCGCGAAGTCCGTACAGGGACTAAAGTGTTTGCTGTGGCTCAGGCAGCATCTGCTTCATGCTGTGTACCGATAATTCTCTTTCCAATCAGCTGCTGCTGTGATTTCCCACTCAGATACAGTGATATAAATACTCCGAGTGGTGCAGTGAGAGTAATGTGGAAAAAGATGATCTGCTGTGGCAACCCTTAACGGGATCAGCTGAAAGAAGATGCAGTGAGAGTTACAACGCTATAGCAGTTATGGTATTTGGAATACTATGGCTATTCCCTGGACCATTATATTGCTACAGGTTAATTACAATCAGATGCATTACACTAATAAACAATATGCAGTTAATTTCAGTGTATTTATAAAGCCGCGCCAGGAATGTGGATCTAAGAAAGAAAGGGTGACCACACAGGAACAGTAGCACTGCTTTGACGCTGGGTGATGCCAGTCTGCAAAACCGGGCGGATAAATTGCGTACGCCAAGGAATGAGTTACCGTGGAAATGTGCGTGGCTTTACGCCAAGTTTAGGTTTTATACATCGCGATTTGAGCGTGGAAAGGTTCGTACGCAACATTTCTGTGCGTACGCACCGTTTATACATGAGGCCCCAGGAGTCCTCATTATCAGCAAGGACTGAGTTCTAATTATGACACTGGCTGGAATGAAAGCCCATAGCCACTGTGGCCCTCCAGGACCGTGATTGAGGACCCCTGCTCTAGACCTTCTATGAACTGCTGTGCTGCCCCCTGTGCACTCACTTCTACATGCAGCTTTAAATTGTGTAAAATACAAAGTAAGTGAGCAGGTAGGCGTGTGTGCCCTTTGAGGAACTGGTGCACTAATTTGCACCTGATGCTGCATTTATGTAGTTGTAGTTCAGCACCTGTGACATTACAATTTACAATTAGATTAACTCTTTCAGGGCTGATGTCGACTTTTGTCGAAATTCAGAGGTAAAGGATGGTAATCAGCTGAACTGTGACAAAACTCACCCTTACGTTTATATTTGACTCTCTTTGCTAGAAGTAAATTTAAGTAGCTTAGCTGATTTAACCTCGATTCCCTGCATGAGTAGCGAAGAGCAAAGATCCTCTAAAATGGCATTGACATCTAGCGAGAGACACTCCATGGGCATTTTACATATTATCACTGAATAGGACTCTGACTTGTCGGACTTGGAATTTGATACAAGTGATCAAAAGACGGACATCAAAAACAAAAGTGAGGTACCAGCATCACCTGATCAGTCCCCAGTTGATTGTGGTGTTGAACACGTTTGTGTAGCTGATATACCTACAGCAGTGTTCACCTGGGAGAACCACCACTTATGATGACAAGAGGCACAACCCATATTGTGTCACACTGCTACTGCCACTGCTGCCCAGCGATTGTGTGAAGACAGCCAGGCAGCCGGCCCACCGTGTATTCCTGCAGGCCATCGGGGTGCCACTGCCGCCAGAATTGCTGAACATGCACCAACAGCAGCCACAGCACGTAGCAACTGACGTTTTATGTTAAAACCATTGCTTTGTGTGCTTTTCAGAAAACTGAATTTTTTGGAAAAAATATTCAGCCCTCAAAGAGTTAAGCAAGCTGGAAAAATGAATGGGTGGATTTTACATATGTGATTCCTGTTATACTGTAGGTGCTATAGGTGGCCTGCACTGCTGCCACAAATCCTCCCACTATGTCCACTGTCAGTGTGGCACCTGCATATTCTTGCACTGGATTTCTCCAGTGCAGTTTTCTGCATGATCCCAACTGACTGGAAAACAGGACTTGTCGTCCCTATCTGGAAAGGGAAGGGTGATCACCTGGATTGCAGCAACTACAGGGGGATAACACTGCTCTCGGTGCCGGGTAAGGTCCTTGCTAGGGTCATCCTCAATAGGATCCGTGATAACTTGCTCGCCTACCAGCAACCAGAACAGTCTGGTTTTACGCCTAAGAAGTCTACCATCGACCGCATCCTGGTACTGAGGGTTCACATGGAGTGCAAATGCAAATATCGGCAGAGTTTCTTTGCAGCCTTTGTTGATTGTCGCAAAGTGTTACGACTCAGTTGATCAAGCTGCCCTGCGGGACATCCTGAGGATTCGCGGGATCCCCTTGAGGTTGCTGGATATCATGCCCGGCCTGTATACTGGAACTGTGAGTGCTGTGCAGAGTGGAGGCAGGACCTCTGCATTTTTCCCAGTTGATTCTGGGGTTCGTCAGGGGTGTGTTCTTGCTCCTACTCTGTTCAATGCTTGCATGGACTGGGTGTTGGGCAAGGTCGTGGGGTCCAGCGGCTGTGGGGCATCTGTTGGTGAAGAAAGGTTCACGGATCTTGACTTTGCTGGAGATGCTGTGATCTTCGCGGAGTCAATGGAGGCTCTGATCTGGGCGCTCGGCAGACTGAGCGAGGAGTCTGAGTGTCTGGGCTTATGAGTGTCCTGAATAAAAACCGAGATCCAGGCCTTTAATGACCTCTTGGACACAGCCATCAGCAGTGTGTCTGTTTTGGGAGAGAGTGTCGACCTTGTTGAGAGGTTTACTTACCTGAGCAGTGACATTCATGTCTCTGGTGACTTTTCCTATGAAGTCAGTAGACGGATTAGGAAAGCATGGGGGGTCATGAGGTCGCTGGAAAGGGGTGTGTGGCGCTCCCAATATCTATGCAAAAGGACGAAGGTCCAAGTCTTTAGAGTTCTGGTGCTTCCTGTCTTGCTATAATGTTGCGAGACATGGACACTATCCAGTGACCTGAGATGAAGACTGGACTCCTTTGGTACTGTGTCTCTCCGGAAAATCCTTGGGTACCGTTGATTTGACTTTGTGTCAAATGAACGGTTGCTCATGGAGTCCCAAATGAGGCATATTACCTGCATTGTGAGGGAGCTTCAGTTACGGCACTACGGCCATGTGGCGCGTTTCCCCCGAGGGTGATCCAGCTCGTAAGATCCTCATTGTTGGGGACCCGAGTGGCTGAACCAGACCAAGGGGTCACCCACATAACACCTGGCTGCGGCAGATAGAGGGTCATTTCCGGAGGGTGGGACTGGACCGCGTGTCTGCCTGGGGGGTTGCAAACCGGGATCCTGAGTTGTTTCGTTGTGTAGTGGATGCGGCAATGCACTGTACCAGTGCATGCTCCCCAACTTGACTTGAGTTTTCTGCCAAGGCAATACGGCTTAGTCAGACGCAATAGCAAAAACAGTAATAAACTGTGTTATATAATAATTGTCTGTTTTTCCCCAAAAGTAATCATAAAACAACCAGTGCATAGCTTGGTGCATTTTTGTACTTGCAATTATGAAAGGGTAAGTGAGTGACTCACACAGTAGGTTTGTGCTGACTATTATACCTGTAGCCTTGTGATCTTGCATGGCACCTGTCCACAGAGAATGCCTTGGAATATCTTTACAGAGATAATACTGTATATACAACTGTGGTTAAAGATCTGGAACATTACTAGGTTGTAGTTTTTTGAGTGACAAAGTTAAATCATCAAAATTATGACTTTATTTTATACTAGTCATTTAGCCCATTACAATAATGGACGCTAGAACAGTAGTGCATAAACATTAGTAGGAACAGTCTATATTAAATGGCAAGGGACTTTGACCTCATTCTTTTTGTTGGTCGTATTTTTCTTTCTTTCAGCCTTTCTTTTGTTGATGTTGAGTTTCTGAGCTGACCGTTCTTCGTGGGCTGCCGCAGTGTATTGTGTGTCTTTAATTTTCTGTGACAGTAATACTGTCTTGTACGTCCGCTGGCTTGTACGTCCGTAATATACCTTTAATTTTCCCTGGCGGTAATACAGGCGTGCGCGTCGTTAATATACCTTTAATCTCCTCTGACAGTAATACTGGCTTGTATGTGGCTGTAATATCCGTCACTGTATTGTGTACCTTTAATTTCCTCTCACAGTAATACTGGTTTGTATTTCCGTAAAACGCCTCTAACTTTCTCTGACAATAATATCGCGCATCGCACCGTGCCCCGAGCATGCGCACTTCACCAGAAGACACACACACACGGACACCTGGACGCACAAAGGGATTTTATTAAAGAGGATATGTGGTAAAGACCATTCCATGTTGATTTACAAGTACAGTACATTTGTTTCTATATTTCTGCTATTGCAGCACTGGCCAGTTAATTGATTCAGTCTCAACAACACAGGTAGTGGGTGATGGGGACAACTAACAGTCCAGGTCCAAAAAAAAGAAAGAAAGATCAATTCAGTTATTGTCCAGCTGTCAGAATGTAGTACCTACATCACCCTCTAGAGGACAAAATGGTCAGTTGTGAAGTCTGAATCATTTTAGCAAATTGGGTAAGCTTGATATTTAAAAAATTAAAACTTGAAAATGGTACTTAATAATTTCAAAATGTAAAAAGGTGGGAAAGAACATATGACATATTTAGCTAAGGGGTCGCCAACTCTGGTTCTGGAGGACCACCGTGGCTGCAGGTTTTCATTCTAACCCTTTTCTTAATGAGTGACCTGTTTTTGCTGCTAATTAACTTCTTTTGAACTCATTTTAATTGACTTGTTCTTGAAGACTTGGACCACTTAATTGTTTCTTTTTCCTTAATTAGCAGCCAAAACAATAATGAGATACAAAATGAGCCAAAACAACTGGTGTCCAAAGTACAATATCTGAAAGTAAAGAAAGATGAAGGTCTCAGGAATGTCGATCTGCTCAGGTCCCCAAAACAGCACTCTTAGAAAGAGAAAATCAGCAATTTCGGAACATGCCACGAAATTAAAGAACTGGTTTAATTAACAACTAGAATTGGTACCTCATTAAGCTTGGAGTGAAACTGGTTGGAGTTTGAGGCTCTGACTTAGTTGGTCTTCTGTTGGCTCACTCACTTCACATTTCATTTCTGTTTGGGTGCCATTTAAGAAAAAAAATTAAGCAATTCAGAGGAACGATGAAGAAATTCAGAGGAACAAATCTTAAAAAAGCAATTCAATTAAAATGAATTCAAAAGAAGTTAATTAGCAGCACAAACAGGGCACTCGTTAAAAAAAAGGGTCAGAATGAAAACCTGCAGCCATGGTGGTCCTCCAGGACCAGACTTGGCGACCCCTGATCTAGCTCATGCATCTAATATCCTAAAACATTTAATGTAATCATCAATATTTCTATGTCTTCTGTAAATTAGATTTATTCAAGTGACACACTGATATGACATTTAATGCTGTGCTGAGCAGGTCACAGGCTGTAATCAGGAAGTCTGAAATCTAAAAGTCAAAATTAGGATGTGAAAACAAATTCATATATCAAAGAACATAGTGCAAGGATCAAAACCAGTAAGGATCAAGAAGCAGAGCCAAATTAAAAGACATAAATCATAGTCAGAAAACAGAAGGTCGTTTTAAAACACCAGACAGGTTACCACCGATTAGCTAACTGTACAAATTCTTAAAACAATTGGCTGCACCAGTGATGATTCAGGTGTGTCTTATTAAATGGGCAGAGTACTTTTGTGTTTTATACTTTTAATTAGTTAAATCATTTTGAGATCTGTTTCCACTTTGACATTAAAGAGTTTTTTTTTTCTATTGATCAATGTTAAGAAAGACCATTTAAATATATGGCGATTCAATATTGCATAATAACAAAATGTGAAAACATCCAAAGTGCTAATTACGTTTTACAGGCACTGTATCTCATTGTATCCCACATTGAGTGTGAAACATTGAAGGACTTTGAAAGTTATATGCACATCGTTGTGTAATTTGATTTTTGTTTGAAGATGATCTGAGCAAATAGCACTGCAAAGTTGAGCCATTCAAAGCCACACACTTCACATCGAGAGCAGTTCCTGTCTTGTGCTCATGCCCATGAAGTAAGATACTCATACAGAACAAGATTTGTAGGTAACTTGTGGAGCATAACTGTTTACCTCTTCCATTAATGATGGGCCTTACACAGTACAGTGCAAATAGACCCGGGTATTTGTACAGCTGCTCATTTTAAATTTAAGCTACTAATTGTTGGCAGGGGAAGTTTAATTTGTGTACAGAAAGAGAATTTATTTTAAGCAAACACAAACTGGATTGCCTAGCCAACCAGCTGAGCAGAAAAGTGCAATGGGAGACAAAGTGAATGCAGCTACGGCCCGGGTATACATTCACAACAGGGTGATATCAAACAATGGAGGAGCACTTTGAGATAATGATCTGAACTCAGTGACAAGACACCCAGATGGGCCATAATGAATATAAATAAATCAAAACCGAGGTCATCTGATGGTCCTTTAATATGGCTGTTAGTTTATTACCATACAGTCAGTGGTGTAGCTGGGGGGGGCAAGGGGGGACATCTGTCCCTGGGCGCAGCATCCAGGGGGTGCCAAATTTCCCTTCCCCATTGCATTTTGGTAAACAGGAGGGGCGCGAAATCTTCAGTTGTCCCTGGGTGCTGAAAACCCTAGCTTCGCCTCTGCATACAGTTACAGACCTGACAAAATAACCCATCTTTATTTTTTAGAGCATCTTTATATAGTGAATACTACCTGAAGGTGCTTTATAAGTGTAGTGATAAGAAGAATTGTTTACGTGTATTTTTGACATTTGGAATACAGGTAATTTAAGGGACGCAGTTAGGGTGGTGAGGTTTGAGCCAGCAGCAATGAGATTAAAAGATTTTACACTTTAGCTGCCAAGACCACAATGTTAGTGAGTGAAACCAGTGAGAACATCTTAAAAGATGTCAGAAAAAGGAAGATCAAACTTATGTAAACTGACTTTTATCAAAGAAGTAAAGATAGGTAATGTGAATGGTATTATCTATTCTTGCATCTTAGCTTGAGCATTGTCCCTGCACCTGCACTTGGTGAGGAGCACTGTGCAAGATAACAAAGTAGTTATATGTATTGTATTTACCCCATTTGTAACACCCATTGCACATCCAACCTTTCTGGAAGGAGATCTCTCTCTGAATTGCCTTTCCCAAGATTTCTTCATTTTTTCTTTAAAGTTCTTTGAGGCATTCCTAGTGTGATTTTGGGCTATACAATAAATAAATTGTTGTTGTTGCTGTTGTTGTAATGAAGGTTAGTTGTAGAGACTGGTAAAGAATTGACACAAAGATCCACAAGGATAAAGACTAATCATATAACATGATTGAATAAAATGGTGGTGGAAAACCTGAACAGCATCACAAAGTCCAAAGATTTTACACTAACAATACAGACCTAGTAGTTAAAGCTGGGCACTTCCCAACTACATTTAGCTGGAAATTTCAGACCAGCAAGAAAATGAAGTAGAAAATATAAATGATACAGTGGATAGTTACTGAGCACACCTGCTTTCAAAATGGATAATTCAGTCCGTTGTAAATGAATGTCAAGGGTATTCCGAAGTCGTCTACAATTGTACCAAAGTTTAAATATTTTAATCATCTTGTGGGAAAAGAGGACTAATGAAAAGATAAAAATGAGCAATGGTTTCGGGAAAGTCAAGTCACTTTCAAATGTGTAGCAGTTTATTTTGTTGGTTCATTTATTTATTATTGTTCATTAATTACTAACATCACTACTAACTACAATAATAATCACACTAGACAGCAAAAAATTTGCTCCCTGAATATTTTAGTGTGAATCTTATGGTTTGTGGCCTGCTCATCACAAAAATAACCTTTACTTTTTCTGATGACATATTGTTTTCTCATAGGAAACTTTTACTGTTCAAAGGTTGATCTTTGATGGCTCATGAGACTTAAAACAGATTTTCCTTTATGTTTAAGAGTCAAGTTTGTCACAGATGTTTCTTCTACAATTCCTTAGGAAAAATAGCTTTAGACAAAAAATTTAAACTGCTCAAAAAAATTAAAGGAACGCTTTTTAATCAGAGTATAGCATCAAGTCAATGAAACTTCTGGGATATTTGATCTGGTCAGTTAAGTAGCAGAGGGGGTTGTTAATCTGTTTCAGCTGCTTTGGTGTTAATGAAATTAACAACAGGTGCACTAGAGGGGCAACAATGACACGACCCCCAAAACAGGAATGGTTAAACAGGTGGAGGCCACTGACATCTTTCCCTCCTCATCTTTTCTGACTATTTTTTCACTAGTTTTGCATTTGGCTACGGTCAGTGTCACTACTGGTACTATGAGGCGATACCTGGACCCAACAGAGGTGGCACAGGTAGTCCAACTTCTCCAGGATGGCACATCAATACGTGCCATTACCAGAAGGTTTGCTGTGTCTCCCAGCACAGTCTCAAGGACATAATGGAGACTCCAGGAGACAGGCAGTTACTCCACGAGAGCTGGACAGGGCCGTAGAAGGTCCTTAACCCATCAGCAGGACCGGTATCTGCTCCTTTGGGAAGGATGAACAGGATGAGCACTGCCAGAGCCCTACAACATGACCTCCGCAATGCCACTGGTGTGATTGTGTCTGACCAAACAATCAGAAACAGACTTCATGAGGGTGGCCCTGTGCTCACTGCCTGGCACAATGAAGCTTGATTGGCATTCGCCATAGATTACTAGAATTGGCAAGTCCACCACTGGCTCCCTGTGCTTTTCACAGATAAGAACAGATTCACCCTGAGCACATGTGACAGATGTGAAAGGGTCTGGAGAAGCTGTGGAGAACGTTACGTTATGTTGCCTGTAACATCGTTCAGCATGACCGGTTTGGTGGTGGGTCAGTGATGGTCTGGGGAGGCATACCCATGGAGGAACGCACAGACCTCTACAGGCTAGACAACGGCTCCTTGACTGTCATTAGGTATCGGAATGAAATCCTTGGACCCATTGTCAGACTCTATGCTGGTGCAGTGGGTCCTGGGTTCTTCCTGGTGCATGACAATGCCTGACCTCATGTGACGGGAGTATGCTGGCAGTTCCTGGAGGATGAAGCAATTGATACCATTGACTGGTCCCCACACTCACCTGACTCAAATCCAATTGAACACCTCTGGGACATTATGTTTTATTAGCAGCATGCCCTGATGTTGTCAAGCATGCATACAAACATTTTTTTCCCATTGAGATCAGATGTATTTTCAAAGTGTTCCTTTAAGTTTATTGAGTAGTTTATATATATATATATATATATATATATATATATATATATATATATATATATATAAAATTTATTTATTTATTTATCTATTTATTTATTTATTTATTTATATAGGTATAATATAACAGTTAAAAGGGGTATGATATATTTTGTCAGATCTCTTTCTAGTCTCATTTTAATTTCTTTCAAGACTTCATATTTTTCATTTATTGTTAAACCAATGCCTTTACAACATCCATCCATCCATTTTCCAACCCGCTGAATCCGAACACAGGGTCACGGGGGTCTGCTGGAGCCAATCCCAGCCAACACAGGGCACAAGGCAGGAAACAATCCTGGGCAGGGTGCCAACCCACCGCAGGACACACACAAACACACCCACACACCAAGCACTCACTAGGGCCAATTTAGAAACGCCAATCCACCTAACCTGCATGTCTTTGGACTGTGGGAGGAAACCGGAGCGCCCGGAGGAAACCCACGCAGACACGGGGAGAACATGCAAACTCCACGCAGGGAGGACCCGGGAATCGAACCCAGGTCCCCAGATCTCCCAACTGCGAGGCAGCAGCGCTACCCACTGCGCCACCGTGCCGCCCCCTTTACAACATTTGAGATAATAATTGGTTATATTTATTTTGAATTTTTCAATTGGCGCATAAGCAGATGAAGTGACTTTCTCATGGTTACACTTGTCTGTAGTGAGATATGAAGTCCCAAGTATTTAACACTATGCCACCCTTTTTCTTCCAGAATGACTATGAACTAATTGAAGCCCAGCAACATAAATGAGAGAAACTAATAGCATTAATCAGAAGCAAGGATTACAGTTTTGTAATCATAGTAGAGTGCTGTATTATCACAAACAAATGTTCATACATTTCACCCCTATGTTACTGAACACACAATTCAGATATTTTCAAATTGCAAAAACAGGAAAAAATGCCAAAACACTGCTTGGAAAATCTGAACACATTGTGTGATTTTGCTGAGATCTTTGTTGAAATGCAAGATGGGACACTTGTAGGAATACCGGACTATTCTCAGGAAATAAATCTGAGAAGCATAAGACAAAAGAAAAGTCTCCATTTTATTTCTTTCTGGTCTTGTCATTGTCTAGGAGAAACCAAAAAGATATTAAAGAGATCTCTTATTTGATTTTTTTATTCCTGTGGGTTATTGCAATTGTCTATTTTTGTGATTTCCTCTCATATTATAAGGATACATATAAAGGACAACCTGCTGTGAGTTGACACCCTGCCCAGGATTGGTTCCTGCCTTGCGCACTGTGTTGGCTGGGATTGGCACCAGCAGACCCCTGTGACCCTATGTTCAGATTCAGAGGGTTGGAAAATGGATGGATGGATGGATAAAGGACAACAGCTACAACTGGGACATCTGTGGTGATCTAAAAGTAGTAGCACTCCTATCCAAAGCAGTTTATACCAAGTACTGCTGTTTCATTTGAAAATGGGAATGCCTGCATAAATAGTCTCATAGCATTAAGAAGAACTGGCCACTCTGTAAGCATTTGGTTCCAGGGCAGAGACGTGTGGCAAATAAGCCACTTGTCAAACCAACAAAAATATTTTTCCTTCCTCTTTATATAAAGCTTGAACTGATGAAAAAGTCTGTGAAAGCAATGAACAAGCGATGTGAAGGATTGCAATAATTGAGACAGATGTTTCTAAGATTAAGGAAGGCATTTTTGTCAATCCACAAATCAGAAACATAATCAATAGTAAGCAGTTCAAAGATACATCAATGCACCCAGTGGAAATGCACTCAAGGATGTTTTTGAGAATTAGACTGGTGACTCCAAAACAGGTTCATATAAATAAATGGGAATGTGACAGATGGATGTCAGTTCACTGTTGTTCCCCGAATTGTACTTGATGATGGAACGGTGGGTACAGAAAATGGATAATCAAATCTGTTTTAAGCCAATAGTACTGGTAACAATTAAACTATCTTTTTATTAGTTAAAACTTTTAATAATTCACTGGGGAACACATTTTTTGTTGAGTTAGATCTTACACTTGTTTTTTACTAATTTTTGGGTGGTGAATCCAGAAATTACCCCAGTTTTTTGCTATCACGTCCAGTTTTTACAATACAGGGTACCCTCCATTTTTGTCAAAAAACATACAAATTTTACATACAATGAAAAAATAATGAAATAATAACTTGAATGAACTGTTTATTTAAATTTCTTTAGTTCGTACAAAGGATTTATTGTTACTCTATGACATTTTTTTTACAATAAAACATTTGAAAATTAAGCGGGTAAGCAGTTAAGGTAAAAATTTACACTTATAGCTTTTCCTGGAGTGTTCAGTGTTAGGACAAACCCGCCGGATGCTCCAACAATAATCAGCCATCATATGTACATCCCATCTACCCAGATACCATCCTTCCATGACCATCAATCATTCACCTTGCTGGAATCATTCACCTTGCTCATCACTGACTGCACCAAGGTTTTCCAGGAAGTTAAAATGATGGCTATGCAGAAAATGCAACTTGATGCTTATATTGCAACCAAGCATTTTGTAGCTCTCCAAGAGTTTCTGGACAATTTCCGTGTAATTATTTGCTAATGTGTTTCCAAGAAATTCCTTGACAATGGCTTTGAATGATAACCAAGCATTCCTTTCGACTTCTGACATTGTCCTGATGAAATGTTCATCTTTGACGAGCTGCCGAATCTGTGGACCATCAAACACACCGGCCTTTATTTTTTCAAATGACAGGCTAGGAATGCCAAAATGAGGTACTTGAAACAGTCTCCTTCAGTTGGCAAAGCTTTAACAAACTGTTTCATCAGACCAAGTTTCATGTGCAGAGGCGGGAAATAATATTCTTTCTATCAACAAGTGGCTCATGTAGAATGTTTGGATCATCTTGTTTGAGGGCAGATTTTGGAGGCCAATTCCTTTCCACCCAATGCCCCTCATGTGCTCTGCTGTCCCACATGCATAGATAACAGGGATACTTGGTGTATCCAGGTTGCTGACCAAGAAGGAAGCATACCATTTTAAGGTCAACATAGATGACCCAATTGTGTTGGTGATATTGCAACAACTCAATGACTCTCTTTATGTCTGCATATTCTTCACAAAGAGAAACTGAATAGCCAATTGGGACTGACCCAAATATATTGCCATTGTGAAGAAGGACACACTTTAAGCTCCACTTTGAGCTATCGATGAATAGTCGCCATTCAGTTGAGTTATAGATTGGAATTCCCAATTCCTCCATTAAACCAGGTATGTTATGGCAATACACAAAGCCACTGTCAGTTCTAAAGTACTGCAGAAATGCAATTTCTCTGGTTCGAAAGTACGATACCTTTGTTCCTTTTTTGAAGCCTTCTTCGTAACTCACTGAAATGATCTCCTGGCTCTAGTCAAACCATAGGTTTACCAAATGGCATCATATCACATGTTCCCTTTGTCCACATCCGTAAACCCTCAACACACTGTTTGCACACCTTATGATGGGCCCAAGACTTATCTTGATCACCAAGTTTAACTTTGAAATATGCCAAATAGGCTTGCTCTACAAATGTGCTGACTGGGAATGGTGAAACTGCCACAGATATAACAAAATGAATCAGGGATGTTTAGGCACTTACGACAAGAAACAACAGAGCCAGACATAATCTGAAAGAAAGGAAATACGTGTGTAAGTAGAAAAATAGATTTTGCTTATTCACTATGTAGAGCAGTGCACAACCTCTGACCACACTGTCTTGCGTGTAAATGAATAGCCTATACAAATCCACGCTACAGTAATCGCACTAATATAAGCAGTAGAGAAAAAACCTGACGTGATAGAAGAAAACTAACTGCACTTTCAGAATCAGCATACCTATTTTAGTGTAAATAAGCTTAGAAATTGTAGTCAACAAAAAATTTGTTCAAAAATGATCCCCAGTGTTACATATTATGTAAAAAAGTGTTAAATAGTGTTATTTGAATGAAATGTTTGTGGCATGCTGGATCTGTGATTAAGTAGTACTTATCATTGGGCTAAACTGAATATTTGGAGTCGAACATTCTCATTTCTCTAAAACTTCAGTTGCTTTCAATTGTGAATTAGATAGATAGATAGATAGATAGATAGATAGATAGATAGATAGATAGATAGATAGATAGATAGATAGATAGATAGATAGATAGATAGATAGATAGATAGATAGATAGATAGATAGATAGATAGATAGATAGATAGATAGATAGATTTTTATCAATTCCACTAATGCATTTGCTTCAGTAACAGCATATAACAAAAAGTGACAGTTTAAAACATTACAAAAGACAATTGACATACAGGAGAGAGTCAAGTGGCTTATTTGTGCCAAGGGGAGAATTTACCTTTTTGCATAAGGTCAAGATATTTTATGCCAAACAACATAAGCAACCCTCTTAAATAATAATGGAGATGATTACAAACTTTTAAATGATATTTAATTAAAAATATAGTAAAAACGGAAATTAATATTTTAGAAAACATGCCTTTTAACATTGCCTTGTTGTTGGTTATCAAGAAGATGACCTGCATTGAAGCTATCAATATTTGAATTAATTTAATCAACTGACAAATGAACAGATGTAAATGTTGGCTTTCACACTGGCTACTGTATTGTACAAGTGTGTTTTCCATTTCCTAATCTTAATTAATATAAATTTAGAGTTCCTTGGGGCAGTACAAATGCATTTTTGTTTAATCTGCTTCTTTATCTTTTATTTTACAAGTAAAGACATTCTCAACAATTTTTTAAAGAAATCTAGGTGTTATGTGACATGAAAAGTAATAAAGTGTTGTCATATGGCCTTGGTTTGACCCACCATTATCTTACATTACTATCACCAAAGAGCTTTAAGAATTAGGAACATTCACAAATGTCTGCATACATACATACATACATACATACATACATACATACATACATACATACCTCTCTATTCATTCACTCTTTCTGTCAATCACTTATCTAATTCAGTTTTGTAAAGAATAAATAAACATATAGATATTGGTGTGTATTTATATTTCGTACGGTATGCTTTGATTGACTATCGTATGGTATATTGTGTTTTATTTGTACTACAGTTCTAAATATGGGAAATGAGGTTTATAAAAAAATAAGTTCAAATTAGATAAATAGAATGCTATTTTCTTTTTTAAATGACCAGCTCCAGGGCACTTGAAAGGAATTGCAGAATTCTTGCCATCTACATTGAATGGCTTCCAAAAAGTATGCATGATGAAGCAAATTTTATTGCATCCCTGAGTAATCCATCAGTAGCTCATCTGGTGGCTTGTCATAGCAGGTCAAGTAAGATGTTGTCAGATGTGAGATAAGAGGTCACCAAGCAAGGGTGAAAGTGAATATCTATCTATCTATCTATCTATCTATCTATCTATCTATCTATCTATCTATCTATCTATCTATCTATCTATCTATCTATCTATCTATCTATCTATCTATCTATCTATCTATCTATCTATCTATCTATCTATCTATCTATCTATCTATCTATCTATCTATCTATCTATCTATCTATCTGTAATGTATGCATGTATTTAGATGTGTATATATGTAATGGTAAAATGGCTGGCAAGAGACCTACAAAGAAACAGAGCTCACACTGGCAAAGTAAAATCACTTCTCAATCCCAATTTTACAGACAGAGGCAGCTAGTGGGCACTTATTCCTATAATTCCCCAGCTATTGATATAGCACCTTAGCCATAGTGGTAGCGCTGCTGCCTCGCAGTAAGGAGACCTGGGTTTGCTTCCCATGTCCTCCCTGCGTGGAGTTTGCATGTTGTCCCCATGTCTGCGTGGGTTTTCTCTGCGTGCTCTGGTTTCCTCCCACAGTTCAAAGACATGCAGATTAGGTGCATTGGCGATCCTAAATTGTCCCTAGTGTGTGCTTGGTGTGTGGGTGTGTGTGTGTGCCCTGCGGTGGGCTGGCGCCATGCCCGGGGTTTGTTCCTGCCTTGTGCCCTGTGCTGGTTAGGACTGGCTCCAGCAGACCCCCGTGACCCTGTGTTAGGATATAGCGGGTTGAACAATGTTAGACAATGACCTTTCCACAGTTAACACCTCCCTGAGGTATTTCACAAGCACAAAGATACAGGATTATTGTGCCTATGTATTTTTTACTCTTGGAGCACAGACAGGTTAAGTGACTTCCTGAAGGTAAGGACTGAACTGACCACACTAGGGGTTAAAGTCCAATGCTTTAATCTTTAGTCTTTATTCCTTCAAGCTATTAGACAGCAGCAGAGGGTGTGAGAAAGGCCAGGATGTATTAAGATGGGTTGTGAGTGAAATAGTTTCGATTCTTAAACCTAACTGATAGGAGAGTTGATAGGAGATTTTTTGATGGAGTGCAACATTAACAGATAGTGAGGGATAAAAAAGTGTGTACAGTCAGGCCAGTGCAGCAGCTGGGTTCTTTTGATCTTTTATGTTTATATGTACTTTTTCAGTCTCTTTGATCATCCCTGTTTGTTTTATTAAATACAAGTACTATTGTTGATTTGTATTCATGATGAAGGTGCAGTATTACCATGTTTGTTTATATATACATACAAAAAGTGTAGACATGTACATCAGGACACCTGCAAATTTCAACTAGGACAACATTTGTTTATAAAATAGAAAATCAATTATTAACACAGTAAAAAATTACTGGTGAGGGAATAAAAACAGCAAAAAAAGAACAAAATGTTACATTTTAGTGATTCTATTTCTGTTAGACAGAAATCAACTCAGCTGCATACTTATTGCAAACAATAAAACAGGTAGCCTCCAAAGCTTCTCACAATACTTCCAAAAATCTGGCCATAATAATCACTAATCAAGACACCATCTTCTTAATCTTACATTTTAATTTCCATAATGTATGGTTGGTAATAAAGATACAGCATTAAGGCCTGAAACCATCAGAGGTACTGCTGAATTAGAGATGCCTCCTAATAAAAACACATTCTGTAAGCTCTTAAGTGGACAAAACCCCATAGTATGAACCACATCATTAGATAGATAGATAGATAGATAGATAGATAGATAGATAGATAGATAGATAGATAGATAGATAGATAGATAGATAGATAGATAGATAGATAGATAGATAGATAGATAGATAGATAGATAGATAGATAGATAGATAGATAGATAGATAGATAGATAGATAGATAGATAGATATGAGAAATCATTTAAGGAACCTGGATTTCAATCTAATGGGGCAAAGGAGGACAACTTTCTGAATGTAATAATTTAAGCAAGTTTCTTTCCTTTTTATTAACAATTAACTTTTTTTGTCTTCTTATATATAAAACCTTGTGTTGCAATGTATTGCATCCATCGGGATGATGCAGTTGAAGCCAGTCTTGTACCAGTATGGCTACCACACATTAGCTATTAGGTCCATACACACAGACAACAGGGTAGGCACCCCACGCTGGTCTCGTCAAACCCTCACCCAGCAGCAACCCAAGCTTTTGCTAGATGGTCTCTCATCCCAAGGAATGACAGATCCCAAACATGCTTAGCTTCAGGTGGATTGCCTGTTCTGATGTGCAGGTTATATAACAAATATGCCCAGACTCTGCCATGAGGAAGTACTTAATCATAAACTTTGTTTAAAAAAAACGAATATGGAAGCACTAGAGTAAGTCTAGAGAAGAGTGACAAGGCTGATTCCTGGATTGAGTGATTAGAGCTATGAGGAAAGATTAAAAGAGCTAAACCTTTTCAGTTTAAGCAAGCACAGATTAAGAGTCGGTATACTCTAAGTGTTTCAATTTTGGGAGTTAGTGCAGTTGATCTCAGCTGTTACTTTGAAATAAATTCTTCAACATGAACACAGGAACACAACTGGGAACTTCTTAAGGGCAGATTTCATACAAATATAAAAACGTTTTTATTCATGTAAAAAAACATGCACACATACGTCACAAATGCACCAAGAATTGTGGTAAAGAAAAGGACTTTATGGACGTGATATTATTTTAAACAATCCAAGTGAATAGGATGGATGAGCTTGTTGGGCTGAATGGCCTGTTATCATCACAGCTGTTCTAATGTAATCAGTTAAGCTTCAACCCTTCAGTCTTCTTTCAGTTTGCATTTACTACAGTTCCTTTAACACACCTGTAGCTGAGGATCATTGGACCTGAAGACAGTGTACTAACAACCTTGTCAGAACGAGATCTCAGCAAAGAAGTGTTTCCCTAAATGAAATCCCGTAGACTTCTTTTTTTTTTTTGAACCAACAGAAAAGTTGTCTGAGCTATTATAGTTGCTTTATTTCCACATTATATTACATGGTTACTAAAGTAAACTTTTCCAAAAGAATGAAAGACAACTAAGTGCATTTTTAATATCCTCCAAAAACATTTCAAGACGTGGCTATTGATGGCTACATCTAGAAGTTTTATCACTGACATAGAGGTAAATCAGGGAAAACTGTTAGCTAAAGCAGCAGAAGAGCTAATCTCTTGAAACACGTAGGATGAAATGATTGGCCATGCTATCCCTGCATTTAAATCAAAGGACAACAGGAAGGAAGAAATCCACAAGCATCTAGTGAAGGCCTGGCGACTGAATTCACAGCACCAGCAGTTATGTTTTTATATAGTGCTATATGCACAATTACATTGTTTGAGAAGACCACTAAACACGCTGTGAAAGATAGAGGCACTCTCGACCCCTTGAACCCTCAGATCAGACGTCAGACACCAGATAAAAGTCCAATATGACTTTATTTTATAATAATAATGTGCACCAAGCACTCTACACTCCACTATACTCATATAATAAATCAATAAACAATAAACAATCCTCCACTCCCAGACACGTTGCCACCCTTCCACCCAGCTCAGCTCAACGCTCAGGTGTTTCACTGTCCTTTTTATAGTCCTTGACCCAGAAGCGTTTCACCCTCTCTATCCATGTGACCTGGAACACTTCCGGGTCAAATAAGAATCCTTCTTTTTCTTCACCCAGGAAGCACATTGTTCCCTTTGTCCACGTGACTCTGACGTACTTCCTGGGCGTAAGGCATAGTCTCTGTGCCTCCCTGCAGCGTCCTCTAGCAGGCCCCAAGGTATCCAACAGGGCTGAGAATAAAAACTACATTGTCCAGTATTCCCTGCTGGCATTCGGGGCACCTCTATGCTGCAGGAAGGGCTTCACCTGGCGGCCTGGGGGTGTTGGCCTGGATGACATGCCGGCCATATCCCACAACGCACACAAGAAACTTAAGAGCTCAGACAAAAGTGAAAAAACATTGTATGTGCATTTCAGCTAGTAAATGCAGTTAAACGTGGAAAAGTGGGCATGTCAAAATTTAGTTTTGCTAAAACATTTAGTTTCATTGTTAGCTCATTTGGATATAATGGTACTATCTTGTAATTGAATTGGAGGTTTTTGAGGTCAAGGATTGCATTCCTGACATTTATTGCTCGAAATTTTTTTTGTCTGTGGATGCCATTTTGTGTTTCGATTCCTGCCATTTTGAGTACCTGTCATTACATCCACATCTTGTGTTTATAGGGGGCATGGTTTCAGGGATCATGACTTTTTTGTAATTGGTGTTATTGGATAAAGTAATGGCTAGGGTTTCTCCTCTTTATCCAATCTACGGACACCAAAACTCTTTCAAAAATCTTAATGAAAAGTCTTCTCGTGGTTTAATTTGATTTTGAAATCTTTGCTTGTTCCTTCTTCACAATGCATTTTGTCTCACATTTTGGCTTTGGTTACTATTTTCAATCTCTGACCCTTTTTCGCTGTCTTTACATTGATCTCCCAGTTCTGCTCAGAAATATTTACCTCCCAACACACTGACAGGACAGGGCAAAAAGAACATTCCTTATAAACAGAAGATGGGAGACACTATCATACAGGAAGAAACCACTAAAAAGGATTTAGGGGTTATTTTGACAAAATATTTTTATCTTATAAGCAATGTGCAGAAATGATTGAAAAGGCAAATTAAATGTTAGGTAATATAAAATAAAAACTGTTGAATATAAATCAAGGGATGTTATGCACAGAGTTTATAATGCACTAGTGAGACTGCATCTGGGGTAGTGTGCGCAGTTCTGGTCATCATACTATAAGAAAAACATAGCAGCAGTTGAAGTTGTGTGGAGGAGAGCAACCAGGTGCATCCCAGGACTTAAAGACACAAAAACAATTAAACCTTTTAAGTCTTGAGCAGAGGAGACTGCATGAGGACCTAATCCAGGTCTTTAGAAATTCTCAAAGGCACTCATAAATGAGATCCAGAAGAACTCTTTTAACTTAAGGGTGAATTACATACTCATAAACACCAGGGGAAATTAGGGGCAAGTGAACTGAGTGCTGAAGCCAGGAGGCATTTCTTTACTTAAAGAGTTGTGGGAATCTGGAATAAGTCATGTAGTAGTAGAAGAAATCTTAACAAGTTTTAAGAAGCCAGGATGACATATTGACATATTGGGACTGCTTAGCTATTAGCTAAACAAACAAGTTTGATTAATTGAATGATCTCCTCTTGTTTGGCATATTTTTAAAGCTCATATATAGCATAAAAACATCAAATATATAGTATTGGTAGAAAAGGTACTTACAGATAGCATATAAACAGAAGATTAATGTACACAGTGTGAACATAAAAATACAAAAATACAATATGCACATGAAACACACCAATGATGCAGAGGTGCAATTGGAGGCAGGTGGTCAAGCACCTGAAGCACTTCCGGGTGAACTATAAAAGAGGCCAGCAGCCACCACTCCAGGATCCTGAGTCAGCAGGAGGAGGACAACACTTGCTGGGAGGAGTGGTGGTGCAAAGAGTAGTGTGTGTGTTTTGTTTTGGTGCTTTTGGGACTGTGTACTACCTGTAGGACATGGGGAAGACATGCCCCACAGGTGAAAAAAAATAAAAGTTCATTTGCTTTTATACGTGCCTCCAGTGTCAGTCTGTGTTGGGTTGGCACCTATATAGTGCCTTTGTTACAAAGTATTTAATATACAAATATGCATTGTGAAACCAATATATAACACATGCATTAAATATATAAAATATACAGTACTTGCCTAACTAATAAGTAACTGAAGAATAAAAACACAAATACAGTTTATGCCACAAGCATAATTTATACCAATACATAGTACATGTAATGCAGAAAGTAATACAGTATATAACATACACAAAATGCTTTAAAAATTAATACAGGCACTAAATATGCTAATATGCAACATTTTAATGCAATATCCCAATATACCACATATGCATAAAATATACAGTTCAAGTCTAAAAGAAAACAATGCATAGCACGTGTACGAAAGGCATACATATGAGTCGTAAGCATTTAACATAAGTCATCACTGAGTGCAGGAAACAAGAGATACATTAAACTTACTTGCCTTTAAAGTCACAAGATGCCCAGTACTGCTATCAGTTCAAACCACCCATCCACAACCAGAAGTGGTCTTCATGGAAGAGCTGTGACCATTACTCAGAAGTAGAAATAAAGCCAAATGACTCAACTATGTGCATAAACATAAGGACTGGAGTGCCGAAAAATGTTATCATGCACTCTGGACTGATGAGTCAAAATTAGAATTTTTTGGGTCCAACCAAAGGCAGTGTGTCTGCTGAAAGGCTGGAGAATGGTACTTGATTGAATGTCTTCAGGGAACAGTGAAGCATGGTGGAGATTCTCTGCAGTGTTTGGGCTGCATTTCTGCAAATGGAGTTGGCAATTCAATTAAAATTGATGGCCCCATTCACTGCGGAGAAGTATGGGCAGATTCTTATCCATCATAGTATACCATCATGGAATACCATCAGGAAGACACCCGATTGATCACAACTTAATTCTGCAACATGAGAATGACCCTATATACTGTACATACTGTATTGTTATAATGTGTGTTTTTGTATATGCTGCAATTACACTGCTGTTAAAACATTTGTGTCCCAGTCTGAAAAAAGACCCTGAACTAGTGCAGTAAACTAGTGTTTAGCAGTGTAGAGCAACTGTTTCAAAAGTCTCACATAATGACAATAATCTGAAACACATTGTTTATATCAGAGTTGCTGAAAACAAAAACACAGAATTCTACAATGCCCTATTTCAAGTTCAGACTTAAATGCCACTGTGTTGTGATAGACCTGAAATGAGCAACTCATTGACCACAGGAAGCATCAGGCTGTAGTTACTGCTCATATAAACTGAGTCAAGGGGAATATTACTTTTCAGACAGAATGCTGGGTTGTTGCGTAACTTTAGTATAGTATCTTGCAATTAGTTCACAGTAATGACAATGCCATATAAGAAAATAAAACTACATGAGTAACACAAGAGAAGGACAAAACTTAACCTTTGACCTCCACTCTTTAAGCACACATGTTCTTATTTGCTTATCTTAGTCAGCAAAGCATTTCTGTTGATAACTGAGGCCGAAGACAATGCCTCCTTTATCTCACACCTAGTTTCAGTCAGAGCTGACTTGGCATACCTTCTTTTAAAGTCTGTGCAATTCAATAGCACAATTTATGGATTTGTTACCTGGAATGTCTTACCATTGTCACAACAGCTTTAATAAGGGCAGTAAAGTAATATACAATGACTAGACTGCAAAGAAAAAAATAATAAAGGACAATCAAGACACAAATTAACCTAAAAAAATAAATAAAATAATAGTGGAGGGTTGTCTCAATTTGTAAAGAAATTATCCAGGATGAAAGTAAAATCAGGGTAACATGAATTAGATGCCAGTAACAAACATGGAAATCCGCACAGATATTTAGAGAGTAATTCTCTATGGCAGTGCTAAAAGATGGGTGCCACTAGGAGGCTATAGATCTCATGGGTTCACCTCGTGCACTAGAAGCAATTTTCTCATAGATACAAGGGGGTAAATAGATAAATATGCCAGTACACCTCCTGTAGGCCTACAAATGGAAGCAAAGAAACCTCACATGGGATACATGGGACCACGAAGGTGCAATGAGTTGGTGGACCTATGGCTTTAGACGGCTACCTAAAATGCCAGATGTGCTTCTGTGGTTTGAGTTGAAGATGATCTTGCAATGGTGTTTTAAAGGCTACGATTTACCAATGGAAAATTAGGTTTAAAGTTGAGAAGTGAGCTGGATGAAGGCTTTCTGACTTGAAGAAGTGAAATCAAAGCCTGAGGATAGTTAGACAATAAGAGAGACAAAAGCTGAGAAGGGGGAATCCTTGAATAAACCATTTATTATGATATTTGAGTCTCAGCTTGGTATTACTCTGAGTCTGGAGAGATGCCAAGGAGCACTTAAGGTATTCCTTTTATTACAGCATATTTTCTCACCAATGACTTCCTTATATCCACCCTGTATTTATGGCTTTAGGTTTCACAAATTTGAATCTCACACATACATTCTCAAGCAACATAAAACTACACAGCATGCAGAAATAAATGAAGTGAATATGTAGATAGTAATAAAAACAAACCAGAAACTCCAATTTGGAAATCCAACATACAGAATAGAGATTTGAAGACTGATGCAGATGTGTGTGTTTATAACCATATTACTGCATTTATTTTTGCATTACATCTCAGCGCGTAAGCACATGTGCGATTTCCTCCATTTCCATCACTTGGCAAACATTACATATTTTTGGTATTTATTTATTTATTTGTTGCCTGTTTTTACACATGACCAAGCACTTAGTTTAGCGCAACCTAGAGAACAAAAGTAAAAATTCTTGATACAGAAAAGAAAGGAAAACTCTCAATGAAGACAGAGTTTACTCAAAATATTGTATTTCTGCTTAAATATGTTACTTAATTCAATAAGAAGTTACGTAAGCATGCAGCTATATATACAACAAGCATATATGCATACAAGTTAAATGTATACATAATTGCATGTAAGTGTATCAGTTATTTATCCATTTTCTTATTCTTCTTTTGTGCTTACAGATGTAAACTCTGTGCCCCCCTTTCAATATTACAGTCTTGTTTTAATGGACAACACAACATGCTTTTATGACTCGTGTGTATCATGGCTGGCATTGCTGAAGGTGTATTTCTCAAATTAATTGCACATATTTATGTAGCTACTCATATCACAAAAGTAACCTAGTAGTTACAATGTATGAAAATTAATTAGGGGAGACATTTTTTACTTCTTCCTCTCCATCTTTACTTGCTTCTAGAAGGCCTACAGAAGTGGGGACAGAATCCTGTATAATCAGGCCAGAAACACATTGACAAAGGAGATCAGAGTAGCAAAGAGGTGCTACACTGAAAAGCTGGAAAATAGGTTTACAACCAACGACCCTGCATCAGTGTGGAGAGGTTTGAAAGACATCACCAACTACAGAAAACCATCCCCCCATACTGAAGAGAACCATCAACTGGCCAACGAGCTGAATTTGTTCTACTGCAGGTTTGATAAACCCTCTTTCACACCTCTCACCCACACCAATCAAAATACAGTCCCAGCACTCACTACCAAGCCCCTGCCCTCCCCACTGACACCATACCTGCATTCAGGATCTGTGAAGGGGACGTGAGTCAGCTCTTCAGGAGACAGAAGATCAGGAAGGCACCAGGTCCAGATGGTGTGTCACCCTCCTGTCTTAAAGTCTGTGCTGATCAGCTGGCCCCCATATTTACTCAGATCTTCAACAGATCCCTGGAGCTATGTGAAGTTCCCTCCTGCCTTAAGCGTTCCACAATTATCCCGGTTCCAAAGAAAACCTCCATTGCAGGGTTAAATGACTACAGGCCAGTCGCCCTGACGTCTGTGGTCATGAAATCCTTTGAAAGACTGGTGTTGACCTACCTGAAGGACATTACAGACCCCCTGCTTGACCCCCTACAGTTTGCTTACCGAGCAAACAGGTCAGTGGATGATGCAATCAACATGGGACTGCACTACATCCTGCAACATCTCGACTCTCCAGGGACATATGCTAGGATCCTGTTTGTGGACTTCAGCTCGGCGTTCAACACTATCATTCCAGAAGTCCTCCACACCAAACTCACTTGGCTCACTGTACCAGCTCCCATCTCCCAGTGGATCAAAAACTTCCTGACAGATAGGAAGCAGCAAGTGAGACTGGGAAAAATCACATCCAGCACACGAACAGTCAGCACTGGCGCCCCCCAGGGATGTGTCCTCTCTCCTCTGCTCTTCTCCCTCTACACAAATGACTGCACCTCAAGAGACCCGTCTGTTAAAATCCTGAAGTTCGCAGATGATATGACAGTCATTGGCCTCATCAAGGACAGTGATGAGTCTGTATACAGACGAGAGGTCGAACAGCTGGCCCTCTGGTGCGGTAAAAACAACCTGGAGCTGAACAAGCTTAAAACTGTGGAGATGACAGTGGACTTCAGGAGGAGCCCCCCAGTGCTGCCCCCTCTCACACTACTCAACAGCATTGTGTCCGCTGTGGAAAACTTTAGGTTTCTGGGATCCACAATTTCCCAGGACCTAAAGTGGGAACTAAACATAAACACAATTGTTAAAAAGGCCCAGCAGAGGTTGTACTTCCTGCGCCAGCTCAGGAAGTTCAACCTGCCTCAGGAGCTGCTCATCCAATTTTACTCTGCAGTAATCCAGTCTGTTCTCTGTTCATCTATCACAGTCTGGTTTGGCTCAGCCACAAAACAGGACAGGAACAGACTTCAACGGACAGTCAGGATTGCAGAAAAAATCATTGGTGTTGATCTGCCCTCCATTCAAGACTTATACAGATCTCGAGTCAGGAAACGGGCAGAAAACATCATTGCAGACCCATCACACCCTGGTTACAACCTTTTTCAACTTCTTCCCTCTGGTAGGCGCTACAGAGCACTGTACGCCAAAACTACCAGACATGTGAACAGTTTCTTTCCTCAGGCCATCACTCTCATGAACACTTAAGTCAATCTCACAGCATCAGGGACAATACTAGGTAAAACCGGAGTCCAATTCCTTGTATGTGTATATATACTTGGCCAATAAAGCTGATTCTGATTCTGATCTGATTCTGATTCTATGTGGAGATGATGCGCCTGATCAACCTTCTTCATACAGATTGTTCCTGCACCTCCTTGTCAATCAAGCCCTTTCCTTCAAATCTTTTTACTTTATTCATCTACCTTCCCTTTGACTTCTTTTGCTTTCTTTTCCCCTGTACTTCGATTTACATCACAATTTTGCCCACATATTCATTGACTCACAGGCCATACCACTTCAACCTACTTTCCTGAACTTTCTTAGATATTTCTCCCACTCTCCATACATCATTGCTGGTCTTACCATGGTCTTAAAAACTGTACCTTTAACCTTTGCCTTATTTCTTCAATCACTCAATATGCTTCATACCATCCACACTGAACTCTGTGGGTTATCTCTGCATCTAATTCTCCATTTTGGGCTACCATTGATCCTAGATATTTAAACTTATCCACGTTTTTTCAACAGCTCTCCCTGCAGGCTAATCTCTGAATCCTGAACATCATTAAACATCAGTCTTCTTCCTATTTAATGTCAATCCTCTATCTTCCAAAGTTCTTCTTCAATCCTTCAACTTCCCCTCCACTTCCTCCTTCTGGTATTATACAAGATGTCATCAGCAAAAAACATTCACCATGCTAACGGATAAGATCCCACATAGAGTAGGTCTGCACCAGGATCTTCTTTAAGTCCTTTCGTCTTTGATCTGGTTATTGATCTGTTGATGTGTGTTTTCATTTTTGCATACTAGGAGTGTTTGGTCTTAACATCTTATAACCTATACAAGATTTCTGGATGGTCTTCCAAATCCCAGGATGCACCAAACTCCATTTTACAGAGGCTCTGTTTAAGATGAATGTCCTTTATTTTCTATTTGTGCGTTACATGTGGTTTCTATCCATTTCTGATGCCGAACCACCTGTTTTTTTAATGTAGTGGCATCGACTCATCATGTGTGTTAAAGCAGGTGTACATGGATGTACTAAGCATCATTGATGCAGCTCTTAATCATCTTTATGCATTAACCAGGGCACTTCACATTAACCCTTATGTGGATGGTCTTCCAAACCACAGGATGCAATGCATTTGGCTTCATAAAGGTGCTCTTTATGCTGAATCAGTTGCATACTTTGTTTTTTTCAAGTGCAAGTTTTCAGTTTTACTTTTGTTTTAGTGTTGTTTTCCATTCACCAAAGTTGTTCCTTTTCTTATTTTCCATCCTCATTTTGATATTGTCTTTATGCAAATTTTAGATACATACATAATTTTTTTCTTTCATTTTCTTCTTTTATTTGGCAAGCATAATGCATTATTTATGTGCCTGTTTTAAATTCTCAAAATATGAGGAATAGAAACACTTCAAGGCTGGATTTCTGCCTAATCACTAAACTGGGTAGCATACATTTACAACTATAGCATTTATTGAAGTACATGTTCAATACTATGTACATTATGCCAATTTTATATTGCTATGATTATTATTGTTATTTTATATTAGTATTGACATGAAAAGTTTCTGAAATTTGGGAAAATTATAGAAAAACGTGTTCATACAATGTACCAGACATTTGTGTTGTTTATAGGATTAGCGGGTTTGGAAAATGGATGAATGGATGCAAGGATATAATACACTCTGTATAACACACATACTGTATTTATGGATGTAGCATATATAGAGTCTCTTTGTTGCAAGACAACAGCACTACCACTGTGCCATCCCCAGTTTGTTTACTTAATACCATATCTGCAGTAATTACTTAATATCTGTAGTAATCTGCTAGTTTTCTTTGTCATAATTTACCAATAATCCTGAAATTCATTAAGAGAAATATTTACCTACAATTCATATAAAATGCATAAATGAATTTGAGTATATAAATCAATTTATAATCCATTTAAACTACAAGATTACAAACAAAATATTATATTGGTAGTACTATTTCAAAGGATAAAATAGTGATCATTCTAAATTAATGAAATTCTTATATCACAGAAATGGTGGTTTGATTGGGCAACAGGGTGTTTAGGGGTGCCTTTTACAGTTTTGCCTAGGGCAGCAACAAAGCTAGAGCTGGCCCTGAATTAAAAATTAATTATTCACCATCTAATTACTGTAATTGCTCTGCCCAATTCAAAGTCATAGATCTAAAGCTTATCCCAGTTGCCATGTGCCCAGCCCAGGATTGAGCACAAGTTCATTGCAGAGTACATTCAGTCAGTTCTGAGTCTTTTGGTTAACCTGTGACCCACCAATCCATGAAACAGAACATAAAATACACACAGGGACACAGGAAGAGCATCCATACTCCACACTCACAAAGGTAGGATTTAAATCCAGAACTCTACCCACTTATACCTTATAACAGATTATTAAGTTAGCACACTGTGAAATTGCTTCTACTTCCTGTAGAAACTGGTGACCAAGATAATATATGTAGAATATAGTTTGATTTAATAAATTTAAAGTACAGATATGAATAATTTTGTTATTATATATAATTCAGTTCAGTTGTTTCTGATCTCTTAATTGATTGCTTTTTCCTTGAACAAGGAAAATGTATTAAAGTAAAGGAAGAGGGAAAAAAAAGAGAGAAGTGTTGGGTACGCTCGGTGTACTAGAAAAGAGAAGAAAAATGAAAAGAAAAGAAAAGAACAGAAAAAGGAAAAGTAAAGGTTGAAAAGGAACCCACGGATTCAGTGTCTTTACTCATCTTTTACAAACTTATATTAGTAGTGCAGTGCTCCGTGCTGGTTTTTATCTCTAGAATACTGAGTTGAGATCCTGGCCTGAATATTATCTGTGTGAAATGGTGATGTTCTACTGGTGCCCACCTGAATTTTTCTCAGGATACTTCAGTTATTCTTCCATCTCAAAAACATGCAGTTCTGTTCAGTATGAAACTCAGAAAAAGCCCCATGGTTTGAGCACAAGTGTGTCCTACAATGAGGGCTGGCACCTCATCCAGGGTCAGCTCTTGCCAAGACAGTCTCCAGCACCCTAATTCCAAAATATTGGAATTCAGGACTGAGAGAATCTATACATCTCTGGGTGGAAATAGGACACCTAGCACCACCTGCTGACCTGGCACAAAGGTTAATAAGAGTAGAGAAACATTCTAGAAAACATCCCATTTTCCAAACCATCTTTATCCCCAGCAGAGTTGCGGGGAGGCTGTAGCCCATCCCAGCAAGCATAAAGTGAAAGACACCAACAATCAGGGTGCCAGTCCACAGAAGGGGGCACTCTAGAATTCCTGGATTAATATTATGTCTTACATGTACCAATCCACAGATATTGTAAATGTTATGTTACTTAATATTTTCTGTTTATTTGGCTTTTAGAGACATGCTTAAAAGCTGGAATGAGGTTATTATGTATTCATTTAGAAATATTGTAGCAAGAATGGCTCTATAAGCTATACACAAAATGACACATTCCAGATCCTCTGTGTTTCAAATGTGAGGAGGCACAGAATGGAGCACCACACTGTACTGCTCTTCCTGTTGAAAAGGCGCGCCCAGCTCAGTCAGCTTTGTTATCGGTAAACTTAGCAACAGTCGGTACAATTTCAGGGTGTGGACTGAAGGGTGCGGCCAGAAAAAAAAAATGTACCTGAATAGCCTGAAGCAACAGGCCACTGCTGTCACTCAGCCAGCTGGGTGTTAAATGTACAAACCCTGCCCTCAGCTCACTTCATAAGGCAAATGTTACACGCCTTGCTGAGAGAACGAAGACCTGGACTGGATCCCACCGCTGCCTGAAACCAATCCAGGTGGGCACAATAATAGTAATTTGAGCAAAGCTATTCCCACAAAACAAGTAAATGTTTTGCAAAGTATAGATATGCATTCAGTTTGAAGAATGCAAAATGTTACGCATATGCTGTACTATTGTGATGCAACACTTTATGAAAGGTGCTATATGCAATAAATTAAGAAGGTATTCAAACCCTTTCCCCTTTTTTACATTTTGCTATGTTGCAGCTCCATGCTAAAATTATTTGAATTCATTTTCCCCACATCAAGCAACACTTAATATCCCAGAATGACAAAACAAAAACTGGATTTTAGAAACTTTTGAAAATTTATTAGAAATATAAACTGAGATCTCACCTTGACACAAATATGCAGAGTCTTTGCTCATTACTTTGTTGAAGCCTTTTGCCAGGTACAGCCTGAAATCTTCCTGAGTATGACACGACAAGCTTTGCACATCTGGGTTTGGGAATTTTCTGCAATTGTGCCTCTCAAGCTCTGTCAGATTGAATGGAGACTGTTGGTGAACAGTGATTTTCTGGTCTCTCCAGAGATATTTGATTGGGTTCAAGACCAGACTCTAGTTTGTCAAATTAAAGACATCCGCACAATCATCTCTATTCCACTCCGGTGATGTCCTTGCTTCTTTTTAGGGTTATTGTCCTATTGGAAGGTAAACCTTTAGCACAGTCTGAAGACCAGAGTGCTATTAAGTGGGTTTCCATGAAGGAAATTAGGGTTAGGGTTAGGGTGTACTTTGATCTGTTCAACTTTTTTCAACCCTAAACTATTACAACTCACCTACCCCAAGGAAATTTTTGAAGTGCCCTTATAGTCTACATTTGAAGTTGAGCAAACTGCAAACTACATGCAAAATGTTCAACAGACGAAATGCAATCTGATTGCTGAACTGAAGTTATTAGTATGCAGAATGAGTAAATAACATCTAACAAGGCCACAAATTCAACAGTAAGACAAAACCTATTATTATTTTGCTAATGTAAGCTACTGTGATGGACAGCCGGCAGCTCAACCCGGCCGGGATGCCCCTGGAATAGAAGAATGGGGGAAGGCAGCGACTTGCCGACACTGCTTCCCCCAAGATGCTAGATGGCAGCTTCCATGGAGTGCAGTGATACCCCGGATTCCTGCAGGGCACTATGGGACATGGAGTTCAGATACACAGCCCTGCTGGGTGCCACCAAGAGGAGCTGTCAAAAGATAAGGGGATTTCGGTTTCCAATATAGCCCGGAAGTAGTCCAAGTCATGGGGACGGAAGAACAGAAGGCTGAAGAAAAAATGTGATCCTCCATCTGATCCGGAAGTGCTGACAAGTCATGTGAACGGAAGAGGAGAAGCACTTCCAGGTCAAGGACTATATAAAGGACTGGTGGAGACCCAGCAAGCAAGCTGGAGTTGGGAGGGAGTATGACAGAGCTGCTGGGAGGATAGAAGGAGATTTATTGTGTGTTTATTAGTGTTGTTGTATGGTGGCGAAGGTGCTTCGAGGCATCACTATTAGAAGAGAAGGAATAAAAGATCCATTTGGTGCTTTTATCTGGTGTCTTAGGCATTTGTCTATTGGGTTTGAGGTGCGACAGCGCCATCTAGTGTCACACTACACAACACAACTACACAATCAAACATTCTTATGTGTACAGTAATCCCTCCTCCATCGCGGGGGTTGCATTCCAGAGCCACCCGCGAAATAAGAAAATCCGCGAAGTAGAAACCATATGTTTACAGTAATCCCTCGCTATATCGCACTTTGCCTTTCGCGGCTTCACTCCATCGCGGATTTTATATGTAAGCATATTTAAATATATATCGCGGATTTTTCGCTGCTTCGCGGGTTTCTGCGGACAATGGGTCTTTTAATTTCTGGTACATGCTTCCTCAGTTGGTTTGCCCAGTTGATTTCATACAAGGGACGCTATTGGCAGATGGCTGAGAAGAAACCCAACTTACTTTTCTCTTTCTCTTGCGCTGACTTTCTCTGATTCTGACGTAGGGGGATTGAGCAAGGGGGCTGTTCGCACACCTAGACGATACGGACGCTCGTCTAAAAATGCTGAAAGATTATCTTCACGTTGCTATCTTTTGTGCAGCTGCTTCCTGAAACGACATGCTGCACGGTGCTTCGCATACTTAAAAGCTCGAAGGGCACGTATTGATTTGTGCTTGAAAAACAAACTCTGTCTCTCTCTATCTCTCTCTGTCTCTCTCTTTGTCTGCTCCTGACGGAGGGGGTGTGAGCTGCCACCTTCAACAGCTTTGTGCCGCGGTGCTTCGCATACTTAAGCCAAACAGCCCTATTGATTTGTTTGCTTTTCTCTCTATCTCTGTGACAGTCACTGCTCCTGACACGCACTCCTTTGAAGAGGAAGATATGTTTGCATTCTTTTAATTGTGAGACGGAACTGTCATCTCTGTCTTGTCATGGAGCACAGTTTAAACTTTTGAAAAAGAGACAAATGTTTGTTTGCAGTGTTTGAATAACGTTCCTGTCTCTCTACAACCTCCTGTGTTTCTGCTCAAATCTGTGACCCAAGCATGACAATATAAAAATAACCATATAAACATATGGTTTCTACTTCGCGGATTTTCTTATTTCGCGGGTGGCTCTGGAACGCAACCCCCGTGATGGAGGAGGGATTACTGTATATGGTTATTTTTATATTGTCATGCTTGGGTCACAGATTTGCGCAGAAACAAAGGAGGTTGTAGAGAGACAGGAACGTTATTCAAACACTGCAAACAAACATTTGTCTCTTTTTCAAAAGTTTAAACTGTGCTCCATGACAAGACAGAGATGACAGTTCCGTCTCACAATTAAAAGAATGCAAACATATCTTCCTCTTCAAAGGAGTGCGCGTCAGGAGCGCAGACTGTCAGAAAGAGAGAGGATCTTGCCTGAAGAAGGGGCCTGAGTTGCCTCGAAAGCTTGCATATTGTAATCTTTTTAGTTAGCCAATAAAAGGTGTCATTTTGCTTGGCTTTTCTCTACAGAGGAAAGCAAACAAATCAATAGGGCTGTTTGGCTTTTAAGTATGCGAAGCACCGCGGCACAAAGCTGTTGAAGGCGGCAGCTCACACCCACTCCGTCAGGAACAGGGAGAGAGAGAGAGAGAGACAGAGAAAAACAAAGTCAAACATCAATACGTGCCCTTTGAGCTTTTAAGTATGCGAAGCACCGTGCAGCATGTCGCTTCACGAAGCAGCTGCACACAGAAGGTAGCAACGTGAAGATAATCTTTCAGCATTTTTAGACGAGCGTCCGTATCGTCTAGGTGTGCGAACAGCCCCCCTGCTCACACCCCCTACGTCAGGATCAGAGAAAGTCAGCGCAAGAGATAGAGAGAGAGAGAGAGAGAGAGAGAGAGAGAGAGAGAGAGAGAGAGAGAGAGAAAAGTAAGCTGGGTAGCTTCTCAGCCATCTGCCAATAGTGTCCCTTGTATGAAATCAACTGGGCAAACCAACTGAGGAAGCATGTACCAGAAATTAAAAGACCCATTGTCCTCAGAAATCCGCGAACCAGCAAAAAATCTGCGATATATATTTAAATATGCTTACATATAAAATCCGCGATAGAGTGAAGCCACGAAAGGCAAAGCGCGATATAGCGAGGGATCACTGTAATGTCTTGTGAGATGGTAGAAGAGCTGTTTGGACACAAGAGGTATCAAAAAAGAAAAAAAACAAGAAGAGCTAACAAAATATTATGACAAACTGAAGCTCCTCTTCAGTTTGTTACTTTCAGGGATCAATTACAGGACCAAGCACAGAAAATTACAGAACCAGGATCAGTTATTCATATTAAAGTATAACTTAAAACATTTTAATTTTCTGATAACCACAGAGATGCACAGAAAATCTAGGTGGCTGAGTAGTCGCATCACATTTCTTGGACATAAAGTACTTGATCATTGCTATCGATCATTATCGATCATTTCATCCATGATGATTAACTTGCTAAACTATTCAGTACTCAAATACAGGTCCATACTAGAAGGCTCTGCCCCCTGCTCACTTTGCTTGCCAACCCCCGTTCGACTTTGTGACTCTGTCGCTCGCGTATGGGGAAGCGGATGTACAATTTAAACTGATTGTTATTTTCATGGGAGTTGTTACATACATACTGTATGTATAATAGAACTAACTATTTTACATTTCAGCGAGCAATTAACCATACTAAAAAATAGTAAAACGTTATAAATTGAAAAAAAATTCATGTTGCATTAGAGGTATTCGTTGCATTATACGTTTTTGTTTTGTTTGTCTTTGAAATTAACATGCAAATACTTTTTAAACTTACACTTTTACTGTAAAACTTCAGTAAAACAATCTTTGGAATTAGTCAGTCAACTTTTCATCAATATAGCTTTGAATTTTGATTCTGTGTTTGGACATACATCGTGACAACGCAACGTTTAACTGACCGTGAGTGAATATTGTTTCTTTCTCTCTAATAAATAAATAAACCAACTTTTTTGCATGTTTGTCCCTGTGATTTGTTAACTGTCATAGCAAAAGCTATTCTAATGGGAAACTGTAAACAATTTTAAAATGAATGGCATATCAAGATCTCCTTTGGTGTCTAATGTTTTCTGCGGAAGATGTACTACATTTCTTGTTGCCTGTTAAAATTTTACATGTCAGAATTGTTCGACCAATTTTGAATGCAACTAATCTTGTCCTATTGCATAGCCCATCACTCATACATAAATTACACAATAACATCACAATACATCCTTCTTTCAACAGTAATTCAGCCGGTTAACGGTTGTAGATATTCTACGGGATATTGTAAGTTGATGTTTTCATCTTCCACACCATCACCACCAACTATTTCAGCAAAGTCTATTGATATGCATTTAAGCAATCTGCCATGTAACCGATCGACAATTTTTGTGTAAAAAAGTTTGACTTCATCGTTTCTCAGTTCTAGGATTGACCTTGTACTCATTTCTTCTGTTGATAACCCTTTGGGATGAAATTCTTCATTAAGATTTAGACATAATAAGTCTTCTTTAATTGGGAACTTAAAGTGAGTAAAACGTTAAAATTTATAAGAGCTGAGAGTGCAGGAACTGTTTCTGACAAAAGCATTCACACGAATGAGAGGTGACAGGACCGTGGGTGTGGGCCGTTAACTGTAAATGGTTGAGAGGAGGTTGGGACTTGATAAAATCTCTTGGCAACAGTCTCATCTCGCGGGACTTGAAAAAATCTCTTGGAAATAGTCTTGTCTCGTCTCGTCTCAAGATTATTTTTTATAATGACTAGGGGGCTTTGCCCTCTGCTTGCTTCGCTCGCCAACCCCCTGCCCAGCCACTTCATGACGTTGCTGCTCACGTATGGGTCAGTGGATGTACAATTTTAACAGATTCTTATTTTCATGAGAACTGTTACATGTGCATATTAGAACTATCTATTTTACATTACAACGAGTAATTAACCATACTAAAAAATAGTCAAACATAATAAATTGAAAGAAAACGTATATGCTTTTGTATTTATGTCATTTTTATTACGTTCAAAATAAGCCTTTTTTTTTTTTCACTACCTGTAAAGCTTTTGCTTCTTGGCCGTCTTTAAATTGAATAATATTCTGACCTGGTAAATGAATTGGTAATAATTCAACAGAACGACTTCAATCATGCATTGGCAATTCCATTAAATGCCACCCTCTTTCCATTGCACTGACACACTGAGTATCTAAATATGCTTGAACTTCATCCTGAGACTGTTCTTTGCATACATTCACGGGTACACTATCGTGCCCTTTATGAACGTACTTGTAGATGTACAGTACTTAATACTCATAACCAATGCACAATACACAACATTAATATGACCATCGAATCATTTGAGCAAATACATGTTATATATGGAATAATCATTGAATTATCGATCATCACAATTTTAACAACTTTCTTTCCATGATAAGTGTGTCGTTCGTCTGCATTGATAATCAGGAAAGCCAGCCTTAGTCATATCTGTTGAATTAACAAAACCTTTAGGAAATTTCTTTAAACACTTCTTTTCTTTTGAGTCCCAACATACTGAATCTTTTAAATGAGGTCTGTGAGACATGTGTTTAATGACTTTGTACCATAATTCAGGACAGGTTTCTCTGTTTGAAGTTTCAGCACAGTCAAAACAATCTACATCATCAGGAGGTAATAATTTATTTTGCAAAGTAACCAATAAATGCATGTGAGGGTTTTGCAGATAAATTTTGAGTAAAGTGCAATACTTTTGGACGTACGGATTTGAATCCATTATAGGCTGAAGAATTTCTAATATGGCCAGTCATTTAACTCTTTTGATTCTACTTTGCATCGTTTCTCAGTATAAACCTAACCGAATTGTGTTTTTTTTTTCAAAATTAAATTTGTAGTAGCTTTAATTGTTGCGGGACCACAGATTATTGTAGATTCGCATATTTTGCCTGTAGTGCTTGTGGATTTCATTTTCACCAAACAACAAATCTTTTAATTCTCGTGGATACGTCTCTTCATTGGGAAGAAACAGTACTTTTCCCTGATAGAAACATGAATTAGACAATCTACAAGTCTCCAACTTAAACTTTAAATCCGAACAATATCTACATACTCCTGTCATATCACTTATGTCCATATATTCGATCTCTTTTCGCTGTGCCATTATTTCACTGAGTAATAATTTCCATTTGTTAGCGCTAATGCGATCTTTACTATCAGTTTTTTGAGACTTTCATAATCTCTAACCTGCTCTGCATATGTATCGCTCCAACATTTTTGAACCTCTTTACAACGTTCTACTTGTCTTGTACTTTTTGTCTTTTATTTCCTTTGTTGTCTAATGTTATCCGCAGAAGATGTACTACATTACCTTTCTTGGATACATCCTTCTTCCTATAGTAATTCATGCGCTGGAAGACTGGACGGTGTTAACAGTTGTAGACATTCTTCGTGATATTGTAAGTTGATGTTTTCATCTTCCACACCAACACCACCAACTTTTTCAGCATAGTCTATTGATTCGCATTTAACTAATTTGCCGTGTAACCGATCAACATTTTTGGTGTTAATTTGTTTGACTTAATTGTTTCCCAGTGCTAGGATTACCCGTGTACTCATTTTTTCTGTTGATAACCCTTCGTGATGAAATTCTTCAATAAGATTTGGACATAATGTATCTTCTTTAATTGGGAACTTAAAGTGAGGAAAACGTTAAAATTTATAAGAGCTGAGAGAGCAGGAACTGTGTCTGACAAAAGCATTCACACAAATGAGATGAGAGGACCGTGGGCGTGATTGTATATGGTTGAGAAGAGGGCGTGACTTAAAAAATTCTCAAAGGCAAAAGTCTTGCATCGCGGGATTTGAAAAATCTTTTCCAAAAAGTCTTGTCTCCAAAATGTCTCATCTCATTGAAGGATTTTTTTTATATAATAGACTAGGAGGCTTTGTCCCCTGCTCGCTTCGCTCGCCCACCCCCTTCTCCCTCTTAAACGGTGATACAATGGGAAACAAGTACATTTTTTTACCTCCTCTATGCTCGATCAGTTGGCTTGCTGCTGCTGCTTGTGTTGTGCTGCGTGATCTGCATGTCTTGCAGCGCTTTGAACACTTAAAAGCCTGTACAGCAGCTGTCATCCTGGTCTCGCGGGACATTCAAGTGTCTCCAAGAAAATCACGTCTCGACCCAAGATTATATATAGTCAAAGAGTGGACCGTAGGTGGCACTGTTGCCCCCTTTTTCCCAACAGAAGGACACAGGACACAGGTTAAAACACCAAAAAGTCGTTAAATTTCTTCTTTTAAATAGTGCCAAATAAACAGGCAAGAAAACAATAATAATAACCTTAAATCTCTCCTCCACACCTCCCAGCAAGCTCTGTCGTACTCCTCCCAACTTCCGGCTCTCTAGCTGGGTTTGCAGCAGTCCTTTATATAATCCTTGACCAAGAAGTGCTTCTGTCCTTCTGCCCATGTGACTTTCTAGCACTTCCAGGTCAGATGGAGAATTGGGTTTTTCTTCTGCCTGGAAGTACTTCATAGCTTCAGTCCTTGTGACTCGTGAGTATTTCTGGGCTATGGATGAGGCATGGCTCCTCTGGTCCTTTCACAGCTCCTCCTGGTGGCACCCACGGTACCCAACAGGGCTGAGAAACTGAACTCCATGTTCCAGGATGCCCTATGGGAATCCAGGGCACCGCTACACTCCAGGGGAGCTGCCATCTAGCGTTTTGGGGGAGGCAGTGTCCAAAAGTAGCTGCCTCCCCCCATCTTTCCATCCTCAGGGCATCCCTGCCGGGTTGAGCTGCTGGCTGTCTATCACGATATATGTATACCAGTAATGGTGCTGCGTAGTGAATACACTTGACTTGAGCATTCCTAGTTTTCATCCTCTTTCTCTGTACATTTAACATTCATTTGCTCAAAGGTTGATGCGCTTGCTGCTTCGTGAGCAGCTCTTCTTTTCTCCACCCTAGCAGCCCGCTTCTTCTCTTCTTTCGTCGGCATCTTTTCACATTAAAACTGATTAAGTCAGTGTTTCTGTTACAATTACTTAATACATTTTCTTTAATTTTTCACTTAAGCTGGCACTTAAATCTTCAATCTGCCACAAAAATGATTTAAGATATGAAGTGGTAGGGGAAGTGATGGCGAAGGTGGTAGGGATGAGAACAGCGCCCATATGCATGTGCGTTGATTCTATAATAAAATAAAACAAAATAGAAAGCATCCATCCATTATCCAACCTGCTACATCCTAACTACAGGGTCACGGGGTCTGCTGGAGCCAATCCCAGCCAACACGGGGCACAAGGCAGGAAACAAACCCCGGGCAGGGCGCATGCCCACCACAGGGCGCGCACACACACACACACACACACACACACCCACACACCAAGCACACACTAGGGACAATTTAGAATCGCCAATGCGCCTTAATCTGCATGTCTTTGGAGTGTGGGAGGAAACCAGAGCACCAGGAGGAAACCCATGCAGACACAGGGAGAACATGCAAACTCCACGCAGGGAGGACCTGGGAAGTGAACCTGGGACTCCTAACTGTGAGGCAGCAGTGCTACCCACTGCCGCCCGTCATGTAGTATATGTGTACCAAATTTCATGTCAATAGTTCAAACAGTTTGCGAGCTACAGGTGATTTAAAATCCTGGACAGACAAACGAACAGCCATGGTAGTGTATTATATATAAAAATATCCATCCATCCATCCATTTTCCAACCCGCTGAATCCGAACACAGGGTCACGGGGGTCTGCTGGAGCCAATCCCAGCCAACACAGGGCACAAGGCAGGAACCAATCCCGGGCAGAGTGCCAACCTACCGCAGGACACACACAAACACACCCACACACCAAACACACACTAGGGCCAATTTAGAATTGCCAATCCACCTAACCTGCATGTCTTTGGACTATGGGAGGAAACCGGAGCGCCCGGAGGAAACCCACGCAGACACGGGGAGAACATGCAAACTCCACGCAGGGAGGACCCGGGAAATGAACCTATATAAAAATATGACACTGGTAAATGGCAATTAAACAATGGGAGTATACTGTACATAAAGGAAACTGAAAGTTTTTTGTGCAATGTAACTCATTTTGCTTTTCAACTAATATACTATGAATAATAATATTGGGTCCTTGATGGATGTTCTCAAAGCACAAATATTAAAAAAACATAGTCTCATAACTACAGGTGGTCTAAAATAACATTACAAAATGCTTGCTGAATTAATAATAATATCATAATTTGGAGGTACATTGACAACTTGATTGAATATAGTGCAAAATTTATAAACTTCTAATCAAAAAGTAAGGCCAAAATTCTGAGTATTTCTGGATTAAGTCATCAGAAATCCTGTTTTTCAATACGTTCAATTCAATTCAATTCAGTTTATTTTTTATATAGCACTTCTCACTGACTGTTGTGACATGTTCTTGTGTTAAAATGCAAGTAAAAATTAATAGGTACAACATTATTACACATAATGGCAAAGATTTGTTTAAATACATAGGAAAACAAAGCATTTTGAAACTAAAGAACATAAATGAAAACCAACAATATCTGTCCCTTAATTAATTGTTGAGCTCTGGCCATTTGACAACAGAAGAAAGGAGAGCAAAAACTGCAGTCAGCAGCATCACCGGAGAAAATAAAGCTCTAAGGGGTCCAAAGAGAAAAAAATCAAAGACAGAGTCTGACACTCTCAAAGTCTCGGAGACCTCAGCCAATACCCACCTACCCAGTCCTGGGTATTCTGTAGTTCAGCAATAAGTTAGGGCAAATTTCAAAATATTTTAGCGGTAAAGGGTTGCTGTTCTCTGGGTTCCATTATGGGCTGAGAGTCTGCTGGGCTTATAGTTGTTTGCGGTTCTCTCAGCAGATTAATTTGTCTGTCGCCGATTTTGGCGAACAAAACCCAGGCTTCGTTCCCAGGGTCCATTTTTACATGTTTCTCTTTTGATTGTCATAAACTCTGCAGCTCACGCTAGAAAAGCATGTTCAGCAAGGACTGATGTGTAATATTATTAGACAGAAATCCTATGCATGTTACGGAGCACTTGAACACTTGTCGTTTGCATTTTTGTTTTGTTATTTTTTAGCTTCACGTTAAATATATTTTTGCAATTATACCATAAGGAGCATTGAAATATGCGCACAGTTCAACACACTTCACCAGTTTGCCAGTAACTGAACTAATGGTTGTGGAGTTGTGCGACAGGCGGTATTTGCACCAGTTTCGTGAATATGACTGCGGCCATCGCGGATTCTGCGGCGTCAGTTTATCACTATAGCAACGGACCTTTAAGTTGTTGCATAAAGCGCGTCTCTTTTTCTTACAAGACAATTATTAAAGAAATCGCGAAAACTACGATCACTCTGCGCTTAAGTATCTTAGCGAAGCAACACGAGGACTCTGCATCTACGAAGCTTCTTTCTAGTGCCTGATACCGACGCCGTGGTAAGAACAGGATTAATGAATTTGTTGTATAAAAGCTTCAGGTGTTTACTTCTTGTTATTTGTCAGATGATCGATTAAATTTTAGTTGTTTACTTTTTCATCATGTGTTCAAGCTTAAAATCACACGATTAAAATGACTGGCTATTGCGGGTTTGGGTGTCTCCAGAAGCAGTGCGAGATTGGCACCCGCACACCTTCAGCCAGCTGCTCCGGACTTCGCTATCGGGCACACCCTCCAGCTGATTCAGAGTGCCTACTCATGCTTTATTCTATTCAATAACATATACAGACATGCGCGGCTGCATGATATTTAAATGTACTCGTACGCAGGCTTTAACAGGTGAGCGGTAGTAACTGACACTTGGCACAGTTTTCGGCACAAAAGCTGCCATGAATGCAGATGCTTTTGGCACACATTTCAGATAGCTGCAGAAAGGATAGTAGGATTATATTTCTGTATAGTAATTAATCAGCACAACTTTTTTATATTGGAAGTTTTAAGAGTGCACCCTCGGACAAAGCACTAGAATCCATCTCAAAGCAATAAGACAGCCACGCACAGCTAATTCACGTATAAACTGGGAGACATAATCAAAGACTTAGAAGAGCTCCATTGCCCAAAGTGAATAAGAACAAGAAATGGTGGTTGTATAGTGAAGAAGACTGACAGAAAAGATATGGCAGCCACCTGAATAAGCACTAGAGGTATAGAAGAGTAATGTTAAAAATTAAATAAAATTAAAAAGCACTTACAAGCAAATTAATGCATAATCAATGAATGATAGTTGGACTGAAGCATGGATGCCTGATATTATCAAGATGTAGATCATAGCACATTTTTCTTTATATTTCTAAATTATCACTGTTTGTTTTTACTATGCTCTTAGGTCTGTCATTATGGGCACTGATGCCCAATTTCTAAGGCCTTGGACTGTTAAGCATAGCATTGCCAGTTCAGTCCCTACCATATGCCTAAGTGAGGCATTTTAACATCCAAGGCACTAACTTTACAAAAACTAAAACAAATATACCACTCAGTTGTAATTTTAAAACGATTTTGAATGGACTACATAAGCACAATTGAAATAAATGATGTGGTATGGAACACTTGGGAAGAATGACCATTCCCACATTTTTCCCCTACAAGGCTAAACCAAATCCTGTCCCATGACGAGAGGAAAAAGCTGAAACTCGTTGGAGGGATCCCAGTCTCTGGCAGGGCACACTCACACATCCATTTACAGAAATAATAATCCTGTCTTTGGACTGAGAAACATGGACACTGGGAGAACATAAGTACTCCATTTAGTTCATTTCAGGACAAAACTTGAGACACCTCCTCTATTAACAGTTTCTTTAGTTTATACTGTAAAATCTCTTTTTAACTGCTTTACTTTTGGGATGAGTGCCTTCTCATGGCCATACATAGATACTGAAAAATGATGTCACCATGGAAAAGGTCCATCATCCTGTTTTAAAATTTCTCATAAATATGCTGATGATATGCAAATGTATTTGTCATTCTCTGTAGTTTCAGCTAATCTCTGCACGTCTCACTGACATTACAGCCTGGATAAAGGAGGACCATCTCCAGCTCATCCACTTTTTTTTATCCCAGCTTGTCTATCTATTCAGCACCCCGTTTCTGTTCAGGTCAACTCTTTATCACTAACACCCACCAAGTCACTGCAGAATCTTGAAAAGGTCCTTGATGACCAGCCTTCCTTCACTGACCATGTCACAACTGTGTCTCAACCTCTCATTTCACTCATCAAACATCCACAAGATCAGACCGTATCTAACAGAATATGCTACACAACTCCTGATTTTGGCTTTGGTCCTGTCACTTCTGGACAACAGCAACTCTCTGCTGGTAGAAGTACCATTGTGTGTCACCAAGCTGCTGCAGATGATTCAAAATGCACCAGCATGGCTGGTGTTCAACCAGCCAGGGCAGGCACATGTCACTCTTCTTTCAGATCACGTACTTTGGCTCCCTGTAGTTGCATGTATTAAGTTCAAATCATTGATGCTTGCCTACTGAGTAGTCAATGGGTGAGGACCTAAGTATAAAGAAACACTTGTGAGGTTTTAAGCTCCTTCTCATCCACTCAGGTGTCTGTTGATGAATGCTGTCATGTGATGCCACTTCTGCATGACTTTAAATCGCAGTCCAGACCTTCTTTATGTGTAACTCCTATGGAATGAGCTATTAGCTCCAATGAGAGTTCTAACTCACTCGATGTGTTTAAGAAGCATTTGAAGACTCTTTCCTTTGGTGAATTTCTAACTGATATTAGCAGTTAGGTTTTTATTGTAACCCACTTATATTTCTGTTCTGTGCTCTTCACTTGTGATTATTTTGTCACCTGGTCCTGTCCTTGTTTCCAAACAGTCCCTCAGACTGATGTTTACTCGGTTATACTGAGCTATTTTGTTAGTCTCTTTGGATAAAGATTAATAAAAGTATTTCAGTTTCCTTCTGGCAACTGTAAATCGGCCATGTCATGACATAGACTGGCACTGTCCTGCTATGGAAACTTCCTGGACCACCACTAAGCTTGATGTGTAGGAAATGGATGGAGAGTGGGTGAATAATTGCGGGGATAAAATTCAGTGAAATGAATTGATAAAGTCGTTGCAAACGTTAAGTGTCGGGCTTTTGAAATTCTGTAATTTTATTATAATGGTCTACTCGCAGGGGTACTCAAAGTTTTTGAATGCTGGTCCACATTCAGTTCGCCACCAACCATCGGGGTCCGCTATAGCTAGGTTTACCGTATAGGTCTGTAGGACTGTAGGTGTAGGTCTGTAGGAGGCTAGTAATAGATTCAACACAAATGATAAAATTTTTACAGAAGACCAAGACATGCACAAAACATGGAAAACAATTAAAAAAAGTCACATGACTACTTGCAATTAACACACCAATTACAACAGTTAGTACGTAAATGATTGTCACTCAGTGTGACGTGTGAAACTGTTGTTTCGATTTCATAATGGCAGCATAGTTCGGTGAGTAACCAATCAGTGCAATTCTTATTGCATTCCTGAGGTTCTGGTCGGTAAATACACTTCGATGTTTCGTCTTGATAGTGTTCATAGTGGAGAACGCACACTCACAAGAATATGTTGAACCAAACATAGTGAGCACGGAAATCGCCAGTTTCTTTGCAGCAGGATACTGAGAATCTGGAACAAACTTTGACCAAAAAATTGTTATGCCGACTTCGTTCAATTTTGCTTTCAAAACGTGAGAAGCTTGCAAATCAGCTGCTTCCATTTGCAACAGTGACGGGTTTGAGTCCATTCACCGTCAGGCTGGACAATGAAAGGATCAGCAACAAACAAAAACACAGGCTTCAGTTTTCTGAAATCCTTAAAACGTTCATCAAACTCGACCTTCAAATGATGTAGAAATGTGGAAATCAACTGAAAACATGCCTGTTGATCAGCTGTCATGCAGCTCTTCAGGTTTGGGAAATGCAGAATCTTGCCACCTTCCAAGTCATTGATGAAAATGCTCAGTTTTGTTTCAAAGGCACAACATTTTTCTTGCAATTCGACAACGGTTTTGTCTGCACCCTGAAGTGACAAATTCAGTGTATTTATATGTCCCATAATATCAACAAGAAATGCCAGCAGTGAGACCTTGTCACTGTCTTGAATAAATGTTAAAAATTCTGCAGCTTCTTTGTATTCAAGGACTGCAGGAAGTCAGCTACATCTTCACGGAGATTCCAGAACCTTTCCAACACACGGCCCTTGCTTAACCATCTGACGTCATTGTGAAGCAGCAAATCTCCAAATTCTGCAGACATCTCTTCAAGAAAAGAACGAAACAGACGATGCTGCAGAGACGAATTACATCGTAAAAAATTCACTAATTTCACAAGAGTAGACATCACTTCCGCCAGTTCGTCACAAAGTTTTGAACAGAGGGCAGACTGATGAATGATGCAGTGATAAGCAACAAGGTTGGGCTGAAGTGCCTTCATACGAGTGACAAGTCCTCTATCTTTACCAGTCATTGCTGGTGCCCCGTCTGTTGTAAGGGAAACCATTTTTGTTACATCCAATCCAGCTGCGTGCATAAACTGCGATAATGCTGAAAACACGTCCTCACCGCGGGTCTGTTTTGCTAGCGGTAGTAATGTCAGAAAGTCTTCAACAAAATTATGGCCATCAAAAAATCTTGTGAACATACAGAGTTGAGACATGTCAGTTTTATCAGTGGATTCATCGCACGCGAGAGCAAACAATTTAGCCTGTTTAAGATCTGATATTAACTGACCACCGACCACATGTGAATTTCCCATTAGGATTAATAAAGTATCTATCTATCTATCTATCTATCTATCTATCTATCTATCTATCTATCTATCTATCTATCTATCTATTGTCAGAAAGGTCATCTGCACGACGACTAGCAGTATTGTCTGATAATGGTATCTGCTGAATCAGTTCAACACACTTTTTGTCGCTAAACTGAACCGAAGAAGCAGACATCATGCATTCTTTAACAACCTCTGCATCAGTAAATGCTTTCTTATGTCTGCCAAGAACCCAAACAATGCGTAGCGAAGCTACTGTAACATTTGATTGTGTGGTGGTCGCTTTCGTCATCAGCGATGAACTCGCTACCAACGACGACTTAAGGACGTCGATCTTATGCGAACGGAGCTCTGACTTTGGTGGATAGTTCGCATTGTAAAAAAGACCAAAAAATGCCAGATGACCAAACGCAAATTTTATATGCCAAACAGTTTTCAAAAATGCCAGATTTCAGTTATTTGGCATAAAAAATACCAGTTGGCAACCCTACTACAGAGTAAATAATAAAACAACAATAATTTTGGTGCTTTTATATTCGGACTTTTGACTTACGCAGAAGACAGTCGCGGTCCGCCAAAAACGTCTTGGCGGTCCGGATTGTGGACCGCGGTCCGCCGTTTGAGTACCCCTAGTCTACTGGAAGCATACCGATATCGATCGATCTCACGAGATTTTACTGTTTATTTATATGCCGACATGAACATTTTCCATTCCTTTCATTTGTTTTGTTCCATAAATGCAACTACGCGTTTAATAATCAGACATTTTCTTCTTTTTCCAAATTTCAAACACATCCGCCAGAAGATAAAAGAGTAGGACGTGAAAAGAGGGGCGGAGTCAGTCGCGCTTCTCGGAGCCGGCGCCTCTTTGGTGGGTCAGTTAACTACTTGTTTTCACAGTCGATTCGTGCAGCCAAGGTGGGCTCCAGCTTCCTGCAATTGTAATAGAAATGATTGATGTTTTTTATTATTATTATTTAATTTTCTCTGTTTAGGAGTACTCACTAGTAACGTAACTCCCCTGTAAAAGAGTTATTAACCAACTGCAGCTAAGTTTTATAAGCGAAGTTAGCAGTTCATTCGTTATTCACTCTTTCTGTAAATCCAGACAGGATAAACACATGGCTCCTCATGGCTGTAATCTTGTGGTTAGGGTTGTAAAGGGAAATTAATTAGAATGTGAGGTGAATCCTCTTTTAACTGGCTGGTTTATTTTACATTTTTAGCATCATACGATCATCTGTTTCTGTAAATGCATTTTTTTTTCGTAAATGAGTTGCATTGAACCGGAGCATTTAGTCTACCGAGCTGACTTTGGGCCCTTTTGAGTTGCTTTAACGGACAAACGCACTTTTATTGCAGGCCAGGGTCGCTAGTTAACCACACTACTTAATACCTCTGCATACTATGTATACGTTTCATACACTCTTCTGAAAAATCCTAATAGTAATGTAATTTTTTTTTTTTAAAATGGATATGTTGAAGGTCTGATGCTTAGCCATTTCCCGATAATACAACTACCTCCCATTAGAAATTATAGTGGCTAATGTGACGATTGGCTTCATTGAACGTGCTTCAGTCTTACTTCTGTAATAGGTTTATCAGTACAGATAAACGGGAAAGGTATTGTGTTTAACACTGCAAGACATTTAGCATAGATGTGTACGTTTTTAATAACTGAAACTGACCTGCTTCTTTTAGACTTGACTACCCTACCAACTTTATAGGCATATATTCGTTTCTTTTATACATTCTTTTAAAGCAAAGCCTGAAGACCGCCATATTGGTAAACGTGACAATGTTAACTTCACAATAATTTTGTGACCTTTCGTACACAGGTGTGTACCTTTCTAAACGATGTCCATTTAATTCAGTTTGCCGCAGGTGGACTCTTCAAGTTCTCGACACATCTGGAGGAAAATTAAAGCCTCAGGACATTCCTGACCTCAGTTTGGCGTGACACAGCACCGCGTCTGAATACTACTGAGAGATTACAGTTTTTGATTTTTAATACATTTGCAAACATTCCTGAAAAAATGTTTTCAATTAGTCATTATCTATCAATTTAAAAATAAATCTTCAACACAGTAGAGCTCGGAGACAATGAAGGGTCTGAGTACTTTCTGAATCCACTTGTAGCATTACACTTATCACTAGATTTTTATTTATTTATTGCTTTATTTTTTATTTATTTTTGTGATAAACAGATGTTTAAACTGGATGAATGTTAAACCTTAGATATGTTTAGCACAGTTAATGGGAAGCTACAGGGAGTGCTGGTTTTATTATAACCAATTTCTGACAAGTCAGTCTTATTTGTGCTGTTGAAATTGTTGTTTTGTTAGAGTTTTTGATTCAATGAATCAGCATCACGTTGCAAAAGAGTGAGCAGCATGAAGTCGTTTTGGACCCTGCAATTGAGTGGCACCCTGTACAGGGTTGTTTACTGCTGCCAAGATAGACTTTGGTATCTGGAACCCTGAATTGGATTAAGTGGGCTTAAGAAACATTATGTCAGTTTATGTCATGTCATTTTGTTATGTTATGCTATTTCATTTATCTCACATTATGCTAAGGGTCTTAGTTAATAAAATAAAACAACAATTCTTTATTATACAGTAAGTTTAGAGGGCCATTATTGTCACATGTGCAGGGTGCAGGGAAATTTTTACTTGCATTTCCTAATAAACATGCAACATGTCGGCACTCTCCAGCAACACAATTATTGAGTAGGATCCCAAGTGGAAATAGCTTTTCTAGTGCAGCTTGTTCAAGTATTTTAATTTCCAGAAGTGTATTCCATCAGTTTGTTGTTCCAGATGCACTTGTTATCTAAATAGCTTTGAAATGAAAGATTCAGTGCCATTTAAAAGACAGACGCTTGCAATGAACCCTGCAAAGGAGTTGATTATTCATCAACCCCATAACTGAAGTAGGTATAGCAAAAATGCCTCTGTTCTGTATATATACTGTTATATAACAAGACCTTCACAAAGGCTTCTTTTGGTCTTAAGCATCAGTTAAGTGTTTATTCATTTCTGCAAAATGGCCTACTAATACAATTTCACTTTAGAATGGTCTGAGGTGCCTTAAGAGACATGTTTCACTTGATATTGCATATTTAAGCATAAGACCTGTGAATCCTTCATATTCACAATTAATTTTACCATCATGTCAACATACCACACTGCACAATGGTGAAGAATCTCTTTACCAATACTTTGTAATGATGGCCAGATCAAAAAAAGCTTTTGTTAAGGTCTTGTTACCAAACAGTTTATAAGTAATAGAAGCATTTTTGCAATACCTAAACTACAGTGTTACAAACCTGTTTGGTGTAAATTATCTGCAGTGTGGGAATACATTCACAGAAAAATAGTAATGGACCTACTAAAAATAAAATGTGACTAAAGTTTCACTGTGCTAACATCTCTTTAATCATTATTATTATTATTTGGCTGACACCTTTGTCGAAGATAACTTACGACATGCGAGATTCAACTGGTTACATTTCATTTGTTTTTCCAGTTGGAGCACAAGAAGGTGAAGTGGCTTGCTCACAGTCATACACTATCAGTAGTGGGATTTAAACCCACAGCGTCAGGATTTGAGATTTAAAGCCTTGACCACTACACAGTGCTGCCTGCCTGAAAACATGGAGTTGAATTAGTGCTGCAGTTGAGTTTCGTCTAAGAGACAGATCTTGAGTAAGAGATTTGTTGTAGTGAAAGCCACATCAATGCCCCATGGAGGTTAATAGATCTGGTCTTACAAACACGGTATGGGTAATCTGACAATAAATGAAATATTGTAAAGTAGGAGAAAGGGGAAGATGAATCATTTAAACTTCTTATAGTGCCTTTTTAGAACACATGATTTAAAAAGTAATAAATATATAGTCTTACAATGTAGAGAAAAGCCAAGCAAAATGACACCTTTTATTGGCTAACTAAAAAGATTACAATATGCAAGCTTTCAAGGCAACTCAGGCCTCTTCTTCAGGTGCCTTCAGCAGCACATCACAGACAAGGGACGCATGAAGAATCCTCTGTTTGAACCTGGACCAACAACAAAGCAACAACTTTACACAACATCACACATCATCTTTACAAACTTGGCATTAGAGAAAAGCCAAGCAAAATGACACCTTTTATTGGCTAACAAATAAGATTACAATATGCAAGCTTTCGAGGCAACTCAGGCCCCTTCTTCAGGCAAGATGTAATCAAGAAGAATTGTAATCATGTAATGTTTACAATTCTTAATTACAATTGTAATGTAATGAAGAAGAATGCCTGAAGAAGGGGCCTGAGTTGCCTCGAAAGCTTGCATATTGTAATCTTTTTAGTTAGCCAATAAAAGGTGTCATTTTGCTTGGCTTTTCTCTACATTCATAATGGCTAACACGGTACAACACCCTAGTACTACTAGTCTTACAATAAAATTTTAAGGGAACAAATTTAAATGAGTCAATATAAATAACATTGAACTGAGAGTGCACTGAAATTGGTGTTAAATGACTGTTTTTTTCTTCTAAATCAGTGTTAAAAACTGAAACTATGTTTAATGTTAAAGGTTCTTGTGAAAGTAAAACCAACATACAATCATTACAGGTTCTGCAGTTCTTGAAAGTGACTGTAAAAAAGCTAGAGGCCATCTCAGGTCTATAAAAGAATCTTTATTCTTACAGTCTTAGGGTTCTTTAGCCATCTTTTAGCAAACTCCAAGTGGGCTTTCGTGTGCCATAAAGCCCAGTTAGGGAAGTGTTGCAGTGCTGATTTTTGTCTCAACACAGTCCTATCTCTAAATTCTACATGCAGTTCCTTTGACCTCATGACTTCGTTTTTGCTCAACTGAGTCTGTGGGCCATTATTTGCACAGGTGTTTCTTTCCTAATCCTCAATTGACCATACGTGTTCTACAAACAAGTATAGAAACATGTCAGTGATGATTAATAGAATGGAATGGACAAATTTCAAGCTTTTTTAGCAAAGGGATTGAGTACTTGTGTCAATGGGATATTTCAGTTTTTTTTGGAAAAATGCTTAAAATCCTGTTTTGGCATTCTAGGGCTTTGAATGTTGTTTGATTAGGGAAAATAATTTAAAATATTTTAGCACAAGCCCGCAACATAACAAAATATAAAAAAAAACTTGAAGGGGTCCGAGTGCTTTCTGAAGGTACTGTATATCAGGCCTTGAAACCCCATTGTTTCATATTTGTTTAATCAATGATATAAAGGTTTTTCAATATAGGATATCATGGTCGGAAATATTCAAGCAAAAAGTAATACAAACAGTGATATGTAAAAACTGCCAAATGTTTCATATATTCTCTTTCTTTTGTCTTTCTTTTTAGGATATGAGTACAAAAAAACCTAATTTGCCATCAAAGGGGACTACAAAGGCTCCAGGAAAACAAGTAAATGAAGCAAAGAAAGCAGGTAATGATTGCATCTGCTGATGGGTGGAGTACACACACATTTAAGATGGGAGTACTGTTTTTGCCTAAATATATTTATGTGAAAACCAATTACATTCTTTTTTTTTTTGTCTCCATTTGACTTTGAGTATGAATATTTTAATCTGAAAATCTTATCCAAAAATTTGAGCTGTGTGCTTATAAACGTAGAATAAGAATCTGCAAAAATGTCATAATACCAGATGTATTCTCCTGGGGAAGACCCAAATCAGTTTCTGGTTTTTATTCCACAAGGAATTATTTAAGCAGGCTAGCTATATTTTAGTTGTAATTCTGAAAATATTTACCAGAACAATTGTCTAAATACTAATACTGGTGGGTCTGCACAATTCTTCAATTTGTGCACTATGGAAAGAGTGATAATTAGAGGTTACCCATCATGGTTTCTGCCACAACAATGCACATATAAAAAGTAATAGGCCTTAAAAAAATCCACAAGCCAGATGAGCACTTTGTGCTGAATAGGCCTCACCCCAAGCAGCCTAGCCCAAAAGGCAAGGCCCAAAAGTATAACAAAGACCTTAAAATATACAAAGTCTCAACATGTCCAGAAAAGAGGGAGAGGGAAACTCTGACTGTATGGTCCAAAGCAGTGGTCCCCAACCTTTTTGACAGCAAGGACCACTTTCTTAGATGCAAATTTTTCCAAGGACCGGTCGGGGGGGCGGGGGGGGGGGGGGGGGGGTGGTTGGTTGGGGGGGGCAGTTTTATACACAATTTACATAACATTTCTATTATTATTAAAGTTATTAAGCAGTTCGCATACGTTTGCAACCTGAGATTTTCTTCTTTTTTTGCATATAACAAAGACATATGCTTTGCATTTGCCATTCCAACAGATTGCACATCACAAACATTAACACTGCTATCTTTTTTTCGTGTCTGCCGTTTCTATAGGAGGGTGACAATGAGTTAAATTCCAATGGGTGTTTTTCAAATGTTGACAAGCAATAAGCAAAAGGTATCACTGAAAACCACAGACAACAAAAACAACGACAAAAAAAAAAAAAAAAAACAGTACGAGGAAAGTTCGAAGAAAGAGATTTTTTTACAATGTTTCTGTTTGGGGATCGTTGTGCAAACGTGCACAACTGAGCTGCGACCACAGATCTAACTGCTCTGTGGATGATTCGTTCAAGCATTTCAAGGTCACTTCATTGTAATGAAAGCATCTGTTGAATGTACTTCGTAGTAACGTGATTTCTATAGACTCGTGTCATATGGGGAAACTGTTGGGACCATAAAAATACTTTGTTGTAATAGTCTCTCACCTCAGTCTCTCTCCTCTCTCTGCACCGCTGCAAAGCCCCGCCCGCCAAGCGTTCTGAAAAGTCTGAGTGAGTCGCCGTTGCCGGCAGTTCTCTCGCGGCCCAGCTGTCAGAGGGCTGCAGACCAGTAGTGGGCCGCGGACCGGGGGTTGGGGACCCCTGGTCCAAAGGACACCAAAAAAGTAGTTACCTTTATATTTGGAAGTTCCTTAAACCAACGAAGCATGTGAGTCATCTGCAGGAGTCATGAAACAGGCTTGCCAACAGCAGGGATGGCATCTCTTCTGCATAGTATGTTTTTTCTGTGGAAAAAACTTAGTGATGGACACGATGGAAGAGTTTGTGTGTTTTTTTCTGTGGAAAATATGTAGCATGTCACATTTTTAGAAACACACTGAACCTCCATGGTGATGTGAATGAGAAGCATAAATAGAATTGATTTAATGATGTCTGGTGATTATCTGCATTACACAGCAACTGAAAAAAGCATAGGTCATCATAGAAGTGTAAATGAGTCTTTATGGTATTTCTGGTTTTCTACCGCAAAAATAATTTAAACCCACCCCCCAAGCAAAAAAAAATTCTGCTTTAAATGAGCGTCACATTATGCATTTGTGACATCAGCAGCAAAATTAACTTTAGTGTCTTATTTAATGAAAATTCCTTGTACTTTCTGGGTGGATCCCCAGGAGACAGAACTCCACTGCTGCTGTGTCCTCCATGCACCTTTGTGTCCATGTAAAAGAGTAGGACCCAGCAGATGATCTTTGCGTTTGTAAGGAGCTGTTTCATAAGTATTGCTGTTTCTTTTGATTGTGTTTTTTTTTTTTTTTGTTTTGATTAATTTTCTTCAGCCTTTGGATTTTGTTTTCAGATTACAGTTTGGAAATATTTGCCTCAGATTGCCCTTTTAGACATATCCTTTTACCCTTTTTATACTTTTTTCTTATTTTTCTATTTTGTCTCACTTTTTAAAGATTTCTGCTTTTCTTTACAAACCAGAGTTTTACATTTTTCTTCCTTGTATGTCGTTTTGATATATTTTAGGATTTTGATTGTATTTTGTATTTTTAAAGGCAGTTTACCAATTTTGGGCCTGAACAGGCACAACCCTGCAGGTAGTAGTTGGGGACTGACTATTTTGGGGTGAAGTGACTTTAAAACAGACCATACAAAACAGACCATACTCCCATTTGTCATGTCTGGACCAACTGTTTACAACACAGTTGTGAATGTCTCAGGGATTGCAGCACAAACTTATAGGAGTTTGATACTCCGGTAGAGAAGCCAAGAGGAGCATTTACTGGAGAGTAAATTAATGAAATGATGACTGGGATGCTCTTTTACACTATTCTCTGGTCTGGTAGAATTCAGCATCAAGATAGTGTGACCATACTGTAGACTCCTGTAAGGCTATCTGGGAGCTGTAGTCCTTAGAGTCAATCTTAATGGCAGTGAGGCTTGGAGCTGCTGCAGGACACTCCAGAAAAATGTTAGCTGTGCTTTTATGGGGTTCTGGCTGATCCCCAAGTGTTTCTTGGCTACTCAAGAATGACACCAAAGAGACTTGTCTAAGTCAGACCTTAAAAGGACCTCCTCTTCACAAGCTTGGGTAATTGGAGTTGGGAGGATGTCAGAGTCAAGGGCTCATCTAGAGTGAAGGAGGTGGAGGCCTGAATTTGTGGACAAATGTTTGAGGAGAGGAGGAGATTTCGGTAGGTGACAGGTAAGACACATTTGTTTATTATAGGTAGGGCCAAGGGTCACAATGTTTATTGATTTCCTCTTGTATTCTTCTATAATGAGCACCCATATGTATAATTGCATATAATAACACAATAATGGCCACTGTGATCTTTGCAGTTGTAATAAAGACACTGGTTAAGTACTGTCTATTATCTCCATTAGCACCAAGTCAAAGGAGCAGCAAGAAAAACAGCTCAAGCCAGAAGGTTCCTACGAAGCAAAAAGCAGAAAAAAAGGCTGCATCCAAGAAAGGTCAGTGTGAGTGTAATATGCCCTTTATAATTAAGTAAACAAGTGAACTTTCAAAGTAGAGATGAAGCAAGTCAGTGAACAGGTGCTGTAATGCCCAGCCTTTGTCTTGGAGACCCCACAGTGATGAATGGGATTCTGATGGTTACCTGTATTCTCTCAGGGCAGTTGTTCCAGATTGGAATCTGAAAAACAGCTATTATTATGGAGCCTAATATTATCTGCCTGAACTTTTTTATTGCATCACTCACCCTGGAGCCAATCCTGTTTTTTCAGAGGTTAGATTGCAGATTAGATTTATTGGTTTGCTAAGCCTACCTGTCATTTTACTCTTGAAGAAGTCTTCTTCCCTCTCTCCCCATCCACTCTTTACACCGACATTGACCTGGGCAACATTCATTCTTGAGACAGCCCTGTCGACGGTGTTGGACATGTTTATTATTGATCTTCATGTGTAAATTATCCCAATGTAAATGTGTGTGAGACTGCACTTAGGTACATTTTCAGAAGAACCCCTTGCATATTGAAGTTCTGTGTAAATTCAAATAAGCTGATGGAAGTATGGAGATTCACAGGTAGCATAGGGCAAAGTTAAGTGCCCTTCAGTTAACTACACCTTGGTGACCATTTAGTAGGGCCTCCAGTGGTAACACCTTCCTGCCTATCTCTTCAAATGGGCTTTGGGTAAAGACTGGTCTGAAGGCTGTGGCTCTGCAATCAAGTACTGTGTAGCATGTTCAGGCATTTTGAACCAGACAGTGACCTTTTCACATTTCTGAAATACAGATAATGAAACTTTATAGAAAGGGCGGGGCCCATTGCTCTATTCAACGTGATGAGTCATGTTGATCGTCAAAATTCGCGGGTGTGTTTTTGCAGCAAATAAGCTCCATTTGCTGGTGACCTTGTTCACCAAATATGTTCCTAGACATTTGTCATTGTGCTGGCTTAGAGGAACTTTTTTCCCCAGTGACTTGATGCTTTGCGAGGCCAGGGTGCCATCACAGAGCTGTAGCAGCCATTATTGATTGGGACAGCTCCCCAGGTAGCAACTTTTAGTGGGCTAAATATTAGAGGAAAATTCATGAGTACATTTAAACACAAAACTCAGAAGTAAACCAGAAACATGTCAGTGCATTCATGTGTTAAAGGTAATGTCTTTTGTATAGACTTGTATGTGACCTGTGTATAATTGCGAGCCTGCCCATTTAATAGCAGGGTGCTGCAGTTGAGGTAAATAGGATGGAGTGAGAAATCCATGTGCTTTACTGTTTTGCATCTGGTAGCAGTGACAGTTAGTTTTCGGTTTGAGAGAGATGAGTGCCTGCTATAAGAGTTTGTAAGGACAAGCATTAGTGTGTGCAAGATTTTTTTTCTGTTCTGATATTTCTCTCTATATTATAATAAAACAATCCTGAGATGAGACAAGACTTTTTAGCTTGGGATGAGGCATGACTTTTTCAGAGAGATACTTTCACGTCCCTTGAGACAAGACTTTGTGCCAAGAGATTTAACCATGCCTGGGACCGGAAATAAAAGACAAAGAGTTGATGAGAAAGTAGAACATCGTAAAAAATTCAAAAACGTTGGTGCGATACTCATGCAGAGCAGGTTAGAGATAATGAAAGCACTAAAATTCGAAAGTCTCAAAAAAAATATATACTAAAGATAGCATTAGCACAAACAAATGGAAATTATTACTCGGTGAAATAAGAGAACAGCAAAAAGAGATCAAATATATTGTTTGGAGTTAAACTTTAAGTCGGAGACTTGTAGATTGTCTAATTCATGTTGCCACCAGGAAAAAGTAGTGTTCCTTTCCAATGAAGAGGCGTATCCGCTAAAATTAAAAGATTTATTGTTTGGTGAAAGTGAAATCCACATATGCGAGCGGCAGAGACACGAAGTGGCTGGCACATAGCACATGCCAGGGGGGTTGGCAAGCGAAACGAGCCGGGGGCAAAGCCCCCTAGTAATTCTATCAATTTTATCCTAGTGAGGTGCAGTGATTAGTTGAGGTCTCATTTTTCCCAACAATAATTGGTTCAGCATAGATGTTTCCCCACCTGTCAGGGACATTTAAAAGACCACTGCACCATTATAATCCACTCAAAGCTAGTTAATTTTCTCCTTCCTTTGTTGCCTTCAGTGCATTTCGCTGAGGTCAGTGAAGTTCCCAAAAATTTCTGTGACTTTACTGAACTTGAAGAGAAGCGAATTCAGCAGGGTTTGTTCATCATTAGTTGTGAGCAGAGAGGTGGTTTATTGGATGGATAGGAATGATGGAGAGGAAGACAATTCGATGGATCACATGGGTCTCTTGGTTGATCACACAGTCCCTTTAAATGATAGGATTTCTGTATATTGTTGTCCTTTCTCTGTGTAATCTACGTATAATTAATTTTCACACTCTTATATTTCCACAGTAATATATAACTATCATTAAAGCACCCTCTGGTACAATACAACTACTGTACATCTTTCTACTAACATGTTTTAATATTTTGATATTTTTTTTGGATATACTTTACTAATCCCCCACGATGACCTTTGGAAGTCAGCCATTGTGCAGCACCCTTGGAGCAATTTTCAAGTGAAGAGCCTTGCTCAAGGGCCCAACAGAGTAGGATTCCTTTTGGCAGTAACAGGATTTGAACCGGCAACCTTCCAGATACCAGCGCAGATCCTTAGCCTCAGAGTCATCACTCTGCAGTCAGAATGTGTGTTTTGGTGTATTTTGTGAGTTTTTAACATTAGGATTCCATTTCTGATATTTATTTTTCATTTTTTATTACGTTTAGTTTAGTTTACTTGTTTCTCTTTGCTTGCACAACAATTAGAAGTGCTGCAGAACCCCTGTGATAAATATTTTTATTGTTACATTTTTTTAATTCTTTGTTTATTGTACAGTTATGACCATGACATCACTTGGCTGGTTGAGTTTTTGATGCATTTCTGTGGTAGCTGCTATGGATGGGTGAATAATTGTAGGGAGAGTCCCAAAAGTGTTGAGGTGCCAACAGGGTCGCCCCTTTTAATTCTGAAACAATTATAAGTCACAATCAGTGCTTAAGGGCATAAAACAAAGCAGCCTTCTTGGCTTAATTGAATTGCTTGACTCTTAAGAGCAAGTCAATCATAAGAAGCTCCTTCTATTCATTAAGTTTGGCTCCTTATATCACTACGGCTGCAAAAAGCAGGGTTTCTTTCCCTCATGGGACTTCCTCTCTATGCTGCAGAGGACAGAAAAGATGAGACAGTTAGTGACAGCACCCCCTCTTGCCCCAACGGGGTATTGTGTACCTGTGATGAGATGGGAAGGTGTTCCCATCATGTGCATTATTGCATTATTGTTTATAGCAATGGCATCCATAGCTAGTTACATGATCGAACATTATTGCTTTAGGGACAGCATCCTCTGGGATCATTGTGAGTGGGAGGACTGACTGGGTGACAAAACGCCAGACAGAAATGTAGTGACGAATAAGCTGAGGTCAATACTGGGTAGAGCAAAGTAACCAGCAAAGAAAACATAAGGATATACCATAAGTTAAAGTAAGGAGAAGAACAGGGATTAAAACTGAAATCGAGACCTAACACTTGGCTTACAGAAACTAACTGTGCTAGAGATTGTGTTGATGGGCTATCCAGTTAAGGCGTAATGAAATACGGTGCTGACTGCAAATTTATATTTGTCATACAAGCACTTTGTAGTATTGCACAAAAGATGGGCAAAACATAAACTTAGCAAAAAATAAATTAAAATAGTTTAATAAAAACAGATGATCCATAGTTAAAAAAAATGTAAATTAATATAGAAAAAAAATAGATAATGACTGCAGTCACGGTACATCATTACAGCATTGTGCAGTGATTACTAAAAGATCACATTAGCGCAAGCAAAAGGAAATTAATCATCAGGACCAGGTGTAATTGAAAACATAGCAGGACAAAGCGAGGTCAGAAATAAAAGGCAAAGAGCAGAAAACAAAGTCTTTTCTCCTTCGCATCATTCAATGCACAAAATGTAGATTTACAGAATAATGGACCATACGCTATGAGAATCTGTGGTCCCGCAACAGTTAAAGCATTGATAAGTTTAATTTCAAAGAAAACACAATTTGGTCAGGTGTATATGTATGATCACGGAGAAGCGATCACAAGGCGAGCAGCAGAGACACAAAGTGGCAAAAAGGACAGCGGCTATACAGGATTTAAAATGATCGATGAGCAGCACAACAGCAGCTGCCCAATACCCCCCTTCACACGCGAGCAGCGTTATAAAAGAGATTTAACCATGCCTGGGGCCGGAAATAAAGGACAATTATTGTTTTTACAAAGTCACGCGAGACAAGGCAGTGAGCCATCATTTAAAACAAGTTAACAGACATCTAACTTAGCAGTTGGTGGATTGCTTTTGGCAGACACGCATCATGTGCTCTCAGCTCTCAAAACAACGACATGCGACAAAAAGACAGCAGATGATCCGACGGTATATCCTTAGTGTGCGTTCAGTCCCCCCCCACCCCACAACGTGAGCAGCATTATATGTCTTGCAAGAAAGAGATGTAAACATGCACGGTGCTGGAAATAAAGGACAAGTATTGTTTTTACAAAAGTTTTTAAAGTAAAAGTGAAAATAATGCATATGAAACAATTCCCATCCCTTTAAATTGTATATCCGGTAAACCAAACACGGGGGTGGGTGAGCGAAGCGAGCAGGGGGCGGAGCCTCCTACTACTATAACAAAAAGGAAACAAAAACTTTCAATGAACATTAGCAATAGTTGGGGGTACAGCTTTTTAGTTAATTTAAAGACCCCTTTCTTGTTTTTGATTCATTTTGACTTTTGTTTTGCAAATTGAGCCTTGATAATTGGATTTTGGTGTACATCTTTCAGTTTCCTGATCCCAGCCTGATTTTTGACTACATTATTGCTTTTTCCATTTATTTCCCTGTCTTATCTATCTATTATAAAAAGAAATCCTGTCCCCTGTCCTGATAGTCTACGATACGTGATTCTTCTTGGAAGATAATTTAAAGACCTGCGAGACGAAAGAGACCTGCCACGGTGCGTCTCACGGGAACATAGAACGAGAGTCTTGCAAGACACACCCTACTTACAAGCAATATAAAAAAAAAAACAAATCAGTAGTGTAAAGGCAGTCATGCAGCACACACAGCTCCAGGGCTCTCAGTGCATATAAAGAGTATAAGGTCAATACGGTAGAAATTAAATGAATAGGGTAGAAATGAAACATAGACGATTAAACGAAGAAGAAAGAAAAGCGCTGAGAAAAGAGACTCAAATGCGTTGGACAGAAAAAAGAGCAAAAAAGAATAATCGAGGCGCAAATTCAGAAAATAAGGAAAGTAATTATCAGCCCGGAACAAGAGGAATTGAAAAAAAAGGACGTCCAATCCGGCTCTTAAATAAATGACAGTGAGTAAAATGACAAAGTAGAACGTCATAGAGATGTTTACAAATGTTGGCGCTAAACACATGCAGAGCAGGTTAGAGACAATGAAACCAGGGAAATTAGAAAGGCTCAAAAAAAAAACAAAAAAAAAAAACGTTGGTGCTATACACATGTGGAGAAAGTTAAAGGATATGAAAATAGGAAAATTAGAAAATATAAAAAAGTAAAGATCGCAGTAGCGCAAACAAACAAACTGCCTCATTTAACTATGCACCAGTCTAACTTTGGTTTTGCACAATAATTACTACACTATTGCACCTTAACACTTAATTCTACTTTATTCACATAATTTTACTTATTTATTATGTTCTACTATACTGTTATCTTTCGATCTATGACTTTTTGTTAATCTAACTGATTTTCTTCTAACTTTGCACAGTTTTTGTTAAGCGGATCAGGATGCATTTCACTGTGTGTTGTCCTGTATAACTATGCATGTGACAAATAAAGAATCTTGAGAATTTCAAAAACGGAGTTTACCGCACATGCATTTATTGGTTACTTTGTTAATATATATATATTTATCTGTCTGCTTATTTAAAAACCTAAATTTACCCCAGGAGTCAAAAAAGTCTAGCCCTTGTACAAAAACCTAGACAAAAGCTGGGGTATGACCTTGGTAACCCCATGTACTTTTGGAACTGTGAGAGGAAAATAGCACGACTTTACAGACAGGAGTCCAATGCAGAACTCTACTTACTTTGTTACTTTGTAAAAATAAATTATTAAATGCTGATGATGTAGATCGTTTTGTCTGTGCTGAAATTCCAAATAGAGAAACCTATCCTGACCTCATTAAAAAGATTGAGCATATTGGGACTCGCAAGATTACAAATATTGTTTTTACAGAAGTTCTGAAATAAAAGTGAAACTAATGAAATAGCAACAATTCAAAGAAAAAATAATCTTAAAAGTGTGTATCCGGAAAACCAAATATGGGGGTTGGCAAGCGAAGCGAGCAGGGGGCGAAGCCCCCTAGTTTGTGATTAAAAAAATCCCTTCATGATGCTTGTTTTGTTTAGTATTCGTAACAACACTGATTATGTCACAATTGTGACATTACAAATTCATGTTGATCACAACATACATTATCCCTCAGTTTATAGTCAATGTGCAGAGAGTTACCATTGTGTAGTTAGCGTCTTTTCTAAGTAGTCCCTAGTGCTAGAACTGTGCTACTGTACTGACTTCATTTTGGTTTTAATGCCTGATTGAAATCTCATTCCTTTGGTTTTGGTTTCTCAATTCTGTTTTTGATTTCCAGGCTTTGCCTTGCCTGACTACATCTCCATCTTCCTTAACCACTTCCTGGCTATCATTAAATATCAAAATAATCCTTAGACACATACTATGTAATCACAGTGTCATGGTGCCATGTACAGCTTGTCCTTGAGCTGCTTTATTAAATCATTGTGTGTTAAATATATTTTTTTCATGATGCTTCTTCTGTTTTGCAGTCATATTGTTTGGTATGCATTTCATAACTTTTTGCATTATTGGCAAGCAAATTTGGCTTTTTTTTGGCTTTTTCATTACTTTTCCTTGTTTTGTTTTTGTGGTTTTGAATTTTGTGTTTTGCATTTTTGAATTACACATTTAGTTTTCCTCTGCTTATAGAGACACTTGGACCAGGATTTCTGTTACCTCACTCACCCAGATAGGGCGATGCCCTGCAAGGACAGTGATCGGCTTTTCCCCTCCTTTAACCGCCACCTTATCGTGGTGGAGGGGTTTGCGTGTCCCAATGATCCTAGGAGCTCTGTTGTCCGGGGCTTTATGCCCCTGGTAGGGCCACCCAAGGCAAACTGGTCCTAGGTGAGGGATGAGACAAAGAGCGGTTCAAACCTTCTATGATGAATGAAAACTTTGGACGCCGTTTTCCCTTGCCCGGACGCGGGTCACCGGGGCCCCACTCTGGAGCCAGGCCTGGAGGTGGGGCTCGATGGCGAGCGCCTGGTGGCCGGGCCTGCACCCATGGGGCTCGGCCGGGCACAGCCCGAAGAGGCAACGTGGGTCCCCCTTCCCATGGGCTCACCACCTATGGGAGGGGCCAAGGAGGTCGGGTGCAGTGTGAGTTGGGTGGTGGCCGAAGGCGGGGACCTTGGCGGTCCGATCCTCGGCTACAGAAGCTGGCTCTTGGGACGTGGAATGTCACCTCTCTGAAGGGGAAGGAGCCTGAGCTAGTGCGCGAAGTTGAGAGGTTCCGGCTAGATATAGTCGGACTCACCTCGACGCACAGCTTGGACTCTGGAACCAATCTCCTTGAGAGGGGCTGGACTCTGTACCACTCTGGAGTTGCCCCCGGTGAGAGGCGGCGAGCGGGTGTGGGTATACTTATTGCCCCCCGACTTGGAGCCTGTACATTGGGGTTTACCCCGGTGGACGAGAGGGTAGCCTCCCTTCGCCTTCGGGTGGGGGGACGGGTCCTAACTGTTGTTTGTGCGTATGCACCGAACAGCAGTTCAGAGTACCCACCCTTTTTGGAGTCCCTGGAGGGGGTGCTAGAGGGCATACCTTCTGGGGACTCCCTCGTTCTGCTGGGAGACTTCAATGCTCACGTGGGCAATGACAGTGAGACCTGGAAGGGCGTGATTGGGAGGAATGGCCCCCCGATCTGAACCCGAGCGGTGTTTTGTTATTGGACTTCTGTGCTCGTCACGGATTGTCCATAACGAACACCATGTTCAAGCATAGGGGTGTTCATATGTGCACTTGGCACCAGGACACCCTAGGCCTCAGTTCGATGATCGACTTTGTGGTCGTGTCGTCGGACTTGCGGCCACATGTCTTGGACACTCGGGTGAAGAGAGGGGCGGAGCTGTCAACTGATCACCACCTGGTGGTGAGTTGGCTTCGATGGTGGGGGAGGATGCCGGTCAGGCGTGGTAGGCCCAAACGTGTTGTGAGGGTCTGCTGGGAACGTCTGGCAGAGCTCCCTGTCAGAAGTAGCTTCAACTCCCACCTCCGGCAGAACTTCGACCATGTCCCGAGGGAGGTGGGGGACATTGAATCCGAATGGGCCATGTTCCGTGCCTCTATTGTTGAGGCGGCTGACCGGAGCTGTGGCCGTAAGGTGGTCGGTGCCTGTCGTGGCGGCAATCCCCGAACCCGTTGGTGGACACCGGTGGTGAAGGATGCCGTCAAGCTGAAGAAGGAGTCCTACAGGACCCTTTTGTCCTGTGCGACGCTGGAGGCAGCTGATAGGTACCGGCAGGCCAAGCGGAATGCGGCTTTGGTGGTTGCTGAGGCAAAAACTCGGGCGTGGGAGGAGTTTGGGGAGGCCATGGAGAACGACTTTCGGACGGCTTCGAGGAGATTCTGGTCCACCATCCGGCGTCTCAGGAAGGGGAAGCAGTGCAGTGTCAACACTGTATATGGTGGGGATGGTGCGCTGCTGACCTCGACTCGGGACGTTGTGGGTCGGTGGGGGGAGTACTTCGAAGACCTCCTCAATCCCATTAACATGCCTTCCAATGAGGAAGCAGAGCCTGGGGACTCAGAGGTGGGCTCCCCCATCTCTGGGACTGAGGTCACCGAGGTGGTCAAAAAACTCCTTGGTGGCAGGGCCCCGGGGGTGGATGAGATACGCCCGGAGTTCCTCAAGGCTCTGGATGTTGTAGGACTGTCTTGGTTGACACGCCTCTGCAACATCGCATGGACATCAGGGACAGTGCCTCTGGATTGGCAGACCGGGGTGGTGATCCCCCTCTTTAAGAAGGGGGATCGGAGGGTGTGTTCCAACTACAGAGGGATCACACTCCTCAGCCTCCCTGGAAAAGTCTATTCAGGGGTCCTGGAGAGGAGGGTCCGTCGGATAGTCGAGCCTCGGATTCAGGAGGAACAGTGTGGTTTTCGTCCTGGTCGCGGAACAGTGGACCAGCTCTATACCCTTAGCAGGGTCCTGGAGGGTGCATGGGAGTTTGCCCAACCAGTCTACATGTGTTTTGTGGACTTGGAAAAGGCATTCGACCGTGTCCCTCGGGGAATCCTGTGGGGGGTACTCCGAGAGTATGGGGTACCGGCCCCCCTGATAAGGGCTGTTCGGTCCCTGTACGATCGGTGCCAGAGCTTGGTCCGCATTGCCAGCAGTAAGTCAAACCCGTTTCCAGTGAGAGTTGGACTCCGCCAGGGCTGCCCTTTGTCACCGATTCTGTTCATAACTTTTATGGACAGAATTTCTAGGCGCAGCCAGGGCGTTGAGGGGGTCCGGTTTGGTGGGCTCAGGATTGGGTCACTGCTTTTTGCAGATGATGTTGTCCTGTTTGCTTCATCAGGCCGTGATCTTCAGCTCTCTCTGGATCGGTTCGCAGCTGAGTGTGAAGCGGCTGGGATGAGAATCAGCACCTCCAAATCCAAGACCATGGTCCTCAGCCGGAAAAGGGTGGAGTGCCCTCTCAGGGTTGGTAGCGAGATCCTGCCTCAAGTGGAGGAGTTCAAGTATCTCGGGATCTTGTTCACGAGTGAGGGAAGAATGGAGCGTGAGATCGACAGGCGGATCGGTGCGGCATCCGCAGTAATGCGGGCGCTGCATCGGTCTGTCGTGGTGAAAAAGGAGCTGAGCCGCAAGGCGAAGCTCTCAATTTACCAGTCAATCTATGTTCCTACCCTCACCTATGGTCATGAACTATGGGTAGTGACCGAAAGAACGAGATCGCGAATACAAGTGGCTGAAATGAGTTTCCTCCGCAGGGTGTCTGGGCTTTCCCTTAAAGATAGGGTGAGAAGCTCAGTCATCCGGGAGGGGCTCAGAGTAGAGCCGCTGCTCCTCCGCATCGAGAGGATTCAGATGAGGTGGCTTGGGCATCTGATCAGGATGCCTCCTGGACGCCTCCCTGGTGAGGTGTTCCGGGCACGTCCAACCGGGAGGAGGCCCCAGGGAAGACCCAGGACACGTTGGAGGGACTATATCTCTCGACTGGCCTGGGAACGCCTTGGGATTCTCCCGGAAGAGCTAGAAGAAGTGGCCGGGGAGAGGGAAGTCTGGGCATCTCTGCTCAAGCTGCTGCCCCCGCGACCCGACCTCGGATAAGCGGGAGACAATGGATGGATGGATGGACATTTAGTTTTTGGTATTTTTGGTTTGCCTTTATATTTGTGGACTTTGTGTACCTAATGGGTTTTGGAATGTGTATCAGTGGGCAAAAATGACAAATGTATCCTTTTAAAACTGTATCTACAACACAATAAAGTGGGGTAGTAGAAAGTGAAGGGGCCTCAATATTTTCACTGTAAATGTAAAAAGCGTTTGTGCCTCACAGCTCTTGGGCTCCTGTTTGGTGTACGCCCTTTGTGAGATTCATTATTTGTTTTGTTCTCAGCGTTGCCTCTTAAGTGAATTGTTTCCTTGAGATTATCCAGTTCTGAGATCACGTGGAAGATTTTTTTTTTTGTTAAGGACCGAATTCTCTTATGTACTATATCTACATATATTTAGGTGAATAGATATCCTCTGTCTTTGTCTCCTTATAAATTTTTGCAGGGCACACCTTCTGTTTCCATGGCAAACCCCAAAACACAGTTCTATACAAAAACAGTCAGTCTTTTGTCGATTTTTCTTTTGTTGTTTCACTTTTTGATTGTGAGAGGCTCACACACACACATTTCTCTACAGTATATATTAAATCCAACGTCTGTCTGTCCGTCTGTATCTCTGTCCGCTTTTCACAAGAGAACTACTTAACAGATTTAGATCGGGTTTTTTTCTGTAACTTGCTTGAACATTCCGGTTGATTTTGCGACTTCTCTCATTGCACTATGTATCACAGTTTGCTTGTGGTGCTGTTTTATTTGTGTGAATCCGAGAGACACACAGTGGGTTGAGGGGAGTGGGGTGGGGCCCTCCTCACTCATGCACCAGCCTCGGGGTATATCTTACATCCGCTTAGCTAATGAACGATAGAACTACTTAACGGAATTAGATTGGGTTTTATTCTATAATTTGCTTGAACATTCCAGTTGATTTTGTGACTTCTCTCTTCATGCTAAGAATCATAGTTCACTTGCAGGAGTGATATATTCATGCTAATCCGAGACAGAGGCTGCTGGCCGAGGGGAGGGGGAAGTGTGACGCCAGGAGTAGGGAGCCGGGCAGGACCCTCCTCATTGTCCTGTTTCACTACTATGTGGGCAGAGCCGCGGAGGACAGCTAGTATTGTCATAATTGTCAGCACTTCTGTGAATATTTCCCTTGGTTGTATTAAGTTTTTCTTTTGATCTGTTCATGTAAAACTAAGCTTAATTTTTTTACTTTGATTTTGATTTTTCATCTTGTGATTTTTATATTTCCATCATACTTTGGATTCCCCATGATGCCATTGTATTTTATTTATGGGCACCACAGTGTTGTGTACATGTTAATAATTATTGGATGTCTGTTGCTAAGAATATGCCCCTGGAAGTTGTGTCATGTGACATCATTTGCTCACTGCTGTTTAAGCTGCTTCTAAATGGTACTCAGTGTCCAAGCTTATGGATATTAAATCAATAACTCCTCAAATGGGCTTTGTTAATAGATTCCCTTGGGTGTGAGGCTTTTTTGCTAGTTTGTTTTTTACTTTAATTTCTGATTAATGATTTAGGTTTAATTGCATGAGTCTTGAGAGTTTCTGGTTTTGAGCCCTGCTTGTGTTGTGACTTAAATTTCATTTTTTGGCCCTTCTCTGTTGTGCTTGCCAACCTCTGTCATGTCTGTACACATACAGTATAAGACAACTGAAAATCAAATGCAGCAATGCAGTAATGAGAATTCATTGATATGTATGACGTTTGGGCATATTCATGTTTGGCTGCCATTTTCTGTCTTTAACAAATAGGGTTGGGTGACTGCCTTGTGTTGTCAACACAGCCCACAAACCTGTCTTAGGTTTGGAAGATGTTTGGATTGCTTTGGCATGTTCGAAGAGCTCAGGCAGTAACAACACATGTTGTAGGCATACATATGCAAAGAACTCTAAAAGGTCCGGTAGTCATTTTGGGTGTAACAAATATGTTAGTCAGTGAAACTATGAGATAGCGGACTTGGACTTTGGTAAACAATTAGTTAAAGCGCTCAATGTATTTGTTAGAAAATATTCTAAATTGGCCCTAGTGTGTGCTTGGTGTGTGGATGTGTTTGTGTGTGTCCTGCGGTGAGTTGGCACCCTGCCCGGGATTGGTTCCTGCCTTGTGCCCTGTGTTGGCTGGGATTGGCTCCAGCAGACCCCCGTGACCCTGTGTTCGGATTCAGCAGGTTGGAAAATGGATGGATGGATGGATATTTAGAATTTAGATTTAAAAATATGGCTTTACAATTTGACTTTAATTATTAATTTTACTGATGCAACAGAGCTGATTATAATTGTTTTAAAAAGAATTTGGTTGTTAGAACAACTAGAGATTTTTTAAAGGTCATGGAATTTTTAATGAAACATGTAGCCAGAACTAACAAAAAAGTCACTAAATGAAAATTAATGTAAGCAACATTTTTTGTGAAAATACCGAAATTATGATACCGAGCATTTTTATGTTGACACATCTGTCAAATATCATTAATTATTTAATTGCAGCCTCACCACCTTGAATAAGACAGATTTTCAAAGTTATCACAAAACAATTGAGCTGGCATGCATTTCCAAGGGCTTGAATGTGGCATGCGGAAACTAATTCTTATATTTGTGCCTGGACTTGTAAACTGGAATGAAGAGTGCACATATGGTCTTTCTGTACTTTAGCCTTAAAGTAAAAAAAAAAGAAAAAAGAAAGATAAGAATGAAAAATTAACAGATTTGTGAGGTTTATACCCAAAATTTGGAACTGATTAAGAATAGAGTCTCAAAAAACAATGAGCAAAAAAAGTGTAATGTAAAATAAAATGTTAAAACAGAAGTCAGATCAGTGTACTCTTGAGTGTGTGAATTGAGGCAATACAGTAATATGTTTGCTGTTTTGTTGCTAATAGCTATTCAATAGATAAAAGAAACTATCTTTTATAATTCGAACGTGACATGAATCAATCAGTTTCCTTTCTTGTTCTCCTGCAAACGCATTCTTCTTCACTGAGGTGGCACTTTTTGGGTCATTAGATCCAGCAGGCATGGGCGGGCCGTGTTATCTAATGTGAGATGATTGTACACAGGCGGAGCCACAGTCACTCGTTCATTCAAAACAAAAGCAGTTATGCTGGATCATTTTTGTAATTATTGAGGTTATTCGGGCTTGTCTAATTGTTTTACTTGGTATGATATCATCTGATAGTAAATGATCAGCTTGTTAAAATGCTAACATGCCTTATATAATTAAAATGATTTTACAAATAATATTTGATGCTTCTTGGATTTTTTTGAAATTGCTGGGAAAAGATGTCATTTTTCCTGACACCATCTCTTCACAGAAGTATCCTTTTCTGTTTTGGAGTATGTTGAATGTGTTTAGATGGTCCTCACTGAATATTTTTTTTTTTACTAGGTGAGTCTTCCCACATTGCCCAGGTGCAAAAGTATAAAGCAAGAAACACAAAAGTGAAAACTCACTGCAACCCCGAGCCATCCCTGTTGCCCCCTTGGTAGCTGAACATTATATGACCTGGGGGCTGAATTGCAAGTCTATGGCTTGTAAATCAAAGTTCTGAGTAAAGAACAAACAAACACCCTACTTTATAGACAGAGATTTCAGAATGTATTCATGCACACTATATGGCCAAAAGTATGTGGACCCGCCCCCCCCCCAATATTACTGAGTTAGGATGCTTCAGCTGCACCCATTGTCAACAGGTGTATAAAATCAGCACATAGCCATGCAATCTTCATTGAAGAGCATTGGCCATAGAATAGGTTGTACTGAAGTGCACAGTCACTTTAAACTTGGCACACTCATAGGACGCCGCCTTTGCCATAAGTTAGTACATCTGACATTTCTGCTCTGGTCAACTGTAAGTGATGTTATTGTGAAGTGGAAGTGTCAAGGAACAACAACACCTCAGTCACAAAGTGGTAGGCCACACAAACTCACAAACTGGGGCCACCAAGTGCTGATGTGCATAGTGTGTAAAAATCAACCATCCTCTGTTGCACTGCTCATGGCTGAGTTAGAAACTGCCTCTGCAAGCAACATCAGCATAAGAACTATGTGTCAGGAGCTTCAAAGAAAAAGGTTTTGATGGCTGAGCAGCTGCACAAAACCCTAATAGCAATATGCACAATGCCAAGTACCAGCGAGAGTGGTGTAAAGTACAACACCATTGGACTCTGGAGCAGTGGAAACATGTTTTCTGGAACAATGAATCACATGTCACTATCTTCCTGGGTCTTCAACAATTAAACCCACTTTCATTCAGACATTGACGAATGGATGCAATTTGAAACTGTCATATCTTTATCTTGGAGGTGAGCCTAAATCTTGTCTTGATGTTTCTTTTGGTTGTTTCTCCACCATTGAAACTATCCTTCTGTTCAGTCTGGGGATAGTTTTCCACTTGCAGCCATGTCCAGAGAGTTCACTTCTGGTTGGATGGCATATATAAGCAGTGTGCACTTCCCACCAGTCCCCCGTGACTCCCCAACTAAGTCCCCTTCCAGAACACTTTCACCAATCACAGAAATTATTGAGTTATTAATCCATCACTTCTGAAAAGCAAATGGCTTGGAAGTGTGGGTTTGCATTTCTTTTAAATGGAATTTTTCAGACCTTCTCCTATTCACTTCCACCTTCATGCCCCTTCTTCTCTAGCAAGTGCCTTTAGCAAGCTGGTAGCCTTTTAAAGGGTTGTAAATTGCATTTCTGAGTTAGTTACCATCAGGTGGAAAAGAGGGCATACATTTTTTAAAAATTTGAATTGAAATTGTATATATTTACAAACAGCGACATAAGACGTATATGAATAGTGCCAAGCATTCATTGGGATAATGCAAAATATTTTAACATAGCGATGTGCGTTTCTTCTCCCTAGTCCAGCAGAGCGCAGAGAAGATAAAGAGATTAAATATTCACAGTGGATTGGACGGAAGGAATGTCTGTGTCTCTTACCTTAAACACACTATTGGCTCTATGAGACTATCACTGATATATACATGAAAAATAAAAACGGTCATGAAGAAAATTCCCACACCTGATGACCTTTCCTTGTAAAACAATATGATTTCCAATACTGAGTATCAGCGTTAAAGAAGATGTCCTCAACTACACTAGACTGAAAACCCAAAAATGATGAAAATACCATTTGCTGTATATAATAGAGAAGCGAACCCTGACTTTTGGGGGTTGACAAGGTTGCAAACACATTTGCATAGCAATTGTGCCACGACACTTGTAAAATGAGGAATAGATGGAAATAGGCCAACAACATATCTATCTATCTATCTATCTAACATGGCCACACCACCCAAATATTAACATACTGTGAAAAAGATGAGACACAGACATCGTAAAGTTTTGGAGCAGCCACCTGTATTTTATTCCACAGCTGCAAAATAGGTTGCAAATTGAACAGAGATGTTCACTGTTTTGAGTCCAAGACAGAACTGACTAGATGTAAGCAAGATGGCGGCTTTGAAGTGACGTCATCATTGGGGCCAGAACTGGAAAGGATGTCATCGGGACCGGAAGAGACGTCTTCAGAGGCACCAGAACTTGATGGGATTTCCCGAGAACGGTCTGCAAGGAAATGAGAAAGACAGTCAGTGCACCTCTCCACCCCTTGGTCTGTTGTGATATTACAATTACTCAAGCCCTTTAGCTGCTTCCTACTCACACGTCTGTGACAATACACATTAGAATATGTCATGAGAAATAAAACATATCACACACCAACTATGTATACAACTATCTACAAACTCAACAATGAAAAGCAATCAATATATAGAATGTATGTTCCTGAATCACTCTCTTAGATGATATATACTGTCCCAAAAGTCTTTACTGTGTGACTGGTGGTACAGACCAGAAAAGATTTAGAAAGAGTATTCTGGGTGACCCCGTTTAATATAGAATGAAAAAAATATTGTGGGTATGGCGGCAAAACTAAAAGAATGGCCAGCAGTGGTCCAAAGCTTTAACTTCTCCATGTGGAGTCACGTGGTAGGTATCATGGCAGTCCACCCTCCATGATGTTTGTTTTAAATGAGACCCCATCATCCAGGAGACCTTTGCTTTTATGGAGCCAGGCCAGAAGGGTCAGGGCTTCCTCTGGGCAATGGAGGTTTGGTCAGTTGACCTGCTTGGGTGTCTTCTCAGAGCAACAGGCAAAGTAGAGGGTACTGTGAGTGAAAGTGCACCCTCTTCATTACCTTAACAGAGCCCAGAAGATGGTGCCCTGGCACACATGCATGATGACTGTAAATGGTGGTTATGGATCCCGTTGTGCAACAGTTACTTGCCAAAAAGATGTTTGGAAATAGTCTCCCTTTTTAAACTGCTTCCTGAAACACGAATCATATGATCCAGTCCTACTACCAGGGTCCAGAAGAATCTTCTGAGACCCCCTGTTTTTCCATAAAGAGCTACCAAAGACAGGAATGGAAAAAAATACTTCAAAAATACTGTCCTTGTATCGGTGCCAATCCAACTTTGCTGTGATAGCAGGTTCAAAATGGGTTTCTTGCTGACGTCTATGATCGAGTGTGAGGAAAACTGAAAAAGCCAAAAAGCTCCAGCATATTCTTCTCTTCTGATTTTATATGTACAGTGCCTACAGTGACAAAGACAATTCCCACAAGCCCCTTGCACTCAAAAGTGTTTAAATCCACAGACCCCATATTTACCACCCAGGATCTGTGCTGTCAGTATTGTTAATAACACATACTGTATCTAACATTAAAAAGGACATACGAAACAAAAGGAAACCCCCACATGTGGCAATGCTGCAGTAGTACATACAAATAGTAATGAACCCTTACTGTACATCTCGTTCATCTGCAGAAAGCTGCAGTGTCCTATGATTGATATTCAGAAATATGCCCTCTCTGAAAAATTCTCTAGTATGTTAATACTAAGAAACTTTATTTCTGATCCACTAAATGGTTAGCAAAATGAACTATGGAAAATGACAAATATCACAGTAGTCTCAATCAAATGATCAGTCTTTGTTTTATTGTAGTGTCTTTCACAGCCTAAATATATGCTGTATGAAATAGTGCCTGATTTTTTATTTTATTAAATTGTGTCCTCTACTAATACACCAATGCATAAAAATAATTGCTTTAGCACCCAGATCTTTGAATTAGGGCCTTTAGCACTGGCCCAAGGACATGGAGTGAGGCCCAAGATGTGGTTTCAGATCATTTGTATCAGTGAGTTCTTAGTAGTGAGGATGTGGATTCAGTGTGGGGTGAGCAGCCCAAGCCGAGGAATACCTTATGGAGACTCGTTGTCTGGGACACTGAGTTCAGTATGGTGTCCATGGTGCTGCAAAGTCATAGAGGAGCTACTAGACTAACTGTAGAAGTCAGCTCTTAAAAATAAAGGTCCCATGATGGTTCCTTAAAAGCTATTTTTGGTTCCCAAAAGAACCATCCACAAGAAGGCTCCAGGAAGAACCTTTGTTTATTTAGATCTGCAACAGCCTCTGTATATAACCAGGAACAGATAATAACGGATTTGTGAAATATCAATGTAGCATTCTTGATTTTAAACAACTCTTGCTGCATACAATAACACTGGCTAATTTGAGGTTTTTGTGATCTGTTGGCTGATCTGTTGGGTCCTGCTGTGTAGCTTACTAGATAGATAGATAGATAGATAGATAGATAGATAGATAGATAGATAGATAGATAGATAGATAGATAGATAGATAGATAGATAGATAGATAGATAGATAGATAGATAGATAGATAGATAGATAGATAGATAGATAGATAGATACTTTATTAATCCCAAGGGGAAATTCACATACTCCAGCAGCACCTTACTGATACAAAAAAAAAACCCATTAATTTAAAGATTGATAATAATGCAGGTAAAAAACACAATAACTTTGTATAATGTTAATGTTTACCCCCCCCCCCCCTCCCCCCCAACCCTCCAAGGGTGGAATTGAAGAGTCGCATAGTTTGGGGGAGAAACAATCTTCTCATTCTGACAGTGGAGTAGGACAGTGACAGCAGTCTGTCGCTGAAGCTGCTCCTCTGTCTGGAGATGACACTGTTCAGTGGATGCAGTGGATTTTCCATAATTGATAGGAGCCTGCTGAGCGCCCGTCGCTCTGCCACAGATGTCAAGCTGTCCAGCTCCATGCCAACGATAGAGCCTGCCTTCCTCACCAGTTTGTCCAGGCGTGAGGCGTCCTTCTTATACTCCACATTAAAGATTTCTGTTTTGTCCACAGGTCCTATTCAAAGCCCAAAGAACCAAATTAATATGCTAAGAACTCTTCCCAGAGTTAAATGGTTCTTTGTTAAGCATTGGTACTGTGTGGAACCACACAACCCAACGAGGTGCTGTTTTCAAACTGTGTTTTTTTAAGTGTGTCCAGAAAATGATAGGAACTGAAGCTTTTCATGCTACGCAAGCAGATGAGACAGTGGTAGAAGTGTTTATATTATGAAGGAAAATGTTAATCCTATTTGTAACACTTCAATAGTTTATTCTTCAGAATAAACAAGAGCAAAAAGCAAAGTTTGCAAATGTATTTTCAACACAAGATGAGTTATAAATATGTGGAGCAAATTTAAAAAAATGTGAAAGTGGACCCTCAGACCTGTTCAAAAGACCAAAACTGACACACTATGCTGAATTAAACAGTGAATTCTGCTCCAAAGTTTTAATATTTTTTTATACTTTTTCTCTTTATCTTTAGTCAATTGTGATACATTGAATATGCTTTCATTGTATCTTACAGTTCTTATTGTGGCACTCGTAGTCCCCCTAGTGGACAAACCTGAAAACAACATGCACTACCTGTGCTGCTAAAAACCTCTGATGACAGAACAGACGCACATTTAAGTCAATATTTATGACTTTTTAAAAGACTAGGGGGCTCTACCCCCCTGCTCGTTTCGTCTGCCAACCCCCAATTAACTTTTCTTCAATATCGCATTGAATTTTGTTTGGACTTACATCGTGACAACACAACGAATAACTGCCCGTGAGTGAATATCATTTCTTTCTCTCTAATAAATAAAATGACTTTTTCGAATGTTTGTCCCTGTGATTTGTTAATTGTCATAGCAAAAGCTATTCTAATGGGAAACTGTAAACATTTTAATACGAATGGCATATCAAGATCTCCTTTCGTGTCTAATGTTATCTGCGGAAGACTTACTACATTACCTTTCTTGTCGCCTGTTAAAATTTTACGTTAGAATTGTTCAAGCAATTTTGAATACATCTAATCTTGTCCAACTGCATAGACCATCACTCATACATAAATTAAACAATAAAATTAAGATACATCCTTCTTTCAACAGTTATTCATCCAGTGGAAGACTGGACAGTGTTAACGGTTGTAGATATTCTACGAGATTTTGTAAGTTGATGTGTTCATCTTCCACACCATCACCACAAACTTTTTCAGCATAGTCTATGGATACACATTTAAACAGTTTGCCCTGTAACCTATTGACAATTTTCATGCTAATTTGTTTGACGTCATCGTTTCTCAGTGCTAGGATTGCCCATGTACTTATTTCTTCTGTTGATAGCCCTTCGGGATAAAATTCTTCAATAAGACTTGGACATAATAAGTCTTCTTTTATTGGGAACTTAAAGTGAGGAAAATGTAAAAATTTATAAGAGCTGAGAACGCAAGAACTGTGTCTGACAAAAAGCACTCACATGAATGAGACGTGAGAGGACCGTGGCTGTGGGCCTTTAGCCCGAAATGGTTGAGAGAAGGGCAGGACCCCCTCTAACTAAGTGCCAAAATGGTAAGGAAGTAGAAAGTGCGGATAACTCACAGCACCAGCAGTCTGGGATCAGATATCGGCCTCGTTGCAGGTTCTCCTTTATATTAATGAGGGTCTCCTGATTGTTTCAAAATATGCTTGCCAGGCTCATTGATAGCCCTAAGTTGGTCCAGTATGACAGACTGTACCCAGTGATGGCCTGGTACCCCTATCCCAGTTTGGTTCCACACTTGCCTTCTGTGATGTCAGGATAGGATCTGGTGTCCCACAACCTGAATTGTGTAAGGAGAATTAAAAAAAACAGGTAAATAGATTAATAAAACTATTTTTTTTTGTCTTGCCAACAGACAATCAGCAGCGAATCTTTATATGTCATCAAGTAATGTAATTCTGTGTACTTTACTTTCTGTTTATTTCAGAAGTAAGCCTTGAAGATAAGGCAGCACTCGTAATTCAGTGTGCATTTCGGCAACATCTGGCTCGAAAGGAACTGGCAAACAGGAGAAAAAAGAAGCAGGAATACAAGGAGATAATGGACCGTCTCCAGAAAGAGGTCAGATTATATTTAAAATGAACTGGGAGAGCAGTGGCCTGGGACTGGTCTCTACAAATTCAGTGTACAAGACCAAAATACACAGTAGACTGTATTAGGGCTTGATGGGCCTTTGGGCTGCCCGCAAATATAGAAAAGTTGAACAGTGAAGTGAAAGCCATAGCTTTTGTCAACAAACACACACCAAGTGGTGCGGGCAGCCATTTATCTTCCTTTGGGGAGCTGAGGTTTAATCCAGTCGTAGTGGCAAACAAATACAAAATTAAATAAAACCATGTCTGCGCAGTATATTAAAGTTTAGTTTGACATATATACATTGTGACAGACGTCCGGGGACCTTGCCCCACTGGGACGCCGTGAGAAGGGAAGGACTGGGAGAAGGGCAGTGTCTTCCCTGGAATGGAATGGCTGGAGGGCAGCCACCCTGGATTGTATGGGGACCATGGACCTGGGGAGCTCAACCCTATGGAGCGACGTGGCCACCACCAGAGGATGCCTGGGCTGCTCCGGAACTGGGCTATGCAGCACTTCCGCCACACCCGGAACTGCTGCCGGACGTTGATTGGGGGCAACCTGCAGCACTTCCGGGTACTGTATAAAAGAGGCCGCCTCACTCCACTCGGGAGCCGGAGTCGGGTGGAAGAGGACGGAGCTTGTGAGTGAGGAGTTAGAGGCGGCAGAAGAGAGAGCGAAAGGAACTTTATTGTGGTTATTTTGTGCACTGTGGTGTGGGCCAGTAAATAACACATGTGTTTTGGGACATTCTGTGTCTGCCTGTTTGTGTCCAAGTACAAATATTCCACAACAAATATTGGCCCATTCTTTAGATTTCAGTATGTCAGATAGTGTAGGATTTACACTCATTGCAGAGCCTCTTACAGTGGTCTTTGGAGTTATTTCAAACGACTTTGACTATTTGTTGATAAGCTGACCATTATTTGCTGCACTACATTGTTAGTGTGTCAACTATCATCCATCAATCCATTCCTTCTACACTTCTTTTCAAAACCTGCTTATCTTGAGTAGGGTTGCAGGGAAACTGGAACCTATCCCAGCAAAAATAGGGTATAAGGCAGGAACGATCTCAAGACAGGATGCCAGGCCATTGCAGGGAGGGGCATCAAATAATTCTGCTCATTTAGAGAAATCTTAAAACACCCTTCATAACATGATAAGAAGATTAATGAGCTCCTGCCTCTGTCTCTACGAAAGTCCTGTTTTGGTTGTATAACAGACTGCGCTTTTTTATATTACTAATTTGTTGTCTATTCTGAGGGAAGGGGGGTCAGGCTATGTCCACACTAATTTAAACAAAACAATCTCCATTGACACTAGCATTATCACATTGTTTCTAAAAGTATCGCTATTCTCTCTGAAACAAATGAAAAGCATATGATATAGATGATTGCTTACCTAGGCATGAACACATTGGCGGAAAAGTCCTTCAAGGGATGGTAACACCACCGCCTACTGGATTTATCACAAAACTGTAGCAACTGCTAAATTTATTTGACATTCCCACAAGTATGCAGCATTCAAACTATACAAAATGCAACTTAGAATCATATAGCTAAGCAACACAGCAAGCGCCATGGAAAGCAACTCTTCAATATCCACTATTTGGGAATAGGATTTACTTTCGCTCAAGGGGAACCAATCAGCAATGAGATGTTGGATGAACAGGATCCAGTCAGAGAAGAGATATATCTTCTTCTTCTACTTTCGGCTGCTCCCGTAAGGGGTTGTCACAGCGGATCATCTATAATAAGCACAAACAAATCAGAGCAAATTAGTCTGCTTATTTAAAAATCTCCATTTTTTACCTGTCCAAGTTGCAATGCTGAGTCTGCATTTTTAGAAGTATTTGGTTCTGGAAAGCATTTTCAAAAGTCTCTGTTTTTGAGGATTAAAAACACTAGGATATTATAGATGAAACACAAAAACCAAGGATAATGTCTGTGTTTTTAAAGGAAAACCTAGCAGTGTGGATGTAGGCTTAGTGCAGGTTATAATTACAAATCTTAACTGTGTCTGTCATATATGCAATGGATTGAAGTTCTGATTGAGCAGACTTTTTACGTCCTGTAAAGTTATTACCTTGATACATATGTTTTATTGCCATAATGTAAAACTTAATCAGTAATACAGAGATTTGGAACAAATTAAACTTAATTTAAAATAATTTTTCTTTGACCACTGATTATGGTCTTACAGGGCCAGAATCTTTCCCAACAGCAGTGACACACAATGGTACAAAACATAAATGGAGAAGTAAGCCATATGAGCCCAGCCTTCTACAAAGCACCTCTGATGTATGTCAGTTAAACCGGTTGTTCAAATATTAAGAAATACGTGCAAACAGTTGCAATGCAAAAGCAAGATTTCACTACAAAACCTTGGCATTTTCCACTCCATATTAATTTTGCTTTCTTTTATTTTCTTTTACAATGTTATGCATGAGTGCATCTAAGCAAGTGAAAAATTATAACAACGTTAGGTGGAGACAAGTAAGTGAAGAAGGTATAAACATCCCAATGGGAGCTAGACAACTCGCCAGATTGTATCTTAGAAGAGCTCCACTGGAGGCACGTGTCATCACAAGGCACTATACAGAACCTGCAAGGTTATGTACTGCATTATAAATATGCTAAACTCCTGAATATAATAAAGCAAGACTGTAATACAAGTATAATCATCTGTCAAATCTTATTTTGCTGTATATAGCATCTCTGCATTAGTAGTGTACTTTGCAGAGCAGTACAGAATGAAACAGACAGACTCTGAATTAAATAAAATTCAAACAGTCATTCAAATAAAATAATCTTTTGATCCTCATTTTGCATGGTGCCCATAGCCTGTGTGCTTTCTGTTAAGTAAGGAGCTTTGCAGAGCTAATGAGATTAGAGTGTGAAAGTGACAAACTCCTACATAAATAAAATTGCAGGTACTGTAGAAAGGTCGCCTCTTGACCAGCATCCTGGTGTGAATCCTCTATCCAGCCATTTTCTCTGTGGAGTTTGCATGTTCTTTCTATTTCTTTGTGCATTTTCCGTTTGTTACTTTGGTTTTCCTCCCACATCCCCAAGAAGTTTGTGCAGGCTGTGGTGATTCTAGATTTAAGTCTGAATGTATATATGACTGGGTACTGCAGCTGATGGAAGGGCCTTGTTTCCAGAGCTGCCTGCTGCCACCGTAGGCTTCAGCACCCAGTTGGATTAAGCAGCAATACATCTAAATTATACAATACTCTTAAACAAGATGCTTTCCAGAGCAAATTTGACTATGAAATATACTGATAAATAAAAATAAAACTGCACCAAAAGTGCAATCATTAATTGTTATTTTATATAGTTTATTCTTATAATGTGAGTTTTAAAGAGCAACACAGACTGCAAGTGACTAATTCATAAACCAAATAAAATTACAACAGTAGTACAATCATTAATTCTCTATCAATCCTTTTCTGTGTACACCAGTACATTATAAAGATGCTTAGCAAGCAAGACAGGTTTAAACTGAGAAACTCCATGGAGTACAATAAAATAAATATTTGTACAAATGTAATCATCTCCTTATCCTTATTTTATGTAGTGCCATTAAACAGCAACTTTGAACAGTCTTGATGAGAACAGGCCTTTCAGTCCAACAAAGCTCACCAATCCCATCTGCCTAATTGTTCCAAATTAACTTCAAGTTCAGTTAATAAAGCTCCCTTCTGTCTCCCACCTCTCCTTGGTCATTTATTCCATGTATTTGTGGTTCTCTGTGTGAAGAAAAAAACTAACATTTGTGTGAAATCTGCCCTTAACAAGTTTCTATTTGAGTCCCCCTAGTTTCATTGAAGAACTTAAAGTAATAAATGGTATCCACAATACTAATTCCTTTCATAATCGTAAACACTCCAATCATGTCACTACTTAAACTGAGAAGGCTCGACTTCTTCAGTCTCCCCTCTTATGCTCAAACCTTCCGTAATCAGCCTAGTCGCTCTTCTCTGGATTTCCTCTTGTGCTGCTATGTCTTTTTTGTAATATGGACACCAGAACTACACAGTACTCCAGATAGTGCCGAACTTGGGTGTTATTTAACTTAAGCATAACCTCCCGTGACTTGCACTCCACACGTCATAGTATCTAACCTTCTATTAGATTTTGTGTTAAACAAAGTGAATTACACACCAAATAATAATATTATACAAAATGAAACTGACAAACTCAGGAGCACAATGGAATTATACTGTTTTCTGAGTACAGTCATTATTCTGTCTATTTTTTATGTAAGGCCTTTAAACAAAATACTTTATTGTAGAAAACTTACTTTACAGTAAAACATGAGATGAATCTGCCAAATCAGTAAATAAAATAAAAGTAAAAGTAATAGTACAAGTGCAGTGATTTGTATTGTTGTCCGCATATTGATTTGGCAAAATTTTACACCGGATGCCCTACCTGACGTAACCCTACCCATTTTTCTGGGCTTGGGACTGGCACAAAGAAACACACTGGTTTGTGCATCCCCCATGACATGTGCAGAGGAGAGATGCTGCGTATATTGGGAGAAGGATGCTAAGGATAGAGCTGCCAGGGAAGAGGAAAAGAGGAAGGCCTAAGTGAAGGTTTATGGATGTGGTGAGAGAGGACATGCAGGTGATGGGTGTAACAGAACAAGATGCAGAGGACAGAAAGATATGGAAAAAGATGATCCGCTGTGGCAACCCCTAATGGGAGCAGCCAAAAAAAGAAGAAGTATAAGTGCAGTGATCAAGAAATTTAGTAATCATTAATCAGTTTTAGGTTATACTGTGCCATTTTACAAAGTGCACAGAGTAACAGGAGTTGAAAGTGACCATCTCATCAATTCAGTTAAATTGCAATCATTAGTCATTTTTTTGTATTTGTTCCCATTTAACAAAGCAATTTATATTAAGCAAAGTGTTTCAAAGGTATGTAAGACTACAAGTCTGACTGACACAAGTAATAAAGAGAATAAAATTAAAGTGGGAACAGTCATTAATCAGACCTTCAGCTTCTGAAGGTGACACAACTCTAAATGACCTTTCTCACACATGCAAATCCTTTTTCTGTTTTGAATACTGAGGCTGACGAGCACAAAACAAGGCCAGGCATGCAAAGTTCAGCAACATTCAGGCAAAACCAAGAAATAAACTAATAACGCAAAGCAGAGGTCTGTGAGGGGGAATCAAACTAAATCATTTTTAGTCATTTTTAAGACACCGTGACCAGTAGGAGGTGCCCTGAACCCCAGACACAAGTGTACAGACATATTTAAGGGTTCAAATAAAGTATTTTTATTATACAAAATTACCTTTTGCAGGGTCATCTTTAAAACTCCAGTTCATTAAGCACAAAGCCAAAATACACATCCAGTTCTTAACTTCATACTCTAGCTGGCAAACCTTGGTGTCCCCTACCTCCTGATTCCAGCTCCCTGAGTGAGGTGAGACACTCATATTTTGTAGGACACTGGAGCATGTCTGGTGCCATAGAATTGCATGACGGAAGCACCTTTGGGCCACACATACGTTACCCAAGACCAAAGGAACCTGCCCTTCCATACTACAAATCCCATGCAGCTCTGTAGGTATCCAGACTAGGACCTGGTCAAACGATCACTGCCACCTCTTGTAGAGGGGGATGGATTGTCGTGTTTGTTAATTGTTTCTCCTCACAGGGATAGCAATGTAGGGTTGCACCTCCATCTTTCACTCCTTCCATTACAGCCTCCTGGCCGGGTAGGGAATTATTCTCAACACCAGTCAGGATGCCAGTCCATCCACTTCTGCACTTACAATATATTTTTCTTTTTTGTATTGATTTAGTTTTGAAGACACAGGCTCAAACAGAATGTGTCTGTTGTTTGTCACATCAGCCCTGTTCTATACAAGAGACATACAGTGCCCACCATAATGTTTGAGACACATTTTTCCTTGATTTCCTCCTCTACTCCACAGTTTAAAATTACAAATCAAACAATTCAGACATTGTGATTAAAGTGCCCATCGCAGACTTTTCATTTAATGATATTTGCATACATTTCGGTCACAGCATGTAGAAATGACATCACTTTTTCTACATGCCCCCCCCCCCCCCCATTTCTGTGCACCATAATGTTTGGGACGCAGCAATGGCAGGTCTATTAAAGCAGACATATTTAAGACTTTGTCGGATATCCCTTGCAATCAGTAAGTACTTGAAGTCTGCAATTCATGGACATCACCAGGTGCTGAGTATCCTTCTTGCTTTGGTGGCTTGTCCCCGTAAATTTTCTCTTCATCATATGGAAGGCCAGCTCAATTGGATTTAAATCAGGCAACTAGCTTGGTCATTCAAGAATTTTCCATTTATCTCGCTTTGAAAAACTCCTGCGTTGCCTTAGCAGTATGTTTGGGATCATCATCTTGTTGTAGGATGAGGTATTTACTGGAACTTGAGATGTTTCGGTACACCATCATCAATGAAGTGAAGTGTGCCATTACCTGTGGCAGCCATACATGCCCAAGCCAGAACAACCCCCCACCATGTTTACCAGATGAGGTGGTCTGCTTTGGACCTTGGGCGGTTCCTTCTTGTCTTCACACTTTGCCCTTACCATCACTCTGATGCAAGTTCATCTTTGTCTTGTCTGTTCACAAGACCTTTTCCCAAAATTCTGCAGTCTCTTTGAAGTTCTTTTTCACAAATTATAATCTGACCACCCTGTTCTTGTGGCTAACTCAAGGTTTTCATGTTGCAGAGTGGCCTCCATATTTCTGTTCATGAAGTCTTCTGCTGATAGTTGATTCTGACACATCCACATCTGCCTCCTGAAGACTGTGCATGATCTGTCAGACAGGCATTTGGAGATTTCTCTTTACCATAGTGAACATTCTTCTGTCATCAGTAGTGGAGGACTTTCTTGGCCTACCAGTCCCCTAATAATACAATAATAATAATAATAATACATTTTTTATATAGTGCCCTTCCCAGGCTCAAGTCCCTTTGTGATTACTGAGCTCACCAATGTATTCTTTCTTCTTAATAATATTCCAGGCAGTTGAAATAAGTAATCCTAAGTTTGTACCGATGTCTCTAATGGTTTAATTCTTGTTTTTCAGCTTTATAATGGCTTCTGTAACTTTAATTGGCACACTTCTTGTCCTCATGTTTAAAAATTGACAACTGTGGACTCCAAAGGGTAGAAGCAAGCCTGGGTATCTTATGAAGCAATGAAACACACCTGAGTCACACACCTGTGACGCCAATTGTCCCCAACATTATGGTACCCTGAAATGGGGGGACCATGTAGAAAAAGTGTTGTCATTTCTACATGGTGAGACCGAAATATATGCAGAAACCCTTAAAGTCTACAATGTGTACTTTTAATGATGCTTGAATTGTTTGATTTGTAATTTTAAACTGTGCAGTGAGGGGTTAATCAAGGGAAGGGCAATGTGACTCCTTCATGACTTTTAGATTTGAAACCCACACTCAGTTTTAAAGTAAGAATCTCAAGCCAGATCTTCACCCATCATGTTCAAATTTTAAAAAAAAAAACTAATTTGAATCTGATACTTGTTTACTGACAAAGACTGTGTTTCTTAAAGGCCTTTGTTGAGATGGTGCGTAGAGAGCAGCAGCTGGCTGAACAAGAACGACGAAAACTGGAAGAAGAGAGAAAAAAGAAATTAGAAGAAGAAAAGAGAAATAAACGATTTTTGGACGCTGCCTTTGAAGGTGAAGTTGGAGAGATCTTGGCCATCCTGAAAGAAGTAAGATTTAATTAGGAATCCTCGTTGCTAGAGTAGGCATGTATTTTATGTAGTCTGTTGCTTTTCTTTCTAATAGGATTACTAAAATACTTTAAACCAGGGGTCCCCAACTCCAGTCCTGGAGGGCACCAGTGGCTGCAGGTTTTCATTCTAACCCTTTTTCTTAATTAGTGACCTATTGTGAATTTCCCATTGGGATTAATAAAGTATCTATCTATCTATCTATCTATCTATCTATCTATCTATCTATCTATCTATCTATCTATCTATCTATCTATCTATCTATCTTTGCTGCTAATTAACTTTTTCTGCATTCTTTTTAATTGACTTGCTCTTGAAGACGCGGACCCCTTAATTGTTTAATTTTCCTTAATTAGCAGGCAAACAATAATGAGACACAAAATGAGCCAAAACATGACCAGCAAACTGTGACCATCATACAACATCTGAAAATAAAGAAAGGTGAAGGTCTCAGGAATGCTGATTTGCTTGGGTCCACAAAACATTTTAACACTGCTCTTAGAAAAGAGAAAGTCAACAGTTTCGGAAATGTCTGCTATAATTTACCACATGCAATACAATATGTAGTGAAATGCTTAGTTGATAAACTCCAAGACTGTGAATTCAAGAGGAATAAAAAGGAAGATGACAATAATGCATGACTTTATAAATACCAATAAAAATCATTATGTTAAAGGTGTGTGATATTATACATTATAGTAGAATTATAAAATATGTAATTAATAATATAACTAAATAAATATTTAATATAACCTATAACTTATTGTGAGACTGGAAAATGTAGACACTTTGTTCATTTAACATGCGCTTAGACTGTGGGCAGAAGCTCCTCCTCAGTCTCTCTCTGAACTAGTCTTCAGGCAGGGCTACCATTTTCTGATTGCAGAACAGAGAAAAGACCATTTTTAGGATGGTTGGCATCATTGATAATTTTTTTTGCCCTGGTCCGACATCAGATGACCTGAGAGTTAGGAAGTGCACACCCTGTGATGTGCTCAGCTGATTGCACCATTATCAGCTACATGCTGTTCCCAAACCAGGCAGTAATATTTGCTGTCAGAATACTTTGATGGTGGCTCCTATCACCGATGACACAGGTAGTCCAGCATCCCCACTAGAATGAATGGTCCCTTGCCTGGTTGGGAAACCCATATGGATGGACATGGATGGATGAACATCCTGACCAAGTTGGTTGCTGGGATCTTTCCCAGCTGGGGAGGCCTTAATAACAGAAGGACGAGGGGGGCTGTCTCCCTATATGCTAACTGGCAGAATCCCTCTTGTGTGTAGGGGAGCTGCAGGGGAGGGCTATCACTGGTTTGGGGGGCTTCAGTCTGACCTGGAAGTACTTTTGTTGATTGCATAAAAATGTGAGGCAACTAAAGCATTTTTTAACACAATCCCTTCATTTCAGGGGCTCAAAAGTAATTGGACAAATTAAAGAACTGGAAATAAAATGTTCATTTCTAATACTTGGTTGAAAACCCTTTGCTGGCAATGACAGCTTGAAGTCTTGAACTCATGGACATCACCAGATGCTGGGTTTCCTCCTTTTTAATGCTCTGCCAGGCCTTTACTGCAGCAGCTTTCAGTTGCTGTTTGTTTGTGGGCCTTTCTGTCTGAAGTTTAGTCTTCAACAAGTGAAATACATGCTCAATTGGGTTAAGATCAGGTAATTGACTTGGCCATTCAATAATTTTCCACTTCTTTGCTTTAATAAACTCCTGGGTTGCTTTGGCTATATGTCTTGGGTCATTGTCCATCTGTATCATGAAACGCCGCCCAATCAATTTGACTGCATTTAGCTGGATTTGAGCAGACAGTATGTCTCTGAACACCTCAGAATTCATTCGGCTGCTTCTGTCCTGTGTCACATCATCAATAAACACTAGTGTCCCAGTGCCACTGGCAGCCATGCACGCCCAAGCCATCACACTGCCTCCACCGTGTTTTACAGATGATGTGGCATGCTTTGGATAATGAGCTGTTCCACGCCTTCTCCATACTTTTTTCTTGCCATCATTCTGGTAGAGGTTGATCTTGGTTTCATCTGTCGAAAGAATGTTTTTCCAGAACTGTGCTGTCTTTTTTAGATGTTCTTTAGCAAAGTCCAATCTAGCCTTTCTATTCTTGAGGCTTATGAGTGGCTTGCACCTTGCAGTGCACCCTCTGTATTTACTTTCATGCAGTCTTCTCTTTATGGTAGACTTGGATATCGATACTCCTACCCCCTGGAGAGTGTTGTTCACTTGGTTGGCTGTTGTGAAGGGGTGAAGGGGTTTCTCTTCACCATGGAAATGATTCTGCGGATGGGTTTTTTCTGTTTTCGTAGCTTAAGGATGGCTTCTTTCACCTACATGGAGAGCTCCTTTGACCGCATGTTGTCTGTTCACAGCAAAATCTTCCACATGCAAGCACCACACCTCAAATCAACTCCAGGCCTTTTATCTGCTTAATTGATAATGACATAACGATGGACTTGCCCACATCTGCCCATGAAATAGCCTTTGAGTCAACTGTCCAATTACTTTTGAGCCCCTGAAATGAAGGGATTGTGTTAAAAATGCTTTAGTTGCCTCACATTTTTTGCAATCGTTTTGTTCACCCCACTAAATTAAAGCTGAAAGTCTGCACTTCAACTGCATCTGAGTTGTTTCATTTAAAATTCATTGTGGTAATGTACAGAACGAAAATTAGAAAAAAGTTGTCTCTGTCCAAATATTTATGGACCGAACTGTATCTCACCTTAATCTTGGAGTTGCAGTAGGATGATGGTGGACAACGCTTGCTTGGAGGTGAGTGGAGAAGGATAAAAGAAAAGAAAAAAAGGATAACGACTGTGACTGATTGTGCTAACTGGCAAAAGAGCCTGTGAAAAGGTACTTCATTAAAAAAATACTATATTTGCACCCAGGACTGTGCTGGTCTAGTTATGTCTGGGCTTTTGGGGCTCTGTAACTCCCCCCATCCCCCATCCCCACTCCCCCCAACCTCAGGACTACAATGTGTAGGACTTCTTTAAGAATTGGTTGGGCTGCCTGAAAACTTTGAGGTGTCTGAGTTAGTGAAGACATTGTTGTGACCAGGTCAGGCCCTCTGTGATGTGGACACCCAAGTATCTGAAACTGTCCACCCTCTCCATCCAAGTGTTATTAATTCTAAGGAGTTTTGCCTCTACTGTATTCTCCAAATGTCCACAGTCAACTTCTTTGTTGTGCTGACATTCAGAAGAATACTGTTGTCCTCACACTAGTGTATTGACAGACTCTCCACTTGTGGGGTAAATTACCTGCAGTGGTCTACGTGTGTGTGTGTGTGTGTCCGTGTCCATCTCTTCTGTCACAGTGCTCATTACAATGTACTAATTAATCATTACTCTTCAGTTAACTTATGCTACTGAGCTCCTGAATAGGCTGAACTGATAACAGTAATCTTACCCTTTGATTTTATATTACCTTTCAATTTTCTCTCAGCATTCAAATCTACTGTTCAGTTTCCTTTGTTCTCACCCTGTCTTTCCATATTTATTTTATTGTCAAACACATGAGTAGAAGTAGGACACTACAACCACAGACATTTAAAGTGCATGAGCTAAAGGAAATTGGGGCAGATTTTTAGGAAGAAATCCCGTGGGTGGAGCCTTTTTAGTGGCAGATTTTGCCGCTATTAACTACAAACTTTTTAACCAGTTGTCCCCAGATATGTATTCTCATTCAAGAATCATGTTTGGCCCTGTGAAACTACATAAATCGAAACCCAACAATAAACTGTCTGTCAATTAATTGTTAAACTATAACCAGTTGGCACCAGAGGAAGGGAAAACAAAAGCTCCCGTCAGCAGAGAAAATAAGCCTCTGGGGGTTTCATGGTCAATTGTCAGAGAAAGAAATCAAAGACAAAATTAGACACAGTCTCTGTTCTGGAGACCTCAGCCAACTACCCTTCCACTCCTTTCTGGGCATTCTGTAGTAAAGTCTGCGCTGGGCATTCCAATCTGATGAAAGACCTTTTCCATCTGATGATTCCTAAGGTTCCCTTTTCATGGGCAGGAGAGTAGCTTGACAATAGAGCAACGGCACAACAGCATACCGAGAAGAGCAACATAAAAGAAGAAAGTTAGTAATAGTTTATAAATATTGTATTACTTAAATTTTTTGTACAAATGACTAACAAACAGAAATGCATTATGCAGAGCTAATTAGAAGCTCTATTCTGGGTATGCCATACTAAAGCAGTGAGTCTTTAACCTGGATTTAACAGCTGAGACTGATGGAGAATCTCTTATATTATTATGCAGATCATTCCACAGCTTTAGTGCCCTGTAACTAAAAGCTTGACCTCTTACTGCTACTTTAATACTCCTTAAAATTTTAAGCAGGCTGACATCTTGAGATCCTAATGTGTTCTCTCATTTTGAGGTAATGGTGAGCTCAGATAAGTAATCATGGTCTTGGCCATTTAAGGCTTTATATTTTAAAAGGGTTTCTATAAACTTAACTAGAGTTATGTGTTTGTACTTTCTAGTTCTTGTAATTATTCTTGCAGCAGCATTTTGAATTCACTGAAAGCCAGCAAACACCACACTGCAGTAGTCAATCCTACTAGAAATAAATGCAAATATTAATCAATCACTATCTGGCATATTGAAAATGTTGCAATTTTGGAACACCTTTAAGATAAAAAAAAAAGTTTTGGATAGTTGTGTTGTGTGCTTTAAATTGCTTGCTATTGTCAAAAATGACACCTAAAATGTACAATGATTCAGTAAAGCTAGTGTGGATTCCAACTCAGTTAAAAGAGAATATTGTTGTGGCCTGAATCAGTCCCTCCCTCAGTAAGTCACATTTCTGTTTTATTTCAATATTAAGAGATAAGTTGTTCTCCTCAATCCACTGCTTTGGTTTGCTGACACAATTAACTAAGGACAGCATCAGAGAGAAGACAGAGAAATGTCATTTGGTCTAAAACACGGGTGTCAGTCTCTGGTCCTGGAGGGCCGCAGTGGCTGCAGGTTTTCATTCTAACCATCTTCTTCATTAGTGGCCATTTTTTTGCTGTCAATTATCTCCTTTTGCCTTTGCTTTAATTAACTTGACTCGGGCCCCTTAGTTGTCTCTTTTTCCTTAATTAGCAGCCAAACAATAATGAGACACAAAACGAGCTGCCACATGACCAGCTCACCTGTGCCCATCACACAATGTCTGAAAATAAAGAAAGGTGATGGTCTTAGTAAGGTTGATCTCTCACATCACCAAAACATTTTGACAGTGATCTTAGAAAAAACAGGAAAATCAACAGTTTTGGAAATATCTGCTGTGGCAGAATGAGAGCAGCAACAAGCAATGGAATTAAATAATGGGTTTAATTAACAGCAAGAATCAGCTGGTTGGTTGGAGTGAAATTGGTTGGCTTGTTTTACATCTCATTTCTGTTTGGCTGCCATTTAATGAAGAAAAGAATCAATTCAGAGGAGTGAATCCTTAAACACAAGGCTATTAAAATGAAGGGAAAAGGAGTTAATTAGCAGTGAAAACTGGTCACTGATTAGGAAAAGGGTTAGAATGAAAACCTGCAGCCACTGCGGCCCTCCAAGACTGGAGTTTGACACCCCTGGTCTAAAAGAAAGATATAATTGGGTGTCATTTGCTTACAAGTAAAAATAAATGTTATGTTTTTCAGTGATAGTTCTCAATGACACCATGTCTAACTTCTAAGTATAATGATTGAGTACTGTCAGCACATTTCTGAATGTGTTGAAATCAAATTGATAAATAACTTCTAAATCAGGCAAGGACAGTGACTGTGAGCCCAGTGAAAATTTCTAGCCTATGTAACAACATAGAGTGGTCACTGGTGTCAACACTGTGCTTAAATCTAACAACAAAATCACTGTGGAATTTCTATCATCAGAAGATATCAGGATGTCATTTACACCACAAGTTAGTGCAATTCCTGTACCGTGGCCAGCCAGGCTGGAATTTCTCAAACCAACTGTGATGTGCAAGGTGAGATTGGAGCTGAGTGGCAACTACTTTCTTCAAGTATTTTAGAAAGAAATGGTAAATTAGAAATGGGCCTGTAATTACTAAGAATATGTGAGCTTACAGTAGCTCTGGCTCTGAGTTTGAGTTCACTCAATGGAATTATTTTACATTTTTTCTCACTTTAACTTTAAAAGCCTTTTTTTTTCTCAGGTCGCAGAGCTGGACCTGAAAAATGGCACCTTATCAGATGACACTCGAATGCTCCAGAGACTCCGTAACCGACTAAATATAATTAATTGTGCTGATGCCAATGGAAACACTCCCCTTTCAGAGGCAGCAGCTGGTGGACACCCGGAAGCCATTACACTCTTGATTGAAAATGGAGCTGACATAAACACCAAGGCAAGTGTGGTCATATTTAGTCAAGCCATTAGATTAACTATCTACATTTTATAATTTTTTTTCTCATTTTCATATTAACTACAACAAATTTACTATTACTTTATTGCCATTCAATGGTGAACATTTTCTTAAAGGGGATTAGAGGTTCAGTCTGGTGTGCATTGGCAAGTTAAGGGATGAGTGACACTCGTCAATTCAATTCAATAAAGGGGTCTAAATTAGCAGGCTTGTGGTTAACATTTGAACTCTGTAGGTGCTGGGCCATAGGCAGCAATTTGTCAGGGTGTAACCCTTGTAACCCTCTCCTTCAGGATGTTAATCTATGATGGTCACCTTGCTAGTCTTCTCCACAGAATGTGACCAGCCTCATTGCTTAAAGTAATATTCCCATTGACTAGATGCCGCTTTCAGTTTTAAATGTGATGTGACGAGTTGAATTAGAAACAACATGTGGCATTCACACCTAGCAGACCCCCATTACTAGTCGGTTAAAGGAAGCTAATACACTGTTCTTATTGGACAACCTGCAAGGACTAACTTCACTCACCTGATCAAATGTGGTCAGATTTATGTTATAGTTTGCCAGGAAAAGAGCAAATTAATGGAGGTGACTGGCAGAAGATACACTTGAAAAACTAGCCAAAATTGTTACAGAGAAACCATCTTATCCATCATCAAAATCAATTTGAAAAACTGAAAAAACCAAAGTTGAAGCCAAAAACAGGTCTAAAAACACTGACAGTAACACTGACTAAAGAGCACAGAAACGCACTACATGCAGGTGGCATGAACTGATTTTATTAACTTTTTACAAGGTTTTGTCATGTTTTGTATGGCTCCATTGTACCCATGGGTTTTTTTTTAGCACAAGGAACCAGAATTTGGTATAATGCCCTAGTACTACAAGATGGCAGGCAAAATCCACCAAAAAATTATCAAGTCATGAAGGAAATAATAATGAAAAATTAAGATCAAAATTGAAATCTATGATTTCAAAAACCTCCAAAACAAATTTCTGATCATAAAAATCAGTTGAGAGAAACACATTAAAAAAATGAACCAAAACCAAATCATAACATTATTAAAAAACACTCTCTTCTGTTCTTTGAGGGCAGAGGTTTTATAACTCCCCTCTCCTTTAGAGCAGGGGTCGCCAAGCCCGGTCCTGGAGAACCACCATGGCTGCAGGTTTTCATTCTAACCCTTTTTTAAATGAGTGCCCTGTTTGTGCTGCTAATTAACTTCTTGTGAATTAATTTTAATTGAATTGCCTTTTTAAGATTTGCTCCCCTGAATTTCTTCATTGTTCCTCTGAAGTGCTTCATTTGTTTCCTAAATGGCACCCAAACAGAAATGAGAATGTGAAGTGAGTGAGCGAACAGAACACCAACTAAGTGAGGCGTCAAACTCCAACCAATTTCACTCCAACCAGCTGCTTATTGAGGTGCAGATTCTTAATTTGTTAATTAATCCCGTTCTTTAATTCTGTGGCTTGTTGCTGCTCTCGTGCTACATTAGCAGACATTTCTGAAATTGTTGATTTTCTCTTTTCTACGAGCACTGTTAAAATGTTTTGGGGACCTCAGTAGATCGACATTCCTGAGACCTTCATCTTTCTTTATTTTCAGATATCGTATGATGGACACCAGTTGTTTTGGCTCATTTTGTATCTCATTCTTGTTTGGCTGCTAATTAAGGAAAAAGAAACAATTAAGTGGTCTGAGTCTTCAAGAGCAAGTCAAATAAAATTAATTCAAAAGAAGTTAATTAGCAGCAAAAACAAGTAACGCATTCAGAAAATGGTTAGAATGAAAACCTGCAGCCACGGTGGTCCTCCAGGACTGGTGTTGGTGACCCCTGCTTTAGAGTTTAGGCCTCAAGTCTGTCTGAAGTTTCATGCTGATTTCTACATGGAGTATTCCTGCATTTTTGTAGTCTGAGACCTAAAATCACAACATCCTCTGTGCTGAAAAGAAAATAATAGTTCACTAAAGGACTGATATTTGAGCACTAAATGAAACAGCAATTTTTTTCCAGGACAATTCCAAGTTCAGTTTCTAAAGTGCTTGAAATGCTTTTTCAATATGTTATGGTAAAGACTGGAAAGGCAAATCATCATGAGTACCTTGTGATGCCATTTGGAGTGGCCAGCGCCCCAGCACTGCTTCATACATTTGTTAGGAATATCTATGATGGTTTTTATTAACAGTAGATATGTTGATCTTTTTATCTTCTTAACAATCATATAAAGCAAGTCTTAACCACTCTATTCAACCTAAATAATATGCACACACAATACATGTAATATATTGAATAAGGCACTGACATTCCAGTAAAAGAAGTAAATTCCCTGTGGTATAATAAATAAAACGTCTGTCAGAACAGTGGTGTACAGTATGCCATAGCGGCAATAGCACTGGCCTGTACTTATAAGCACCATGGAAATAAAAAAGAGTTTGTTTTTGCTGTTATCAGATATGGCTCATATTAACCGTAGCCGTATTTCCCCTCTGTAATATGCGTAGAACAGCCTGCATGAAGTGCTGACGTCAGTGTTTTGCATTTCTAATGTGCAGCTAGTGTGGTAGGGTTGGTTTTAATAATATTATCATATTATACATTGGAAGGGATCCACTTTTTTGTGATCAAGGGGAGCTCAAAGCTCAGAACAGTCATCATGACTTCATACATTCTTGTCTTAACCCATTACTGAGAATCATTGTGGCATTATTTTTAATTCTAAAAAGCTCACACCTGACCCCAAACACACATGCTAACACGACTTTCATCCACTTGCCTTTTTGAGAGTATGTAGTTTCCTCAGAAAATGGTTATTAGGTCACGAATATTGATGCGTTTATTTCATTAAGTTTTATGACTGTAGGACACTTATCTTCGACGTGCTGGTTTTAATATTTAAATATTTCTACAATAATCTAAGCAATGACAATTAAACAATGTTATTTGTACATATACTAAACAAATATTAGATACTGAGGGTGTTTCTTTAATTTTTTGATTTTCTAAAACAAATTTTAGGGTGCTTTTGGAAGAACCCCCTTATACAGAGCTGCATTTGGTGGTCATCTAAGAGCAGTACAAACCCTCCTGCAGTTTGGGGCTGACCCCAGGATCTACGCGAATGATGCCAGCACTCCTGAACAGGTAATACAATTACAAAGCAGTGGGCTTGTGAAACTAATGAAGAGTGCAGCTGAGGAACTGTAGTTACTAGGAACAATTAAAATATTTTTTTTTTCTGCAAAGCTATCAGAAAGCATGCAGAAGCACACAGAAAGGGTGGATTTATTTACATGAAGATTTCATGTGAGGTCATCTTTTCGATTGCATATCCCTTCTAATGTCAGAGTCCGTCCAGTTTTGGGGGATCTGCTGGTAATGGTTACTATGTGAGTTGCTAAAAATGCACTCCATCACTAATGTCTTGGATGACAATGTAATCCCTGGGTTAACAAACATTAAAACCTACAAAATGTTCCTAATTATATATACAGTCATGTGAAAACATAAGTACATCCCAAGGAAATTTTCGACTTTTTCAACATATCTGAACAGGCAAACATTAGATCTTCATGTAAACAGTGGGTGATACAGTATACTTGAACAAATGACACCTACGATTTATGTAGTGTATTCATTCTTATAATCTAAATTAACAAAAATGCTGATGTGTCACATGGAAAAAGTAAGTACACCCCTACATTTATCTCCACTTCAGATCCATAAAATATGAATGAAGTGTTCCAGATTATGAACTACCAGTAACAGTGCATTGCACTATATCATGCAGAGAATACACTTGACTTGAGCATTCCTAGTTTTCATTCTCTTCCTCTGTACGTTTAGCATTCGTTTGCTCAAAGGTTGATTCGCTTGCTACTTCCTGAGCAGCTCTTCTTTTCTCCACTCTAGCGGCCCGCTTCTCTTCTTTCGTCAGCATCTTTTCACATTAAAACTGATTAAGTCAGTGTTTGTGTTGTAATTACTTAGTATGTTTTCTTTAATTTTTCACTTAAGCTGGCACTTAAGTCTTCAATCTGCCTCAAGAATTATTTAAGATATGAAGAGGTAGGGGAAGTGACGGTGAAGGTGGTAGGGAAGAGAACAGCACCCATATGCATGCACTGTACGGCCGCCCTGCTGCCGAGAGTTGATTCTACAGTAAAATAAAATAAAAATAAAAAGAGGAATAAAAATCATCACCTCGAAGCGGACAGTAAATGTCACGTACTAGATGTGTACCAAATCTCAGGTCAATAGTTCAAACCGTTTGCGAGCTACAGGTGATTTAAAATCCTGGACAGACAAACGAACAGCCACGGTAGCGTATTATATAAGAAGACTAGCAAAATACCTGTGCTTCGTAGTGGCGAAGTACTGCCTTAAAAGTTTTATTAAGAAGAAAGGTAAACCTTTTTAAACTGAGGGAAAATATACCAATAATTATTTGTTGAGGATCTGTTTGTATACCATGTTGTCAGTTCGGCCCTCCGGTTGTAATATGACCAAGCTGTGCGCTGAGCTTACTCTTGAGCATGCAACGTACAGTTGGCCATGTGAAAAGCAATCTTGCCTCAAATCAATGCCAACCTTTTGTAGGCTCTGTCCCTGAGACTTATTAATTGTCATTGAGAAGCAGAGCCTTACTGCAAATTGGAGGCGTTTGAATTGAAATGGGAGATCAGGGGGTATAACGGGGATGCGAGAAATAAAAACTCTCTCCCCTGAGCCACAGTAAAAATAGTTGCCTCAATTAGGTTCTTTTGCAGACACGTGACCTGAAGTCTCGTGACGTTACAAAGTTTCGGTGGCTGTAAGTTTCTCAGTAACATTATTGGTGCCCCAATAATGTCATTATTGTCATGTAGTCATGTCATTTCTTGGTGTCAGGATAGCTCTCTCCCTCAACCATGACACGTCGTTTTCGTGGAGATTTCGTAGATTGGGGTAAACATTTTGAAGAAGGCTTTGTAAGAGGCATTGGCGGTTGTCCAAAGGTGTAAAATATTTGGCCATTTCGGTACACTTGAAAGCAGCAACCGAAAAATTCAGCGGCAGCCATCAACTCACATGCAGACCCATAGGTGAAGGGCTTAAGCATTTCACTCTTCTAGTGCTCCTGTGTAGTATAGTTATCTCCTGTACCGTCATCAGACCACACCTTGAACCTGTCCCAGTCATTCAATACATAAGATACAATGTTCTTCCGGATATCAAGAGTGAGCCTGATATGGCCGTGCAATATATAACACAGAGAATGGAAAAGGCAGGCGCCATCTTCGGGCATGGAAACCACTCGGTAAGTGACAGTTCTTTGATCGATGGTGATCACCTCGATAGACATGTTAATGGGGGTACGGTTAGAACGATAAAGGAAATGGGTACCTGAACAATGTAAACTAAGTCTAAAATACCTACACAATAACTATAATCGTAATAAACGAACAATAAAACAGCGGAGAAGCTGTGGATTAAATAAAAAGGCTGTAGTTATCAGCAGGGAGACGTGAATACCGTGGCGAAGCAAGGAAGTGAATGAAGAGACCGGAGCGATGGACGGCCTTATATAGGCAGGCAGCCAACTACGTGGGAGGCGTGGGGATGGGGCACCCAACGCCACCTCACACAGCGACCGAGCTACAGGCTATGGACGTATATATGTACGTAAGTAGGATTCAGTTAGTGTTGGGAACCCGCGTACCAAATTTCTTGAAGATTGGCCCATACGTAACAAAGACCATTGGAAAGTTCAATATGGCGGCTGACAGTGGCGTCATACCACTGAAATAAGTATGTACATCGGTTTCGGTTAGCGCAGGGAAGCCGCCTACCAAATTTCGTGAAGATGGGGCCATAAATAAGAAAGTTTAACATGGTGGATGTTGTCGACCGTTATGACCGTTACGTGTAGAATTTTGAAATGAAACCTGCTTAACTTTTGTAAGTAACCTGTAAGGAATGAGACTGATAAATTTCAGCCTTCTACCTACATGGGAAGTTGGAGAATTAGTGATGAGTGAGTCAGTGAGGGCTTTGCCTTTTATTAGTATAGATAAGTTGCAAAGCACAGTCATTTCCGAAAATGCCAACTAGAGGGGAGAAAACCATCAAATACTGGAAAGTAACAAGAGAGCAAATGTAGAAACTTTATAAATAAAAATATTTGTTATACAAAGAGGTCTTCATAGCAAAATGCTCTACCGTGCAATAAATGCATAGCAGGAACTTGTCTGAATTAGGCCACCAGAAAGCCAGCAAATCGAAAAACACAAATACAAAGACAATAGTTCAAAGTCCAGTTAAATACACAAAACCACAATAAATTGCTATCATTCACCGAAACCACCAACATCATCACATTCAATGAACCACAAGGGACTGTGGGTTTTCCTCAAGGGCAATCCCCTTGACGGTAACAAGTAGGTGGCCCCACCTCTTGGGCAACTACCCAAAAAGCACATGGAATTAAAAAAGATGCTCTGTCATAAAGAAATGAAATGAACAACAATGTTAATGTAAAAAATGAACATAACAGGCATCAGGGCCATTCCTGGGCTTAGGCTCTCCATGCAAATGCCCTCTAGTGGTCAGGATGCATTACTGCAGCCCTAGAGGTTCCTGTCTTTATTTTTTTTAGAAAAGTTTATCCGAACTGGAGCACAAAGAAATGTTTATGTTGTGTGCCTCAGCAGCTCCTGCACCGTCTGCACTATGCACAGCCCTAGTTTCATATACTAGTGCAGGCAGCATGCCAGGCATCTCATGCAACACACAGCCTTCTCACAACCTGTACACCTCTCAGCATGGGTGACAGTGAGGCAGGGCCGCTTCAACTTCGGCAGTTAGCTGCTGCCAGAACCAGGAGTCAGAACTCATCTCCGGGTCTTCCCACGTGACACACCGCCTGCCAGATGGACACACATTGAGTTTGCTTGATGTGGAGAAAAAAATTAATTGAAATGATTTATTTATTTCTTGTATTAGGAAGTTGTTAATTTTCGCATACCCCTTGGGGTCAGAGCACATGGTCAGCCATTGTACAGTACCCCTTGAGCAATTGCAGGTTTAGGGCTTTGCTCAAGAGCCCAGCAGAGTAGGATCTCATTTGACAGTAACTGAGATTTGAACTGACAACCTTCTGGATACCAGCGCAGATCCTTAGCCTCTGATTTAGCACAAGACCTCAACATAGCAGAATGTGAAAAAGTCAAAGGGTCTGAATAATTTGTAAATTCACTGTAAATAAACATAATGTTAACATTTTATAAGACTTAATAAATAAAACATACAAGAATGAGATCTATGACAACAGAAACTGCCAAATCATAACACCAATGTATTTCTTTAGATGAACATCTCTGTAATATTTTTTTCAGGTTTCATCATTTGACAGTGTGGTTAAAACTTTGCGGGATTGGGACATAAGTATTACGGAATCAATGCTGGAAAAGATGGAAGCAGAGAAGCAAAGAAGAGAGGCTGAAGAACGGAAACAGAAGAAGGCTGCAACAGACCGGTAAGATGGGATCTACTGTAACTACACAACTAGAAACTGCACAGCCAGTCAGTCGACATTTCTAAAAGAGCAGGTACTGTCAAAGAGCCTAAAGACTTTAAAAGAGTGCAGTAGGGAATGCCTGCTCATGTGTTAGAGGTTTCTCAAGACTGGATTTGGGTCACGGAGATTTGTGATTCACAGTAGTACATAATTGGAAAGGTTCACACTCGGGTTACTTGTGATGGGTCTCCACAGGCAGTTTAAGCAAATGTCACTGATCTGCTACAAGCTGCGTCGCTGATGCTTCTAGGGGGATAAACACCCCAGGGATGTGGAATGACGGTGGTTCTGGGTCCCGACAACATAAAACAGCAAAATTGGGTTGCAAGAAAAAAAAAGTTAAAGAACCACTTCATTAGAGGGTAGCTCAAGGTTCTTTTATTTTATTATATTCTTGACATTTGAATTCACATACCAGCTCAATACTAAACCAGTAACATCACCAGTCCACTCTTCTTTGGCTGTTTATATAAAAATGGATGCATCATTTCATGCCATGATTTTTTAAAATGTTCCCACAAAAAAAGAATACTTTCCCAGACATATATTCATACTGTCACTTTGGTTGTGTACAGATCACAATAAATAAAATAAAATAAAAAGCAATTGCAAATTCTTAACACTTATGATGGTCACGGTGCCTGCAGGTTTTTGACTAGCCCACCTGATAGCCAAAAATGGTTTGTGAAGCCCCCCCCCCCCCCCCCTTAATTTTGTGCCTTATACTTTGTGATTTTTGTTTTGGTCTTGTAACAAAATATTTTATAATAACAATCACTTACATTTACAGACATGGACAAATTTGTTGGTTCCCTTACAGTTCATTGAAAAAGTGTTGTATGCCTGATGAAAAGTGCTTCAATGAAAAGCAATTGTCTCTGATATTCCTGCATGCCATTGATATGTCATCAAGTAAAGCAAAGCAAGTGTGAAAAGAGATCAAGTTATGCATATTCTACAACAATATTCTCGAATGACCTGGACACATTTCTTGGTACCCCTAGAAAAGATCATAAATATTTGGATTTGAGTGATTTTTCAAACTAGCTGTTTTCTTGAATTCATATCACAAATGTCTGCAATCGTGAAGTCAGTCATTCAGCTTATTTGAATGGAGAGAAGATGTCACTCTGCTGTTTGGTATCATGGTGTGTCCCACACTGAACATGGACCAGAGAAAACAAAGGAAAGTTGTCTGAGGAGATCAGAAAGAAGATTACAGACAAGCATGTTAATGACAAAGGCTAATAGACTATCTCCAAGCAGCTTGATGTTTCTGTGACATCATTTGCAAATAATATTAAGAAGTCTAAAGTCCATGGGATTATAGCCAACCTCCCTGGATGCAGCCGCAAGAGGAAAATCGACCCCAGAATGGGCAGAAGGATAGTTAGAATATGCCATAGGTGGTACTTGGTGTTGGGGTAATTTAAAATAGATAATCACGTCCCAATAAAGTGCAGGCTCCAATTAGGCACGGGTGTGCATGAGTGTGTTTCACTCCGTGATTAATTGAGGTGCTGGCTGATCACACCGTATACATGTGCAGAGGTGGGCAAATCAGTCAGGTGCCTTAATGGTGCTGTGGAAGAAATGGTTCATTGTAAGTAGGCAATATAAGAGAAGTCTGCACGGCAGAGAGGGATCAGAGAATGAAAGAAAGAAAAGGTGAAGGAAGAAATGGAGGTTAAAAGAGAAAGGAGAGAAAAGTACCAGGAGAGAGAGCCCGGGTGAAGTGAATGAAGTCATGTGGTCGGGAGTGAGCCTCAGGACTGCAGGAGCCAGAGGCTGAGGAAGGGGCGCGCCTATTGAGTGGTCGCCAGGGAGTAGGAGCGGCCCAACATGCGAGGCCTCCCACAGACACAGAGGAGCAGGTAGAGGGAGATGAATACGGCTTGGCGTAGAGCACCAGAGTTACTGAGGGCCCGGGCAATGGGGACCCAAGCCTGGATATACAGTAATAGTTGACTGCACCTGTCGGTTGGCTTTCTTCTCAGTTGCCTGACCCCGTATGGGATAAGCTGAGGAGAAGGCAGCATTGGGGCTCGTGGCTGTTTTAAAGGAACTGTTTCTCTGATTTGTTTAACCTTGTTTTTATGGAATATATTTTTATTAATTATTAATTTATTAAGCAGGCGTGCCAACAATGGGAAGAGGAGGTACAGCATGGTTCTGTAAAAGTAGTTTTCATGCTCCATAAATTGCAGTTAGTAACATGAACATTGGTTAGGGGGACTGACCTGGATGATCAGGAAAAATAGGACAAAGTGGTAAAAATTAAAAAGTATTTTATTTAAAGTCCACAGTCCAAAGCAAATGCACAAATGGGCATGCACAAAAATTGGGCAAGGGTATCAAAAGGCACTAAAAAATTTAGAGTCGAAAAACCTCCAGTAGGTCAGAACAGAAAATACCAGATCAATAAATCTACATGGGAAGATGAAGACCTTTTTAGTCACCGTGACAACAACTTCACATCTTCCACATTACTATGTCAAATTCAAATTAAAGAGAATCAAAGTTAACAAATCAAAATGTCTTGTTGTGTAGGATTTTAAAAAAGTAAATTTAACTTGACCACCCAGGGACTGTCAGTTTAAATGTTGAGTGAATTTTAAGTTGGTTAATTACAGTAATTATCAATTTTGCCTTCAGCAATACTGGTAATTTCTCAGATAATTCGGCAAAGTCTCCTACTTTATTTACCTTAACTGTCCCTGTTGTAGGAGGGGGTCTCCAGCCTTTAGATTTATATCCAGGTAACTGAGACACACTTTTTTTAAGAAACAGAATACAACTTATCAATAAACACAAGAATTATAGAAGTATGAGAAATGCTTATATATATATATATATATATATATATTCACGGCATTCGTAGTCTGTGTCACAATCTGATTGTATGGGTGGTTACCTACCAGGTAACGCTTGTGGTTGGCCAGCAATCTGCTAACATCCGCCACGGTGCCCTAAGTTCCCAAGAGGGAGTGCAGTGGAGTTTGTACGCCTGATGAGCCCAGAATGAGGGCGAAACACGTGTCGCGTACTCTTTGCATTTATTTGACAGTAAACTATTTCAACCAATATATATATATATATATATATATATATATATATATATATATATGTATGTGTGTGTGTGTGTGTGTGTATCTCTCTCTATTTTAATAAAAAAAATCCTGGGTTGAGACGTGACTTTTTCAGAGAGATACTTTCATGTCCTGTGAGACGAGACTTTGTGCCAAGAGATTTAACCACACCCGGGGACGGAAATAAAAGACAAAAGAGTAGATGACAAAGTAGAACGTCGTAAAGAATTCAAAAACGTTGCCATGATACACATGCAGAGCAGGTTAGAAATAATGAAAGTACTAAAATTCGAAAGTCTCAAAAAAATGATAGTAAAGATCGCATTAGCGCAAACAAATGGAAATTATTATTCGGTGAAATAATGGAACAGCAAAAAAGAAATTGAATATATTGTTTGGATTTAAACTTTAAGTCGGAGACTTGTAGATCATGTAATTCGTGTCACCATCAGGGAAAACTAGTGTTTGTTCCCAATGAAGAGGCGTATCCGCGAGAATTAAAAGATTTGTTGTTTGGTGAAAGTGAAATCCACAAACACAAGCGGCAGAGACGGGAAGTGGCCAGTGGGGGGGTTGGTGAGCGAAGTGAGCAGGAGGCAAAGACCCCTAGTGTATATATATATATATATATATATATATATATATATATATATATATATGCAGCTGGAGATCCACAAAGGGAGAAAAAATTAATCACGTTTCATAAAGTAGTTTTTATTCCTGAGCTTTCAACCCCTGCCAGGGGTCTTCATCAGAGGATAATGCTTAGACTTACAAGAATCAAAGGCACTATATAGCAAAAAATTACGTGGAGGGGGTGGGGGGGGAGGTGGCGAATTCATTGTGATCGGGGGGGGGGGGGGGGTGTACAGTTTATTTATTATGAACATGTTCTTGTTAAGTTTGCATATGCTGGATTTATGTCCAAGTGTCTGTTGATGGCGTTCTCATTTGATAGCCAAGATTCGGCCAGCTCTCTGGCACTTTTAGTACTGGCCTTAAATTTTACTTGTACATTGTCCCAGTTAAATGTATGTCCTGTTGATTTAGTATACGTATAGATCAATGAAAGTGAGTCCTTTCTGTTCCTGTACATGTGTTGCGATTCTTTTGAAGTTTGCCCTATGTATACCGCTGAGCAAGAACTGCATGGAATGCTATAAACTGCGTTTCATGTTTCTGCTGTCGATTTCTTGTTTTTAGCATTAAAGAGGACCGTGCGCAGATTGTTCGTGAGTTTGTCTGCTATTCTGACGCCTGACTTGGCCAGGATGCGTGCTGTACCTTCAGACACCTTGTGGTGATAAGGGAGTGAGTGCCAGGTGGGGTGGGGGTTCTGATTCAAGTCAATTGTTTGCTGAGTTTTTTGGCGTCTTCTGTGTAAGCTCCGATTAATGAATGTTTTTGAGTATCCGTTTGAAGTGAAAAGATGGAAGAGATAGCGTCTCTCATTCATTTTTGTTTCCTTCGTGTTACAATAGGTGTGGACTCTTCTGAATAGAGTTTTAACACAGCTCCGTTTATGAGATACCGGGTGGTTGCTGGTGAAGTGTAATATCTTCCACAACCATTGTAATACGAAGGAAACAAAAATGAATATATATATATATAATTTTTTACATTTTCTTTTTTGACATATCAGAATGAACACAGACAGACTAGACAGACAAACATAACATATAGGCTGGCTGTTTGCTGGTTTTTACAGTTTTACTTCTTGGCACAGATAAATAGTTTTACAATGCCAAGTTTGTAGTACTAGGGTGTTGTACCATGTTAGCCATTATGAATGTAGAGAAAAGCCAAGCAAAATGACACCTTTTATTGGCTAACTAAAAAGATTACATTATGCAAGCTTTCGAGGCAACTCAGGCCCCTTCTTCAGGCATTCTTCTTGATTACATTACAATTGTAATTAAGAATTGTAAACATTACATGATTACAATTCTTCTTGATTACATCTTGCCTGAAGAAGGGGCCTGAGTTGCCTCGAAAGCTTGCATATTGTAATCTTTTTTGTTAGCCAATAAAAGGTGTCATTTTGCTTGGCTTTTCTCTAATGCCAAGTTTGTAAAGATGATGTGTGATGTTGTGTAAAGTTGTTGCTTTGTTGTTGGTCCGGGTTCAAACAGAGGATTCTTCATGCGTCCCTTGTCTGTGATGTGCTGCTGCTTTCTCTGCTGACCCTTTGCTGCAGCTTCATGGAGAAGAACATCAGTCTTTCTGGCACAAGACCTTAGATGCTGAAGTTCCTTCTTGAATAATGGCTGCTCCTAAGTAGACAGGGCTCAGCGCTTAGCTTGACAGACTGAACCTCAGCTCTCAGGCTCACAAAGAGAAGAGTTTGTTAGCTTCAGCTTTCCAAGGAAGAGCTGCTTATAGCTTCTAGGTTTAGAGAGCAGGTTTCAGAGGTTTTCAGTCATTTTGGAGAAGTCCCCTGTCCTGAGGGATTCCCAGGACTTCTCTTTACTTGCTATTCTATGCTTCTCTTTTCTTCTTCCTTTGAGAGATGGGATGCATGTGGTTTTAAAGTAAGGTTGAATCTTCTCCAGACTGGATTAAAATCACTCCCAGATACATGGGCAGAGATGGGTGGAGTGGTGGCTCTGAGGCTAGGGATCTGTGCTAGCAATCAGAAGGTTACCAGTTCGAAGTGACTCAACTCTGTTGGGCCCTTGAGCAAGGCCCTTAACCTGCAATTGGGTATGATGTTCATCTGCATCCAGCCCTGCAAGCATGGCATCCAACTTACTGGTAAAACTTGGGGGTTGGTGGCAGGATTGACACTCCAGCCGCCTAAAAAACTTGACACTGATCCAGTGTGGTGCTGAGGTGTCACCTACTGCACTTAGGTCTCAGTCCAGATGGTTTGTTTTGTAGTGCAGTGCGCTATCAGTGCATGTTCACAGATACAAGATCAGCGTCTTCTGATAGGAGAGTTCTTCTGTCCACCCTAGTTGTCATTCCTTAAATGATAGGTCTTTGTCCATCCTTGAGTCTATTTTGGGAAAGGAGAGAGGCCTCTGAAGAGATGTCAGGGCACCTCTGATTTATACCTTTGTTATCAAATGAAATCCAGGCAGATCCTGGTACAAGCTGCAGTGCAGTCACTTAGTTTGGAATGCAAGGTGGGCTTTGGAACAGCTGGATTCCTGCATCCCCGTTAAATCTGCTTTCTTAACAGGTCTGGTGTACCACTTTGATCTACAGTTGCATATTGAATGTTCAGCCATGTGCACACTAGTGAGTTGTATTATATCCATGGAAATGTTTAAGTCAGACAGTCATTTGGGCAGAATGTGTGTTATGTTGCATACCCTGCAGTAAGTGATGCATCATCACTTTAATCCCCAAGTGCATCTGAACCTTTAGATTTGCAAAAATTATGTCGGCCTATGTCATCTACTTCAAGTCACATTTTTTTTTCCTGTGGGTGTAAATGTATAAATACAACAAGCTGTTTGTTAGAGAAGACTTGGACAATCAGTGAAGTACAATTAGTGAAGTACTAGTCAAACAGTGGTTCACTTCTAAGACTCCCTTTCAAGACACCTCTCTATTGCCAAGTTGTTTTTAACATTTAGAAGTTTATATTTATGTGAATATTGACAAATTTGCAGTAAAGAGACATGTGGAAGATTGTGGGTTCGCTTCCCGGTTCCTCCCTGTGTGGATAGCGCTTTGAGTACTGAGAAAAGCGCTATATAAATGTAATGAATTATTTTTTTTTAACATTTACTTTTAAAAAAAAGAACGTATTGCCTAATCATTCCTTATTTTTTTCCAACCAGGATAAAAACTGACATTGAACGACTGTCTAAAGAATATGACCGCTACCAGAAGGAGGTATGAAAACTACACACACCGAAATCCCAAAAAATTTCAGGTGGTCTAGTGGCTACAGCAATAGACTATAAAAACTCCCCCACCTTGCACCCTCCACAATGCTGGAAAAAATACTGCTCAATTTCGAGGAAATAAACACTATTTCCGCAATATATAAAATCTTATTAGAGTCCCTACCTTTCAAAGATCCAAGAGGACATTGGGAAGAAGATCTCTTAATCAATATATCAGAAAAGGAGTGAAAGGTAGCAAAGCAGAGAATTCACTCGAGTTCTATATGTGCAAAGCATAGAATTATTCAACTAAAAATTATATATTGAGCCCATCTGTCTCGCTTAAAACTGTCCAAAATGTTTCCAGGGCAGGATCCAACCTGCGAGCGCTGCAACCAAGCTCCTGCCTCACTGGGTCACATGTTTTGGGCCTGCACCAAACTAACATCATTTTGGACAAAAATTTTTAAGTGCCTCTCAGACAGCCTTGGTATCACAATCCCTCCTAAGCCATTAACAGCTGTGTTTGGTGTTCTTCCAGATGGACTTGAATTGGAGAAGGACAAGCAAACAGTGATTGCATTCACTACACTCTTGGCACGCAGACTTATTTTGTTAAATTGGAAGAATCCTAATTCTCCTCTTATAAGTCAGTGGGAAACCGATGTTTTATATTATTTGAAATTGGAAAAAATCAAATTCTCAGTTAGAGGATCTGTACAAAATTTCTTCAAAACATGGCAGGATTTAATCAATATTATTTTAGAATAAGAGAAATAACTATTACCGCATTTAACTCCCTTCTCCATCTCTTATTTACATAGATATTTACTTCTCCCTTTCTTTTGTCTAATGTTGCCTTATTAAAAAGCCCTAAGCAATTTTCCTTTAGCTAAGCTCTCCTTCTCAGGGGTGGGGTTTGATTAGTCTTCAAATTTGTTGGGTTATAAATTGATCTGTTTGTATGGAATGATTACAATGAAAATTAATAAAATAAAAATATATATATAAAAAAAGAGATAAAAATTTTAAAGTATCTCCATGTAACATGCCTACTAACAAACTAATAAATGTAGAAATCCAAAAAAAAAAAAAAACTCCCCACTTAATCCTTACATGACCCTCAGCAATTCACTAACTCGGTGTCATGCACATGTGTATGGGAGATAGCTTAACACCTCTGGTGATGGTAATTACCCATCGAACCAGGGGCTGGCGCTGTAGTCTAATGCCTTCTCTCTTCCTCCCTCTTTGTAACAGAAAACTGACAACCACTCCACCACTGATGTCACTTCTGTTATCTGCCCTCCTAGACACACCCCTTCCTGACGAGTAACTATATAACCCAGGAACCAGCCATCTTATTCTCAGTTCTTTCCTGAGCTCGCATCTGGAAAGACGTTGCCGCAAATTATTGCACGTTGCATTGTTGTGCATTCTTTCAAATTATACAGGGTCAGCAAGGTGCTGCCCCAACTCTTTCACTTTCTTGTGTCTCTTTTGTACACAAGTTCGAATTTTAAGTATGTAAAAGCAATTATACTGCATCTTTAAACTGCTTCGGGATATTTCCCAAAACAGGAAGGTGCTATATGAAGTAAAGTTTATTTGCTGCTGAACTAGCTTACACTGCTTACTTGCCATTCTTGATATGCTTCTTCTTTTATGATTAGTGTTGTTTTAGCAATCTTCCACACTTTTAGAATAGTTTTGTTTGGGTCGACTGAACTTCTTTCCCTATGCATTTAAGGAAACATGGCATGCCTGTGATCACAGTGCTCAAGTTTCAACCCTGATCAGTCCATTTTTCTTGTTCTTTTCTAGGAGTTCACATGGCTGCCCCGCTCTCTATTCGCACCAAACCACTTTATACGAGCTGAAGGTGTACCAGGGGCTGAAATCCATTAAAGGCTTTCTGAACAATATGGAGACAGCGTTTTACTACGATGGAGTTTTTGTGAATGGAATGAGAAGTTCAGAAATGGTCAGACAAGTGTTAAGCACAAAGAAGGAGCAGAACGCCTGTCCACTACTGATGATAACATTGAGCAAGTCTGTACCATAATTCTGACAAACAGATGAAGATTTTGGCCCCCGGTACACCATCGTCATATAAAAAGTAAATCACTGTTCTTATTTGGTGCAAATGAAGAGCATAGTAGCTATGTTTACGCCTAGAAAACAACAAGAGAAACTTAATGTTGATAGTCAAAATGCAACCACTGTCACCACAGACACACCATGTTTCTACATGTGTGTAAGGAAAGCTGTACAGCCAAAGCAAACAAAATTATCAGAAAAGTGCAGATCATTTTTGACTTACAGTTGTATATTCTTATTACTTAATTAGTTACATAAGTGTGCTACCTAAGCTATAATGCATTTTAACAGAACATAAAATTTTAACCATATACAGTAATTGTTTACTTCACTACAAGCTCTCAATCCTGATGCGCTCTAGAAGTCTAACGTTTGACAAGTTCCGCCCATGCAGAAACAGTTCAACCACCTGATTTCCTATTCAACATATGCTGCCATGTTCTCCGATTGTCAGATGTCTATTCTTGCTGATATCTCATACTGTAGATCTTTCATTTGTTGCTCTAGCTGATGTATGACGTCTTCTGGCCTGATTGACAAAGTCTTTATTCCCACTTTTAAAATGCAATGCCCATCATCTGACACTGGTGGCACTCATTCAGGTGCCTCCATAGTCACATTGGAGATGTGCATCAGTGTCAGCCTTAGTGAGTTCCTCTTCCTGTTGAGTTCCTCTTCCTGTAAAATTCTATCATTGAACATTTTTGAAATGACATTTACTTTTCAGTCATTTTCTTGTACCAAACTATGTACATATTACAGAGGCAGGTGACATATTTTTTCATTCAGATTGGAGACAGTAGATAGCGCTACTAGTTGCAATACCACTCACTGCAAAATGGGTTAAGCCTAGTATGGTTATTAATTTTGATGTGACTCTTGTATAATATTGTTTTAAATACTGTTATAGATATAAGTGGAGACGCTTTTGACACTAACAACATACACTGTTTAAAATAAATAAAAAATCATGGATGTTATATTAGTATCACAACTACAACAATAATGGATGTGCTCATGGCCTACATGAGATGGTAACATTTTGTACTGTGATGTTTAACTCGTAATGGACCTTACTGAGGAGGATAAATGTGAGGGATACAGTATGCCAGGATTGCATTATCACAATAATAACATATTTAATTTATTTCTGTATTGTCTTTAGTTCCAGAAGGCATATTGTGAACTGAATAAGAGGATCTATGAACATGACAAATGTGAGCTCGAGAACAAAGGGAAAACGAAAATAACTCTGCAGGTGAGAAGGGACAGCTGGGATTGAGCACACAGTACACTTTTTAATATTTCAGCTCCTGTTGTTAAATGTGATACACTGTGTGGACATGATTTCAGAAACGCATTGTGAAATAATGCTTGAGGTGTCGTGGCGTGAAAGGAGCAGTGGACTGTTGTGTGTTACCATGATTCATACTGGGGTCAGCTTGTATATAGCATTAAAGAAAATTCTTCACAAAAGCCAAAGTTTTTGAAACATTTAAGGTATTTTTATCCAAAACAAATGAGGGAGTGTGGTACATAAATAATTTGAAAATCAATATTGGCGTAAGGAATGGCACAAAGTTTAATTGCCTAGATATTGCAGAATCTCATTAGATAGGGCTAGTAAAAAAAAGACACAAAGGTCCATAATACCCCTGTTGGTTTACTTATTATTTATTGGATCAGGACCAGTTAGATTTATTCAGTCAGAAGAGAGGTAGGTGCTTCAGAATATAGGAATTTAACAAATGAGCAGAGACCCTTCAGTCCATCATCCTCTTTTGTTTAGCTAATAGTTAATCTGTCCCAATATCTCATTCAGATGCCTCTTAAAGGTTTTCAAGGTTTCTATTTCAACTCCATGTCTCGGTAGTTTTTTCCAGATTCCCACAACTCTTTGCATAAAGAAGAACCTCCTGGATTTAGTCGTAAGCCCACTTAATTTACACTGGTGTCCTCGTGTGTGATTCACCATCTAGTTGAAGAAGTTGTCTGGATCTCCTTTATCTATGCCTTTGAATTTTTCAGACCTGGATTTGGCCCCCATACAGTCACCTCTGTTTAAGACTGAACAGGTTTAATTCTCTAACCCTGAGTAAGACATGTCCTTAAGTCCTGGGATTCACTATCCTGGGATAGTCGGAGCACAACATCACTTGATTTAAGATTAGCAGTGTTTATGAGATAGCCTAACATTTTATTTGTCTTTACAATCACTTCGGCACATTGCTTAGATGATGTGAATGTTACATCAACATAAATTCCTAAATCCTTTTCAGAGGTTCCTTCCTGTATGACAGTGTCTTCCATTTTGTATTTATAATTGACTTTCCTTTTGTCAATACTTTGTAGCACTTTGCAGTTTTTATGTTAAACTGAATTTTCCAAGTGTCTGCCCAGTACTGAAGATTGTCCAAGCTTTCATTAACAGTTTTTGCTGCCTCTTCAGTATCTCTCCAATTTAGTGTCTACAACTTTCTCAGATTTACTGACGACACCAGAATCTACTATTTGTATTTTAATATACATTCGGAAAAGTTGCTGTTAAAGGATAGACCCCTGGGGGACTCCACAGACGACTTCTACACTTGGAGCATTCTCCTCTCGTCTGTACACTTTGTCTCCTTTTGGTTTGCCAACTTGAAACCTAGTTATGTAGGTTACCTCATAATAACTTTGAGTTTCAGAACTAATCTTCAGGGTGGGACTGTATTAAAGGAATTTTGAAAGTCTTAGGCCTCACATTGGAAAGTAACAGACAAAGCCATTATGGTTACCCTTTGAATTTTAAGTGTCCTTGTGTAGTAGCACCTGTTTCTCAGGGTGTGGGGACTTCAGTGATTTGACCCCTCAAGCTTTCCCATCAGTCTGGAGACAGGAAGCCAAAGATTCAGAAAATGGTAAAAACAGAACAGTGCAACTCTGCTTCATGCATTGCACTTATGTACAGTAACAGTCGAAAGTTTGGAAACATCTAGAAATTGTTGTGTGTTTAGTAGAAATTGATTAGGAACAATATTATATTATTAAGTTTACTTCATCAGCACAGTATTAATTTATAAGCTACAAATGGATGGACACTGTAGACCTAGGAATTACAGAATTAGTTTACAAGTTGAGAAAGGAAGATGTAAGGACATACTAAGTAAGGACGTAAAAGGTCAAACACTTTGATCAGAGTCTTTCATTATCAGGACAAGATAGCCAATCAAAATGTGCAATGTCACATATATGTCACATGTCCCAAAACCCCATGTGTACATTTTAACATAAATGTGGCTTGTCCAACGCACTAAATAAGAAGAAAATGACAGAAGGCCAACATAGGAAGCAATGTCAAGAGATCAAGGGACATGAGATAATCTGAATTGCATATCAGAAAACAAAAGCTACGACTAACACCATTTGTTAAATCAAAAGCCACTCAGGACAACATCCACCCCTTAAGATTTCTGATGTTCAGTAATTTTTTATATCTAAACTTTGCTGTCTATTTTATTTCTATGTTCTTTTTTTGTATTTTGATATGTTAATAAATACCATGTTGCTTTAATATTTTCTATACTTTGTCTTTTATCTAGAATGATTGAAATAATAAGAGGGCACCAAATGTGAGGAAAATTGCTACTTTTTTGTCCACAGGGTTGGTCAAAGCTATTGAGGTTACTCCTCAATAATTACAACAAATGCGGTAAAAGCAAGATATAGTTTGGTTATCATGTAGCATATAAGCAAAAGAGTTGCACTTTTATGTGTGTCATAATGACAACCACATGTTTGTTAGTGCTGGTGATAGTGAGTCCTTATGTACAGAATCCTGTGTGGAGTAGTGCAGAGTGACTGGCAACTGGCACCATCTGAGACTTTGTCTGGATAGAATCTGTGTGTACAGTGTGTGTGTGTGTGTGTGTTAATCTTCAAGGGCAGGAGTAGATGAACCCAACAAATGTTCCTGGTAAGGCACACAAACTTCACGATAATAGAGCTGGAGCATTGTGACACCATAGAGTCAAATCAGGACCAGAAACAAATGGTGCTGTGACCCAGATTTGCTCTTTGTGTGTGTATGAGTCAGGTTCTGGACGGAACCGGCTTGGTGTCATAAAAATAGAAGAGCACCATTGTAGATTAGAAGATACAAACAGAGAAAGACACCGTCCTCAGGTTCATGGGAAGGTGAAGGGCACATTGACACCAGAGGCAAAATCTTGAGCAGAAACAAGTTATGAAATTATTTTTTTTCAATTGCTAAGGTGCGTTCTGCAGTACTGAAGTCACCGTCTCAAAACTCTGTACACAGTCTGCAACACCAACACACAGCATCTCCCCACCAAAATGCACTACAGCCACAAAAACAGTTCGTTCATGTTTCAGAATAGACTTATACCACCAAAACATTAGCACTTTATGTCTTTCTGGAAGGAACACCATATCACACACAAAAGAAAAGCTTACAAAACACTAACAACAGACAGTGTTACATAAAATATAAAACAGTTCATTATTAAAGGATCGTCTTTGGAGTAAATCCGGATTTCATTTTCCATACTGTAGGGTAAATACAGAATATTCATTTTATTTATCATCTGTCATTTTGTTTTTGCTGTTTAGTAACAGGTGATGTTTGTGGCATTTGGACCTCCGTCTACGCCTCTACTACTCTTCGCTCTCTCCTAAACAGTTTTTGGTTTCTTTATTTCCTGCTCCCTGTTTACAGAATGCTGTGCTCTCGGACCAGCTTTTATTGCCACCTGGTTAGTACAGTTTATGGTTCTGAAATGGCCTATTATGTTCTGTACGTTTGCCCTTCCTGCTAGTGATCATAATCAGAGGTACATTTTAAAAGAGGCGTATGGTTAAACGTGCTACTTACAAAGAAATGTACATTTCTTCAGGATGTTGTGTTTTTATGTATGGTGATAATCTCTCTCCACATCCGCCTCAGCTGGAAACATGTCAAGATAGCCTTAGCTTTTGATGGAGTGGTAGGAAGGAAGTCAAAACACAAGCTGTTAGTATTCTCTCAATAGCGGAGCCATGATGAAAAAGGAACAGTCTCAACTGGCATGTATTAATAATAAATAGTTACTAGCCTGTTCACAGAATGAATGTGTAACTTGTCACTTTCATCACATTTTGTAACATTTAGGTTTGCTTGTCAAAGCTTGTTTTGTTCTTCATATCATATGATATTTCCATACTGAGGGTCTGCTTTCTGTTTGTCTGGTTTGTTGCATTGGGTTTTATGGATTGATTCTCCAAGATGCCTGCTATTCAGCGGAATTACAAGGTTATGGACATCCAAGTGGATCTGCCTGTGATGCTATGGTGACCATTTTCCTGCTCTATAAAAGCATGAAAAGATTATCCGTTTCTTTAGAAAAGCCACACTGCAGTTTTTCAATTTTATATTGAATATCTTTTTAAATGCCCGGTGTGAATTCTTTCCACAATGCAGTGAACTTGTACCCCCATTATTTTGTGTCCCTACCATTTGTCCTTGCTAAGCTCATGTGTTGTTGTATATATTTGTACTCCATAACTTTTCCATCCATCCATCAATATTCTGCATGAGTTTTTTCTCGCCCACCTTCTCAGAGCCACGACTAAGACTGACGGATTGTGAACGCAGAACGCTTTATTAGCTGTGTGTTTCTCTACAGGCTATTCAAGATGCAGAAGCACAGATGGAGAAATGCAGGGTGACGCTGCAGCGAGCAGAAGAGCAACTTTCCCTTGCAAGGCTGGATTTGAGAGAAGAAACAGGTGAGTAGTGGAGATCTTGTAGAAGTTTGTACCCAAAATGGATGCAGCCTTATATATTTACTTATTGATACACCTGCATGGCTCTATGCATTTGTGAACTGGAGTGTGTTTGCCCTGTGATGGAAGGGCATGCTGTCTTAGAATTGCTTATGCCTTTGTACCTGATGCTTTGAGTCAGTAGATGGATGGATGGGTGGATGGAGGTTGTATTATTCTATTTTTCACTTCACTTATGCTGCTCTTTGCAACTTCAATACACAAGAAATAAGTGAGCTACAGTAAACACATTTCTTGGAAGAACGTCAGTAAACCCTAACAGATTGGTTAGTCCAGGATCAATGGATGGGGAATATTAGCCAACGCCAAAACTAAAATAAAGAAGAGATGGAAAGAAGTGGAATAGCACAGCCATCTCCACACCATCACACACTCTCCTGTCCTAAATCGTGAAGAGCTCTACAGAGGTTAACTTGCATGAGTTATTATAAATAACTAGTAGTGCAAATAAAGTTTATCACAATAAAAGAGTACACAATTAATAATGAATGAAAATACTACTGTGTATATTACTAATCCGACTAGTGCAATAGTATCCATCCATCCATTTTCCAACCCGCTGAATCCGAACACAGGGTCATGGGGGTCTGCTGGAGCCAATCCCAGCCAACAAGGCAGGAACCAATCCCGGGCAGGGCGCCAACCCACTGCAGGACTCACACAAACACACCAAGCACACACTAGGGCCAATTTAGAATCGCCAATCCACCTAACCTGCATGTCTTTGGACTGTGGGAGGAAACTGGAGCGCCCGGAGGAAACCCACGCAGACACAGGGAGAACATGCAAACTCCACGCAGGGAGGACCCGGGAAGCGAACCCAGGTCCCCCAGGTCTCCCACCTGTGAGGCAGCAGCGCTACCCACTGTGCCACCGTGCCACCCCAGTGCAATAGTATATTAGATGTAAATAAAACAGGCTTAGACAAACAGAATCTTCCACATAATGCCATCATTCAGTACCAGTCATATGATCACCCATCCGCCTGCTGCCTGAAGCCACTCAGTCCAATGACAGAGTTGTGCCAATCAAATAAGTGGCTTATTTATGTAGACAGGGTCAGTTTAAAGCCAACAATTAACTTACAAAGTGTGTCATCATTAAGGTGTAGCTGGAAATCAGCGTTTCTGGGAAGAATGTAAATACCACACGGGCAGCGACTGGCCAGGGTTCAAATTTACTACACAAAGTTTGCAAAAAGTGGAGGGGTCTGACTACTTCTGAATCCACTAGATTTGTGTCCAGTGATACCCTCTTTGGCTCCTGATGTTGTCAGAATGGATGGATGGATGGATTTATTTTTTAATTGTTTAGCTGATTGCAATTTTACAATAGGAGCTATTTTTTGGAAATGTTAATGATCTTATATTCATTTTTTGTATTGTTAACTGAGAAAACATTTAAGATGTATGAGATGATTGATATTACAAACTAGAGTTTTTACTTTCAAAGTGTTATTTTTTGCAGCTACATTTTTTATTCATAAGTAACACTTCTGGCTGACTTTCACTTTTGATTATCAGGCTCTTCATCTAATATCACTGGTATTACATGCGCCTTACAGGAATTAGATGACGTGCTTTTCAAGGATGTGGGAAACAAACTTGAACAAGATGGCAGGTGAGACAAGCAGTAAGTGCAGATGAGTCCAGCATAACCACAGAGTGGACGCTCAGCTTTCTACACAGTGTTGATGTGTACACTTAATAACACAATACATCTTACTTACAGGTGGCCTCTAATAATCGATCCTTTTGGTCAAGCAGCTACCTTCCTAAGATATCGAGATACCAACTATTTAGATGCTCTCAACCCTAAAGAAATGCAGCCTGATGTCCTCAGATTGGCTCTGCTTGGTGCCATCAGGTGAGACAACTTAAGAATTCACGCTACATGGTGAGATTGAACCTGAAAATGTATTCCATCTGTGTGTACATCCATTTTTCTAAACATGTTGAGGCCAATTCAGGGACACAAGGAGCCGGGCCTATCCCATCAACATTAGGTACAAGGCACGACCCACCCTAGGACAGGGTGCCAGGCTTATATGAAACACAAAACACTCCGCCAGACTGGGTCACTTTTAGTCACCAGTTAACCTAACTTGCACACTTTGGGGTCAGAGAGTCTGATGATGCACTGATGCCATTGAATGAATCATTTGTAAGCTATGTTAGATACATGCAGTCATGAGAAAAACGTAAGTACAGCACATGAAAATGGTTGGCCCTTTCAACACATTTGAACAGGCAAAGAGTTGGTGTTCATGCAAACAGGGCCTATAGATAAAGTGATAAGCGTGAATTAAAACAAAAGTTCAACAATTGTACTGGGGAAAAAGTAAGTCCACCCTTGGCCTCAGGAGCTGGTACTACTCATTGTAGGCATTTTACACAGCTGCCCAGCAGTCTCTCACATCAACTCCATTAGATATTTGACCACTTTTGCATGCAAAATTCCTTCCGTTGCAAGATATTTGTGTGTTTTCTTGCATGTGCTGCCTGTTTCAAATCCGCCCAAAACATTTCAATGGGATTCAAATCAGGGCTTTGACTAGGGCAGTCCATAACCCTCTGTTTCTTCTTGTTGAGCCATTTCTTGGTGGATTTGCAGTTGCATGTTGAAATGTTTATTTACGGTTCAATTTCTGGTCAGATGACTTCACATTCTCCGTAAGCACACTGTGATGTGATGCAGAATTAATCATGGACTCAATTACTGCAAGCTGCCCAGGCCCTGAGGCACAAAGGCAACCCCAAACCAGAACATTCCCAACAACATTCTTCACAGCTGGTATGAGGTTCTTCCCCTAAAATGCTGCCTTTGGTTTGGGCCAAACATGTCTACTGCTCCAGAAGGTCTGATCTTTGCATACATGTTCAGTGGCAAACTGTAGTTTTGCTATAAAGTTTTTTTGGGCAGCAAAGACTGGCACACCTCATATGCAGGTCAAATTTGCTCCATCTCCTTCTGATTTTATATACATGCACTTTGACACCAACTTTTACAACAGTTACCTGCAGACCTCACAGGGAATTTTGGGATTATTGGAGAGTTCTTTTTGTATTAAATGGTCAGATCTTGTGCTGAATTTGCTGGACCAGCCAGTCCTGAATAAATTAGCAGTCATTTGAAATCCACACCACTAGTAGATGATTTTCCTTAAAGTCAAATGATTGATTTCAAATGATTTGGTAATCTTTTTAAATCGCTTACCATAACTTTCTTTCTGAGGGCCTTAGAGGACTCCTTTAAGACCATGGCATGATAACACCACACACGTCAACAGGAAAGGGAAAACCACACCCTTGATATCTGCGGTTTAAATAAGACAGTCGGGTCCATCTGCAGAATCCATAAGGAGGTTCTAATCATCGGCACCTAAGCCGGCACTCCTTATTCTAAGTTGATGGATTTGAAGTTGTGATAAATGTAGGGGTGTTCCTACTTTTTTCCAATGTGACAAATCTGCATTTTTGTTCATTTAGATTATGAAAATGAATACACCATGTCAATTGCATGTGTCTTTTGTTCAAATATATCTTTGAGTTTATTTTGGGTTTATTATTATATTTAAATCCAGTCAATCGATTTTTTTGAATTTGTTTTGATTGCTTTTTAAAGGAGATTACCCTCCTGGAAGTTGAATAAACCCACCCTAAAGCCTGTTTTTTTATTTAAATAACAGACATTAGGGAGGGAGAAATCAGGGAAAACTCAAAATACAAAAGAGGAGTCAAACAAGAAACTTGCTACCTCTTTAAAGCTTCCAGAACAGGCAGGAACTCTTGTTGGTCTGTTATAGAGCTCAGTCTCAAGGCTCTCAAATACATACTGTATACTGTAGATAGATAGACAGACAGGCATACAGACAGACAGCACTATATGACAGATAGGTATAGACAGAAAGCACTATGACAGATAGACAGATAGATAACTATATCACAGATAGATTTATAGTGAAAGACACTATATAATAATTAGATAGCACACTGTATGGTAGGTAAGATGGTGAAAGGCAGTATGTGATAGATAGATAGATAGATAGATAGATAGATAGATAGATAGATAGATAGATAGATAGATAGATAGATAGATAGATAGATAGATAGATAGATAGATAGATAGATAGATATTGATACCACACTATATGACAGATAGATAGGCACTATATAACAAACAGACACATAGAGATAGTAAAAGGCACTATATAATAATTAGATACCACACTATATGATAACTAGATGACAGAGACACAGACAAATAGACATAGATAGCACACTATATGACAGACAGATAGAAATGTCTAAAGGGGCAAACTGAGCTTTTTACCACTGTTTACTTGTTATAATATTTCTTGAGCTTCTATTAAAAGCTACATTTCTTTTTTGTGACAAATAAAATACTTATTAACTAACATAGTTCAGAAAATATAAATAAACAGCAGGAAAGTCACAGTGAAACGTTATAAAGATGTATTATCATAGGTGTAAGGGAGCTCCGGTAGCCTTTCTTGAATGATTAATTGACTACAGGTTTTCAGTGTTAGTGTCTCATTGAGAGGATGTGCAGCATTGTTCATAAAGGACATCAGTTTTGTGCAGAATCACCTGAGAATTTCTGAAAGTGACATGTCCTGGTGTTATGTTCACAGTGTGAGTTGTTTTCAGGGTCAAAAACCCCCTAACCCTAATCCTGTGGTGCCTGCAGTTTGTTTTATAATGCTGGTTACTGCTGTCCTTATGGTCTATGTCAGGGGTGGGCAAAGTCATTCCTGGAGGGCCGCAGTGGCTGCGGGTTTTTGTTCCAACCCAGTTGCTTAATTAGAAAACAATCCTTGTCAATAATTACATTTCATGGCTTGTTAGTGCTTTAACTCTGCTATGTCAAGCCATTCTCATATCCTAGATTTTTTTTTCAATTCTAAGGATATTATCCAAATACTTTGAAGTTTAAAATGGATGGGTAATTCTCAATCCTTCACTTTTTTCTCTTCTCTTTCCTTCCAAGTATTTAATTAAACCAAATAGTGCACGATAAATACACACAGGTGTAAAGGGTAACAAGCAAAATGGATAACTGCTGGTTTCTTTTGTCATTTGCATCTAATTGCTAATAAGGAGCAATTAAAAACCGAGAATGCAAATGTTTAAGACTTAAATAAGCAATAAGGGTTCATAATCTTAACGAGGGAGATAACTAAAATGAAGCAGAAGTGTTTCTAGAGCAATAAGTGCTTCTTATTAAACAATTGGGTTGGAGCAAAAACCTGCAGCCACTCTGGCCTTCCAGGAATGACTTTGCCCACCCCTGGTCTATGTTTATATACATCTTTTTTTTTTAGTTTTATGAGCTTCAATCCATTCAGTCTAATGTATATAACATCAAAATCCACAAATGCTCAACTTTTCAGAAATTATACCTGTGTAGTATTCATGAGTGCCTAAACAACAAATATTGTGTCAAATTCTTGTCTATTTTACACTTTGCTTTTTTCTTTTAATTAGGTTTGGCAAACCCCTGGTCATCAACATGATGGATGTCAATGCTTTTGGGTCAGTGGAGAATCAGTTTAACATGATAGAGAGTGGGCTGATGGAGCAGCTATTAACAAAACAAATCCTCCAGAATGAGAGGTACCACTGACCTTTTGTCTGATTTTTATTTTGTACATATACCATGAATTGTCTTTCTGTCTAAAGGAGTACTCCACTCAAACATGACAATTTTTTTTACTGTTCCTATCCCATTGTTGTTTCTTCTGATGGCCAAGAAATATATTTAATCTCATGTTTTTACAGTATTTTGAAAGGAAATAATGAATATTCCTGATTCAATGGGCATCAATAGGGACCACCACTAAACAACAGCGAGTAATACAAAACATTAATGAAAAAAGTCTTAAATTACTTAATTATGTCTGGCATCCAGTTGTATGCTCACCTTGTCACAAACATTTATTTTGGATAAAATTTTGGTAAACAACTTTTGGAAAACCCACTCAAGCAAGAAAGAGAAGTGCTTTCAAACAGAAGACCTGTCTCTACCCTCATTCATTGTACATTAAGCCACAGTGCCGTATTTCTGCACCACTGAATTGACCCTCAGCTTGTTGAAGCACCTTGAGATGCACACATACTGTATGGTGCACATACTTTCCACCTGATATTTTTACTGCCGTTCCATTACTTCACATTTTTAATTATACTCTCACCATGCTCTCCAATGTTGATATGATGTAAGGTGCCCTGTTAGCCAATAAATGAGCAGCTACTGGGCAGGATGTCTGACCAATGAATGAGGTGTAGAGGCAGGTCTTGTCTTCAGTGCTTGAGCACACTCCATGTTTATTCATGGGAACAATAAACGGTTTATCTAACAATAAACTGTGTGTGTCTGGGTTGGTGTGCATTTATGCAACACAACAAGCAACTGGAATTTTTTTATGGACGTTTTGATATAGTTTGCTGTTGTTGGCCCTCAATAAATAAAGCCCAATGTGTCAGGAATTGTATCTTGTCTTCTTCATGAAAACACAAAAATAAAAATTTTTTCTCAGCCAGCACTACAAACAGCATAGAATAAGTAAAAAATAAAAAAAAAAATGAATGGAGTTGTTCAGGCCTGCCCTTTGTCACCAATTCTGTTCATAACTTTTATGGACAGAATTTCTAGGCGCGGCCAGGGCGTTGATGGGGTCCGGTTTGGTGGACTCAGGATTGGGTCACTGCTTTTTGCAGATGATGTTGTCCTGTTTGCTTCATCAGGCCGTGATCTTCAGCTCTCTCTGGATCGGTTCACAGCTGAGTGTGAAGCGGCTGGGATGGGAATCAGCACCTCCAAATTCGAGACCATGGTCCTCAGCCAGAAAAGGGTGGAGTGCCCTCTCAGGGTTGGGAGCGAGATCCTGCCCCAATTGGAGGAGTTCAAATATTTCGGGATCTTGTTCACGAGTGAGGTAAGAATGGAGCGTGAGATCGACAGGCGGATCGGTGCAGCATCCGCAGTAATGCAGGCTCTGCATCAGTCTGTCGTGGTGAAAAAGGAGCTGAGCCATAAGGCAAACCTCTCAATTTACCAGTCGATCTATGTTCCTACCCTCACCTATGGTCATGAGCTATGGGTAGTGACCAAAAGAACGAGATCGCGAATACAAGCGGCTGAAATGAGTTTCCTCCGCAGGGTGTCTGGGCTCTCCCTTAAAGATAGGGTGAGAAGCTCAGTCATCCGGGAGGGGCTCAGAGTAGAGCCGCTGCTCCTCCGCATCGAGAGGAGTCAGATGAGGTGGCTCGGGCATCTGATCAGGATGCCTCCTGGACGCCTCCCTGGTGAGGTGTTCCGGGCACGTCTAACCGGGAGGAGGCCCAGGGGAAGACCCAGGACACTCTGGAGGGACTATGTCTCTCAGCTGGCCTGGGAACGCCTTGGGATTCCCCTGGAAGAGCTGGAAGAAGTGGTCGGGGAGAGGGAAGTCTGGGCATCTCTGCTCAAGCTGCTGCCCCCGCGACCCGACCTCGGATAAGCGGAAGAGAATGGATGGATGGATGGAATGGATGGGTGAATGGAGTTGTCCTTTCAGACTTGTGGAAGTTATTGAGTAGCTGTGTTGGCTTAGTTTGAAAGAGTAACTAAAGTTTTATCTCAGCTGTAAAGCCAATACACCTGGAGCACATACACAGTCACAAGCAGACTGAGGGACAAAGACCCTCTGCAAAGCATATCATCTTCTATTCTCTGAAAAGCAACATCACAAGAATTAAGAGCCTAAATCAGAAATAATGCAGGTAAAGCAGAACATCACCCTGGAGGAACACCAGTCCACTGCGGGGCACATTAATACACACACACACAAAAAAACATGCATGTTTATAAATACCAGCTTTTGATGTCTGAACGTCTGATAATACCCACAAAGCCATTGAGAGGACATGTGAACTCCACACTGACAGTCACTGTGCAGGGTTTGATCAATGTACATTGGAGCTGCAGTGCCCCATGACACCATCATCATTCTCAAATTACAAAGAAGCTAATGAAAAATAATTCAACACTTAATTATTATACAAGTACCACTAATTTACTCAAGATACTGCCTAAGCAGCATACTGGCTTGTGCTGCTACCTCATAGTTTCACAGACCTGGGGTTTTTGAGTCCCAGCATTATCCACTGGGTGGCATTTACACATTTTTTTCCAGTACCAGAAATTTGCATGTAGGAAAATGTTTGATCAAAATGTGCCCAGTGGACTGTCATACTACCCAAAGTTCTTTTTGATCATACACCTGATGTTTCCAGGAAGGGTTCCCTAACACTGTAATAAAATGGGTGGATTTGGAAAATGGCAGGGTGGAATGCATAGCATACTTTTAAACGCCTGACTGTTAAGCCAATGTCCTACTACATGACTTCTAGTTGGAGGGGATGTGAATGATTGAGGGATAAGTAAGATCCACCACTCTCGCACCTTAAAATGAACACACACATCATGTATGAGTGATGCCCAACTGCCAGTGCTCTCTAGTATTCTACATAGGATCCCATCCACAAAAGTATGCATGAGTGGTACCTAAAATAAATGTCACTTCTCAGTACTTCACATAGGGCCACTGTCTCTGGCTCTAGCAACATTGGGTGTCCCTGAGTCACATGAAGGCTCACACACCTTTTGGTTATATGCCACTTACTAACAGTATCTTGTGTGATCTCTCAGCCCTGATAAACCCTTCAGCGATGAGCAGATGGCAATCACCACCTACACCAGCCACCCAGATATTAGGTTTATTACTTCTGTCACACCAGATATAAACACAAAGTAGAGAAACGTAAAAGCAACGTGGCATTTATTAAAGTATAATAATTCTAACAGAAGAAAATATAGTAGATAGTAAAGTCTGGAAATATACATTCTCTTAGAAAACTTACTGAAAAACCAGGAATGCCAAAGGTTGAGGTTTTCTTGGGTGGCTCTTTGATACATAAGTGATGCATAAGTTACGTTCAGCAACGTCCAGATGAAATGCTTTCTTACTGTCTCTGCCATCACTTCCTAGGTCATTGTTCTCTTTGGTCCTTCTGATGAGCCGTATTTATGTTAAAATCGCACATGTGACTCCAGAACACACAACATTACACACATATGATTGGCTAGCTGTACTTGTGGTGGAGGGCTCTGCCAAAATGTTTTGATTCTGTACTGTATGCATCTGTACAATCTCTCATGGTCTCTGTTCTTTTTACCATTAAGTGATAAATGTGATAAATCTTGTCTAACCATTTTCACTAAAAGCACTTGGATAACAAAACAGATGCGTTAAGGTTATAAATTACTGGTACATTACAGAAAGAATGTACAAATGTATTTCGGTCATAAAGTATTAGTCCGCAAGAGAGGATACTTTTAATGTATGGTAAATTGCCTCACGTGTCCTGTATAGTCCTTTGTGAATTAGTTCCTTTATAGTATATCAGGGTTCGTTTGATCGAAATTAAATAAAACTTAAAATAAACAGTCAGCAGTTTCAAAAATGACAGTTTTATTCTCCAGGACAGGATGTCAAACTTGACAACGGCAGTTGCTTATCTTGTGACTAGAATCACAGGGTATATAAAAATTATACAATTCTGTGATTACTTTCCAGCAGTTTCACATTTACAAATCAACAACAAAATGGAACTGTGATGTCTTCAAAAGACTGATAAAAATTAACAATTTTAAGAAAAACCTTCAGAATAATATTAAAATAGAGATGTTCCTAAAACTTGATTACAGTACCCCCAAAAGATCTTCCAAAAAATGGAGTAAGGTACAGCTTGTAGTACTTAGTCGTCAAAATGAAAGATTTTGGTCTGATTGGTATGTTGTATGACTAGCACAAATAGTACGTGTGTACACGTCAAGTCAGAGTCCCAACAGAATCTGTGGAAATTCCTCAAACTTGGTGTCCTTAAAGTCCCCCAAGTCCCCTAACTAACCCAACATAGCTACAGAAATTTAGCTGGAAGGTATTTGCAAAATCACTCCAATGAATAAAGTCAAATTGAATGAAGACTCGCCTAAATAGACTACTGGTGCATGCAGGTGCCAATTTTTGTCAACAGGATACTTTTTAAAAATGACATATTTTCTGTCTTTTCCCTTTATTTTACATAGGTACTTATCTTTGATCCGGCCTTCTGATGGTCCTCTCTATTTGAAAACAGAGTTCAGGGCAGCAAGGACAGACAAATTCAAGCTTTTCTTTGTGACAAAACTCAAAACTCTTCAAGAGACTCTGACTGCTCTCTGTCCCATTGAGGTTGTCAATTCCAGAAAAACATAACCAATTACTGAAAATTAATTGAATAATTAAAAATTACTGAGCAAGCAGAACACAAAATGAGAAACAGTTACTTGTAAATTTTCTCAGCTTTATTAAAAAAATAAACCTCTACAAAGTATTGTGTTTTTGTTTCTAATACAAAATTAAGAATATTTGGAGTTAAAAATGTTTTGATATATAATAAAGAGATATAAAATAGAGATATCCATCTGCAATAAGACCATTAAGATATATTATTAAAAAGTTTATACATAGTCAATTTTTTGATCAAGTGAAAAGAAATGAACTTTAGTAAAACAGCCAAAATTTATAGCTGTTTTATTGAAAGTTAATCTCTGCTTTTCTACCTTTGTAAAGAACTAACATTTAAGTCCATCCACATTCTAAAAAGAGGGTTATATGAAAGCCTATGTGGGCAGCCATGGGTGCAAGGCAGAAGCCAGCCTAAGAGAAAGCCTTCTGACTCTAGGAGACCACCCATGTAAACACAGCACTCAAACGGACAGAAGGCACCAAGGCTTCCTGGGTAGGGATCAAACAATGTCTTAAGTGAGTGCTGTAACACACTACTGCTACTCATTTACATCACCTTGCCATCTGCAGACTATAAAATATTTTGTAAAACCTCTGAAAAATGTACTGAATGGAGTAAACAAAAAAAATCCCTCTCTACTTAAGATAAAACCATCTACAAAACAAGAAAACATTTCCTGCTAAAGGCAAATGAAGTGAGCAACAGTTAATACCATATCCTGCAGAGATTCATATGCTGTATGTTGCTTAACAAGAATTAGCTTTTTTGCATCCAAATATGTCTAATTAAATGTTAAAGAGGAGTATATTCTCTTACTATTTTACTGATAAAGAAAATGTTACAGGTTTTTAAAGAAGGCTCTTTACTCAAGGCTTGCCAATTGTTCAAATTTCATTGATAGACCTCCTGCCAAATTACCACAACATGGCAGTTGGAAGGTAATTAATTGACTCTTGTAGAAAAGTAAAAACGTATATTTTGAAAAATGGCCAAGTATTGATAATAACTGGCAAGCCAATTTTCCCTTTAAAACAGTGAAATGGATTTTCTAGATTAGAACTCTGATAAGCTTTTGCTTGAGGTTTTCCAATAAAAGGTTTCTAAAAACATATCTAGTTCAGGACTCTGAGGAGACAGTACCTATCTCAGTAGCCTTGAGCACAAAGTGGGAAGCAACTCTGGATAAGGTACCATTACTTCCTGGCACACATTTACTCATCCTGGACTATTTCAGAGCTGCTGGTTCCTGCCTTGCTTCTGAAATGGCACTGGTGGCCTGTTAACAGTTCAAAAAACATGAGTTGAGAAACTTTATCTGTAATCCATTACCCTTGCTTGAGATATTCAGCTATAACACCATCTACAGTTTCAAAAGCTTGGAGAAATTCCAGATCTTCGCAACTATACCGCCTGTACCAATGTAGATAAGCCCCAGCTTTAAACATCTCTTGAGCACGTTCATTCACTTGTTGAAGAAAGTCTACCACGCTGCTGTGATTAGAGCACACGGTGAGCGAGTGGGAGGATGGACCAGCATTGACAACATCTTGTGGATCTGAAATAAGAACAGAAAACGATTCTTAGTAGCACTTCAGTGTAACTCTGCCATTTCGAAACTTGGGTGACAAAGGGTTCTATTTACATTATTTTTTTAAGAACATATGACAAGTAGTAATTTTCCAGATACAAAATAAAGCCATCAACAGTTTCAGAATTAATTCTCTTTCCTTGTACATTTCACTTTTACTTATGCAAATCTTTGAGCATTTAGG